>NW_026067999.1:298256-402724 GCF_014885135.2 Alexandromys fortis
GACACCTAAGGTCATGCTCAACTTCCTTAGCGATCAGGGAAATGCAAATCAAGACAACTTTAAGATACCATCTTACACCTGTCAGAATGGCTAAAATCAAAAACACCAATGATAGCCTTTGCTGGAGAGGTTGTGAAGAAAGGGGTACACTCATCCATTGCTGGTGGGAATGCAAACTTGTGCAACCACTCTGGAAAGCAGTGTGGAGGTTTCTCAAGAAATTTGGGATCAACCTACCCATGGACCCAGCAATACCACTCTTGGGAATATACATTACATTTTCAAATGTGCTATACAATCACAATACCCCAAACAAGAGCAGACCTTTTTTTTTTTAAAAAAAAGATTTACTTATTTTTCAACACTCTATATTCTTTTTCTTCTCTTTCCCAAGCCTACGCACATTTATCCAACACTGTGACCCATTTAGAGTTCTTTTATGTCTGAATCTGTCCTCATCTGTAATTCTTTACTGTCCAGGAGCACTTTTTAAAATGCTAAGCGCTTAAGAATCTAAGCTGCACCATTGCTAGGTCAAATATGGTTTTGTCTGCCTGCCCCACCCAGTCCAGCATGGCAGAGCTGCTTGCACCTCTGAGCTGTGCACACCATCCCACTTCCAGGCACATAACTGGTCCAAATTGCCATTAAGCAAACCCCAATCAAACGCTCTGTCTCCAGAAAGGGACAGAGGTCACCCTGGCAGTCCAACCCAGAAAGCAGGCATTTCAAAACTGCCACCTTTTTTCTTCTACAGCTGAGTTAGGAAAATTTCTCTTATAGGAACAGTGGCAAGCCACCAGCAAACAGCAAGAAACCGTGTTAAACTCTGTATTTTTGTGTTTAGAATTTCTTTTCAAACTCTCACAGGTTTTAAGTGTATTTGGCTGGCCACGTGGGTGCCAATTGTTGGAAGGAAGGCTAATGTTTGTCCTGGCCACCTGGAACCAAAATAATCACACAGAAACTAGTTAAAATCACTGCTTGCCCCATTAGCTCTAACTTCTTATTGGCTAACTCTTACATCTTAATTTAAACCATTTCTATTGATCTGTATATCACCATGAGATTGTGGCCTACCAGCAAAGTTCCAGCACGTCTATCTCTGGCAGTGGCAGCTCCATGGCATCCCCTGACTCCACCTTCTTCCTCCCAGCATTCTGTTTAGTTTTCTCTGCCTAGCTCTTTTTCCCCATAGCTCTGCTATAGGCCCAAAGCAGTTTCTTTATTTATTAACCAATCAAAGCAATGCATAGACAGAAGGACCTCCCACACCATATGAGTGTATGTGTATGACCCTGCTAAATTAATGTATTTATTCTAGAATTGAAAACTGGCCTTTGGGATTTTCTATTTAGGCAATCATATTATCTGTAAATAAAGACCGATTTTCTTTCTTCTCCTTTTCATCTCTTTGTCTGTTGTTTCATTTTATTGCTTGATCACGCCTCCAACAATGTTTGGTGTTATATTGACCAAATGACAAGATGGATCTCGGGAGATGGCTCAGTAGACACAGTACTTGTGAAAGTGTGAAGACCAGAGTTCAGCTCTCTAGTGGTCATGTAAAAGTCCAACATGTATGGTGGTCATCTGGAATCCTAGCCCTCAGGAGACAGAGACACGAGATTACTGGAGCAAGCTAGCTAGCTAACTAATGAGAAATGAACCAGTTCTAGGCTCAATAAGAGACCTTGCCTTAAAAAATAAAAAAAAAGAATACAATTATGGAGACATTATTGATTGCTAAATTTTATGCTTTTGATTATAAACTCCATGAAAATGGGTATTAGATTGACTTGCTGGTAGGACCATTCCCAGAACTCCATAGTAGACATATTAATAGAAGGCTCTCTGCTAATATTGGAGTAAGGGAAAAGGAGCACGTGTAGCTCTTAAAAGCTGAATTCGAACCACTGTGATTTAGTTCAAGGATTGGAAGATTTCCTTATTCCTATGTAGCCATTGCTGGTGATTTTTATTCCCTTATGGCCCTGTTAAGGCAAAGAGACCTTGCTGCCTGTTTTATTGTCTGCCAAGCTGATTTTCACTTCTGATTTTTGTTGGTCTGGGTCTGCAAGAGCTCCCAAGATTGATGAAATTGTTCATATCCTGTAAGCATAGTCATTGTATCAGGCAAAATTGACTTGGCTTTTGCATTTTGGGAGTTTATTTCTTTAAATGGATGGGTTTACTTGATCATTCAGGAGGATTTCATATCAGAAAGTGGTTGCTTTCTTGAGAAAGTCCATGGAATCTAATTCTTCCAAGAGAGCCTTCCCTGTAGAATACACAGTAAGGGTTCACAGAATCAGAGATTACTTCCTTAGGTCTGCCCTTACTGGGAGGCTGGAGAATTGCATTTGTTTGAAGGCTATTGCCTTGGGGCTTGTTTGTCCTGGTGTGAGGCCTCCCAGAGTCCTGACAACACAGAGACCTTCCCGGCTCACCACCCATCCGGGCTGCATTTACAGGCCTTAAGCTATATCCAATTTCATTTCTTGGGCTAATTTAATACTCCAATATAAACAAACTCTTGTCAGGTTGACAAAATTTTTAAAGTTTCTTTTCCTTATAGTTATTTCTTCTGACTGGCTATAAAGTGAAATTTTCAATAAGGTACCCCAACTTTGGTTTTGGGGATCTGGGGGGGGGTAATGGATTGAGAAGAAAATAATGTGGACCAGTTCAGTGTAAGCTTGCTATTACTCAGCTCTTTCTTAGGGGTTTGCATTCCTGTTGAATTAGGAAGAGTGTCTGCTCCCCATGTCAGGAATTTAACTGCAATTCACAGCAAGATGCAGTACTGCAGATATGAACTTGTTTACCAAACCTGTCTGTTCAGCTAGCCTAGGCTTCTGCTAATCACTACCAAACTCTTGTTGCTTAGCCCATGTTTGGTCATGAAGCTGCTCCTTAACTTAAGCTTCACCCTTTACTTTGAGTTCTTGAGGCAATTTGGTGTTTTATGTGTGTTTTTCTGAGCATCTCATTTTTATCCACTTTACATCATCAGTAGTTTAGGACTCAATGGAAAGTGACCTATTGATATTAACAGAAGTGCAGGAGCCTGACCTGCCATCTCGTCTCTACCTCTGCTTTTTCTTCCCTTTTTCCTTTACATTTTTCTCATCTCCTTTCTAAAACTTTCTGAATTTATTTTCCCAGTGTGGGCTTTGAGTATTAGGCCTGATGATGATTTGGGTCATTTCCTATCTAGTGTCTGCTGCTGTCTTGTAATTGTGGGGTATTCACGACTACCAACCAAGCTTGTTTCAAGGTGTCTGAATTTCAGGATCTTTCTTCTAGGCACTGTAAACACCCCCTCCCCCAAACATCTCTATCTCTATCTCTATCTCTATCTCTATCTCTATCTCTATCTCTATCTCTACCTCTACCTCTACCTCTACCTCTACCTCTACCTCTACCTCTACCTCTACCTCTACCTCTACCTCTACCTCTACCTCTACCTCTACCTCTACCTCTATCTATATCTGTCTGCCTGCCTATCTATCTATCTATCTATCTATCTATCTATCTATCTATCTATCTATCATCATCATCATCTATCTATCTAGCTGTCTGTCTATCTATCTGTCTATCGAGATAAGGGAATATGGGGCACAGAGAATCAACAAGGGAATGGTTTTAGGAGCTTTGCACATTCCAAACTTTGTAAATATTCAAGCCTCTTATAGGAAATTGAAAATTTGCATAGTATTTACACAGAATCTAAGCATTACTTTCTGTATACTTTCAATAATCTCGAGCTTACTTGTACTACCCGCTACCCTGTAAATACCACATAAATAGCTGTCCCACTTGGTTGCTTAGGGAATAATGACAAGAAAAAAAATCTGTCCATGTTTAGTACTGATGCGATCTTAAAATGTTTTCCATCCTCTGACTCCATGGCACCTGTGGATCTGGAAGGCTGACTGCATATGTAAATGGAGTCTGTGGTGGTAACTGCTGAGGGCTCACTTTAAAATCTATCTCTTCCGGACTCTGCCTGGTTAGGTACAGTTTGTAAATGGCTGCCATGGTTTTGTCTCCTTTAAAATATTATGGTATGAATTTGGATTATTTCAGTTCTACTCTTTGTGTCAGCATCAAATTGTCATAGAAACAGTTTCTTATGTGGGTCCCAAATGCATATTTGAGTCCATAGAGTAAGTGGACATTTTTTCTAACCCATCACCGATTCATATATAAATTAAACTAAATTGAAGTCTTTTTCTAAGCCCCTTCCTGGTCCCCTTCCAACTGTTTATGACTTTTTCCCACCTGAGGCTTAAAGCTAAAAGTGACCCTTCCTGAAACTTCCTCCCCCACATGCTGAAGCTTTAGTCTCCAAGAAATGATATCTGGAGCTAGGACTTTGAAGGAGGTGGTTAAGGTTTTATCAGATGGTAAAGGTGGGACAACAGGGCTGGTGACTTTGTAAGAAAAGGAAGGCACACCAGGATAACAGCATGCTCTCTCACCACAGAGAAAAGGTCAAATTCACTGGTTTTAGTCCATTCAAAATCCTTTATGTTAGACACGTCTATAAACTTGAAATCACAATATGAAAACTCTGTGGGCAGATAAGACTTTAGTCATAAGTTAATGAAATGAGTTGAGATTTCAGTGGGGTCTCTGTGATCCCAGGTCCCGATCTTTATACCTTAAACCTATCGGAGTTGATACAAATTGAGGTATTTTAAGTTTGATTAATCATACATCAAGAAGTGGAATCCAAATGACAACTTGGATTTCCACAGTCCAGGCTCTGAGGGATGGATGCGATACAGACTAAA
The DNA here is from genome assembly GCF_014885135.2 of Alexandromys fortis. Taxonomy (NCBI): domain Eukaryota; kingdom Metazoa; phylum Chordata; class Mammalia; order Rodentia; family Cricetidae; genus Alexandromys; species Alexandromys fortis. The sequence continues at coordinate 303,059 of NW_026067999.1, forward strand.
TAGTATGTGAGCCCTGTCTTCCACCCTGGCATAAGCCTGAGAAGCAAGCAAAACCTTCATTTTGTTTTCCTTCTTTTTATTCTCTCTTCTCCTTCCTTCCTTCCTTCCTTCCTTCCTTCCTTCCTTCCTTCCTTCCTTCCTTCCTTCCTTCCTTCCTTCCTTCCGTGTCACATGTGGAGGGAGGCCAGAGGTTGTTATCTTCTTTAATGGCTTCTCCTTACTTTTTTGAGTCAAAGTCTCTCATTAAATCAGATGCTCAACATTTGGCAAGATGGGATGGTCATCACTGAAGGCAGAGAAGATGCCTTGGGTCTGGGCTGACACCTGAAGTCATGTTGGTGCCTGAGGATCATGCTGCCAAGAGTACCATACATATTGGGATGGCCTGCATTGCCACCTGGGGCCATGGTGACATTTGTGTCTGAGCTATGGCCAGGGCCATGTCTGGGTCTGTGGCCCTATCGCAACCAGGGTCTGTGTTCAATATTCCTGTTACTATCGAAGGCTGTATATCTGCCAAGGGTCTGAGCTGCCACCTGGGACCATGTTGGAGTCTGGGGACTATTCTCTGCTGGGACCGTGCCAATCTGAGAGGTCTGCACTGCTACCTGGGTCCATGGTGACATCCGAGCCCAAACTGCTGCTCATGGCCATGTTTGGGTTCATGGTCCTGCTGTATCTGAGGTCTGTGTAGATGTCCACTGCCCATGTTACCACAAGGTGCCCTGAGAACCATGTGTTGAAGCATGACGGTCATGCTGAGTTGAGCCAGTCCCTCACTGGTGTGGGGAGAGCTGCCTACCCCTCATTACGGGAGTGGAAGAGCTGGTTCATGCCTTGCCCAAAGCCGGAGGTCCTAGAGGCCAGAACACATCCAGGGCTTTGAGTTGGCCCTCTCTAACATCTACCCTATGTTCAACCTGCTGAAGTATGTGAAGGGCCTGGTCCTATGGAGCCAGAGCCACAGGGCCACCATGACTTCGGGCAACAGCAGGATATGTAGGAGGAGTTTTGGTGAGGGTCTAGTATTGATGGTGTACCAGAAGCCAGAGACCTGGAACATTACACAACTGACTTTTTTGAATGAAACTGGACAGAAGGATACACTGCATGATACATAGCAGCTCCCAATGTCACTGAGATGAATGAAGAGGCAATGGAGAGACAGGAAAGATGGAGGAGTAAAGTCTTTCTTTTTTACGTTTTGTTTGTTTATTTTTATGCTTATTTGTTTTTTAATTAATATTTTTATTATTTCTTTTTAAGTTTTCCTTTGCAGGGATGCTACAAGGGCAGATATGAAGAGACTGGAAAATGAGGGGATTGGGGTGCATGATATGACATTCCCAAAGAATCAATTTAAAAAATAATGTTTATTTTCAAATAGGATGATCAATGCACCACAGGAATCTTGCTTGTTTTTGCCTCCTGCCCCCAGCACTGAGGTGAGTCCTACCACTCCTGGCTTTTATTGTGTGGATGCTGGTGATCCAAACATAGGTCATTATGCTCGCACAATACTTTACCCACTCAGTCATATCTTTAACTCAAAACCTTGTTTTTGAATATTAGTATCATTTTATAAGTTCTCCCAGGATAGGATCTGCTTGAGTAAGAGCAGTGATTCTCACAGTGTGTTCCTTGGACCAGCAGTGTCAGCACGCTGGGAGTATCCTAGAACCACTGAAAAGCAGACTCTGTCACAGATTCATTGACTCAGAATTCTAGACTTAGAGGCCAAGAGAGTCTGAGGATTCCTTTAAGGGATTCTGATGCGTGGTCATGCTTAAGGAAGGTTGCTATTGAAGAAAAAGCCTGCGGAGGGTCAGCTCATAATAGAATGGATTAAAAGCCTTCAGGTGGGAATGGGAAAAGCTGCCATTCAGTCCTAGCTGCTGCCATGCTCATAAAATGGAGTGGAAAGCAATAGAATAACTGAAGTTACAGAATTTAACTCAATGGTTTTTTTTTTAAGATGCAGTATAATATGCGGCAATTAAGAACCCAAGTGCTAGTATGTAATTAGAGTTCAAATCCAAGCTCTCAATTATTAGCTTGGACAGGTTACTTGTTTGTCTTCTGTTAAATTAGAAAAAAAATAGTATTGTTCCCTATCTTATTTCTCTTTCTAGTGCCATGAAGAGACACCATGACCAAAGCAACTTATAAAAATAAAAAGGTTGGCCGGGCGGTGGTGGCGCACGCCTTTAATCCCAGCACTCGGGAGGCAGAGGCAGGTGGATCTCTGTGAGTTAGAGACCAGCCTGGTCTACAAGAGTTGTTCCAGGACAGGCTCCAAAGCCACAGAGAAACCCTGTCTCGAAAAACAAAACATAACAAAACAAAAAATAAATAAAAAGGTTGTTGGTATTCATGATTATAGAGGGTTAGAATTTATGACCATCATGGCAAGAAGCAGGCAGACATGACAGTGAAGCTGAGAGCTTATATCCTCATGAACAGACACAAGGCAGAGAGACAGAGGCAGAGAGAAAGAGAAAGACAGAGAAAGAAACAGACAGACAGTTACTGGGCCAGAGCGACAGAGAAAACTAAACTAGGAGTGGGAATGGGAGCAGACCTCGAAGCACACCCCTAGTGACACACCTCCTTCAAAAAAGCCTTACCTTCAAACCCTTTCCAAATTGTTCCATCAACTATGGAATAAATATAATAGCCTGTGGGGGCTATTCTCATTCAAACTGCCCCACACTCCCTCATATTATTAAGGATCAAATTAACTCACATATGTAAAACACTTGTGTTGACAGAGGTTTCTGTTCCACCCAGTCCTGCGCAACTGTTCAGTCCCAAAGAAACACACAGAGGTCTACATTAATTAAAAGGTGGTTGGCCTACTAGCTCAGGCTTTCTTATTAACTCTTACATCCTACAGTAACCTGTAATTCAGTCACATGGTACATTTTATCAGCGAGGCAGTCTCATCTTGCTTCCTCTGTGTCTGAATGAGACTGCAGACTGACTGTTTTCTCTTCCAAGAATTCTCCTGTTCTCATTGCCCCACCTCTACTTCCTGCCTAGTTGCCCCACATATACTTCCTGCCTGGCTACTGACCAATCAGTATTTTATTAAAATAATACAAGTGACAGGATACAAGACCATTGTCCCGCAGCACACTTGGGCTGTCTGGCATTGAGAAAGTGTCATATAAGTGTTACATTTATGTAATGTATATTTATATCTGTATATATACAGACACATACAGTATGTGGTTTACATGAAAACTTTTCAGGAAATATCTTTTAAGAAAAAATTGGAGTAAATTGAAAGAAAGGAGGTAGGAGAAAGAATGAAACCCAGACATGAGCATTTCTAAGAACATGCTATTACCCACTTGAAGCCTTACCTCCACCCCAAGGAGCCTCTCTTTGCACAATGTGGAAATGTGAAAGAATCTGACATGATGGGATCCACTGTATGATAGAAATTGTCTCTTGGGGAAACTGATGCCCATGTAAATGCATGTGCAAATTTAAGAGTATAGAAATCTGGCCCACACAGGTGAAAGTAGCCTGTCACCTACCTTTCTATGGTCCTGACTGGATTCTAGGTGTTATATGGGGATTAGGGGCATGTAGGGACTCCAGATCAGAAGCTGGAAGAATGAGGGTTTGGGGTGAATAAAAAGTATAACCATTACTATAATTCAATTTATGTTTCAGATCCCCTGTAAAATCTGTTCTGTCCACTGTAGTTAATCTATCTTCCACCCTCTGGACTTGGGCAACCATGAATGTACTTTCTTTCTCTACTGCTGCAGGAAGGTTTACCTACCTACTGGAGCATGGCCTCATAGACTATTTACCCAGATGCCAAAGGATGTCCAGCCCCTTTTTTCTCTGCCCCCTTGTTTTCGTTTTTTGTTCGTTTGGCTTGTTTTGGATCTGATCTCCATCCATCGTTTAAGCAGAAAATCCTGATATGTAAGTTTTTTCCCTAAATAAATAACTGTCTATCTCTCAGTTCTGAGTCAGTGTGAGATTTCTTTTAAGCACCTGTTATCTCTGTCTTCACTTGGCACTCACGTGGATTTAAACCCCACACCTCTCAGGTGGATTGCCTAGCTGCTTCATGGGCCTTTAAAAATAGTCTGTCAATTATTCTAGGCCTTAGCCAAAGTTGATTGCCTCAATGTTGCAAATGAGACTTTGGGTGATTGTCCAGGTAGCCAGTTGTCTCTGTCATTTGTTGCACATTTTGGAAGTTGCTTAATTGCACTTCCTATTCACTCAAGTAACTTATTTCCCTTTTCGGATCTTCCATGGGGTTGAAGACTAAATAAATGTAGTTACTTTCCTCTCATGACATGGCCAAGTTAATTACTATATAGGATTTAAGCTAGTTAGAATAAGATATTTGTTCTTATTGTATTGTATCTGTTCTTACTAAACAAAAGGGGAGGTGCTGCAGGAAGGTTTACCTGCCTACTGGAGTGTGGCCAGGCAGTGTTTAAATGAATACAGTTTGTGTGTTGTTATTTCGGGGCATAAGCTAGCCAGGCGGCTGGGAGCAGGGCGGCAGGAACGCAGCCCGCAGCTCCTTTAACAGAGGGTTATCTCCCAATACTGTTGGAGGAGAAAAAGGAAGTCGGACAAAAAAGAGCAAGAATCATAGGTGATACTCCAGAGAAAATCATATTGGGGCTTGGTTTTGAATGATGTATCAAATTTCCTATGAAGAAATGAAACAGAAAGAATTTCTAAGAGACAAAATAGGAGATAGCAAGGACCTAGTCACAGAGTCTGATGTGTTCGGAGAACTTGATGTGTCCTTGACTATAGTGTGGACATGAGTTTGGGTGATGGAAGGGTTGGTAGGGAATAACCAGGAAATGTAATCTCAAGATAGGATTTTGCAGGGCTCTAAATGGCATTTTAAGGCCTTTAAACAGCACAGGCAAAAAGAAAATATAACGGGCTCTGGGAGGAGCTGTACGGCTATTTTCCTAGAATTAATATTTTTTTTTTCAATTTGCTAGGAACATATAATGCAGTAAACATAACTCAATGTTCCAATATCTTGAGAAAATATCACTTAATGAAAGGAGAGATCCAAGCCTCTATAGGAAACCTGGTAAATCACCTGACCTCTGACCAATGAGGGAAAAATCCTATTGTGATAAACACCATTACGAAGGCTGCCTGCTTCAAAGCTGTTTCTTTTTCTAAGCAGATGACTCAGAGACACGGTGTTCTTTCTATCTAGTCATATAACTCATATACAGTGGATAACCTGCTGCAATAAATCCCGCTGTTGCTCTCAGTGCATGCTCCAGTCCTTTCCTATAGGGAAAGTAATGGCTTCTTGTGCCACACAAGGAGGAGGAGGCTGAGCTGAACTGTAGCTGAACTCCATTTAGTGTTTCTCTTGAGCTATCAATACATAACTGTTTCTTGAATCCCTTTACCCCTCCCCCGACAAAGAGCAACCCAACTTCTCAAACAAAGCACTCTAACACCAAATATTTGGAGCTCAAAACAGGATACCATGCTGATTTATAAATAAGGCTGACTCTTTGCATTTGAAGATTCAACAATTGTCATTCCAGTTCTTCAGGAGTGACTGTGTCTGTCATTTCTATTTTTTATTTTGTGGGGCATGAATTTCAAGCCAACTATTCGTACTGCCATCTCAAGAGAGTTTCATTTATCTACTTGTCACCGATACATTCATGCTCGTGAAGAGTCATGTTTTGCTGATTTGATGGGGGATACACTGTCTTAAAGATCACATTCAATTTGGGAGTTCAAGAAGGACTGGAATTGGATATCATACCAAATATTGAAGTTCTTAATGCTGTTAACATCAAGTAAGAGTATAGCACTCACTGACATAGGGGTGTGCATGAAGTTTTGAATTTATTTTTGATGATGAAATGTTCAAACATACAGAAATACTATGGCAGTGTAATTTATTTCTGGATCTTTTTGCCTAGATTTACTTATTAGTGTATTCTAGAAAATAAGACAACCACGTAAATAGTGAAAAACAGTATCGGTTCAGGTAGCATTAGCTGCTCTAACACACTTCTCAAACCTTCTCTGCATGTCTACATATTGTTGTTATTATTATTTACAGAACCATTTGAGGCTAATGTCATGCAGACATCATGACCATTTGCCTCTAAATATTTCAGTATATAATGACATTCTCTTGCAGACCACAGTGCAATTAGCCAATTCCGGAAATTGAACATTTGATGTACTACCACTTGATACTACGAAGTCCACATTCAAGTTTTCTTGATTGTTTCATTAGCATCCTTCAGAGAAATTAAAGTAAAACCTATCCATGTTTCAACCTAGGATCAAGTGCTGCATTCACTTGTATTGCCTTTTGTCCCCTTTAATCAGGTGCAGTTCCATGGACTACATACATACATACATATATCCATCCATACATAAATACATACATAAATACATATGTATGCTGGTTTCCTTTGAGGATTATAGTCTCATTGCTCCATAGAATTTTCTTTGAATTGTACCTGTCTCATACTTCCTCATGATTGGATTCAGGTTATGCATACTCAGTCAGAACCTTCCTAGGATTTACAATTTTATGCTCATTAATTTAGAATGTGAAATGTGAGTTTCTGAACAGTGAAACCATTGTCAAAAAAAATTCTCCTACAACATCATGAACATATTGTAAGAAAATGTTTGTTACGATGATTTTTGGCCCCAAACCTTCAGTAAAACAGATTGTGAAAGTCTTTACCCAGGGAACTGATGTGGAGTAAACACAGCATATAGTCATGGTAAGTTGCTTATTTCTAACACTGTCGGTCTGTCTGTGGAATCTTTGGACTCCAGCATTTTCTTTTTGCCTCACCACGCTGCTATTGTGCAGGAAAGCACTGGGAGACAGTGATGAAAAGTGTGCAGACATGGAATGACATTTACCAGCGCAAGCTGCTAGTGCTGCGTGTTACTAAATCTTCATTACGTTTACAAAATATATCACCAACTAGGATAAATAATTCACATTAAATGGCACTCATCCAAACATGAAAAGTTCATTTTGTGATATAGTACCACTGACTTAGATTATTGCAGTTTCTCAATTATTCATCAAATGGCACAGGATGGTACTCGCTCACTGTCACCTGCAAGAATTCAGAGTTTTCATTGGTTCAAATATGGAGCACTGAGTCTCATGGAAGATGGGATATGGAGGCAAAACAAACTTAAATGTATACCCACTCCCTTTTCTCCACACTCAGAATGCTACTGAGAAGTTACTTTATGTCAGGTCCTGTGCATTAGATTCGGGGTTTGAAAACATTTGCCTCAGTGGGTCTCTTATTAGAACCTGGAATTTCAGTTCAAATACTAGAGCCCATTTCCTTTTGCTAAATTGTATCACTTCACATCTTGTTCTAGTTTGGGCAGTGAAAAGGCAGAGAGATTCTCCTGGGATCATTAAGTGGCTTGTTTCATTCTGCTGGCCAATTATGCTGACATGGTACATTAGGGTTATCTTTGACCCTTCCCAGAAGCTAAGAAGACCACCTTTGTAGCTGTGATATATCATCCCTTTGCCCTCTGTCTGCCATTAACCTTATTAGTATGTGATCTTTCAGTTTGAAACGCCCTCGGTTCTTCCAGTGCTATGGGCTGCAAAGATGTCATTTATGCCTTTAGTTGTTCCATGTAGATCTGTTAACTCATAAGAAGCCCATTACAGTGTGAACATAGTATAATGGAAATCACACTGGACTAGGTTCCAGGTGATGTGTCTTCCTGGCTGGGGCAGAAATGGACCATTGCTGTTCTCCACTCCTGTTATTCTCTTGTGAACGAATAACTAGACTTTATTTTCCTAGATCTACTTGGAGTTAGATGCTACTGACTTGTAGCTCGCAAAAAGGTTGGCAGAAATGAAACATCTTTTGCTTCTAGGCCTGGCTTCCAGAAACCTGCTGTGTGTATCCCTTTTTAAAAATTTCACTCAGATTTGCAGTATTTTGGTGGGACTACCATAGTACCAGGCACCTGAATCTTTGAATCCTTCCAATAAACAGCTTCTGACGTTGCCTTTTATGGAATCAAGCAATAAACAAGTGCCTCTGAGTTAAACTGCTGAGATTTTGTTGTATGTTCCATGAACTAGCATTACCCTTAATTAATATCCGGCTATACCAATAACGTTGACTTGTGTCACTTTCTCATGACAGTTGGACAAGTTATTTAACCTTTCAGCATCTCTATGATCTCTTCTGTCAAAGGGGCCCCACTTTATACATTAAATCATCAAATAAGGTAATATTTGCCATACTAGTTTATAAACGACTATATGAGTATAAGTGCTGCCATTACTATTAGATATGGCCTTTTATAAGTAGCGGATCCAATGTTTTTCAGCCAGGTACCTCAGTTAATGTACACACATGTAACAATAGTAAATGAGGAAGAGATTATGGATTTGGGAGGGAGGGGTGGAACATGGGAGGAGTTGTCAGTGGGGAGGAGGGGGACAGGAGTGATGGGGATGCAGTGTTTGCATATAAACTTCTCCCCCAAAATAAAATGAAAAAAACAATCGTGGGTTGCTCAACCCTTCCTTAAAGGTCTCATTATAAAAGTAAGTCTAATAGGAAGTTCTCATAAAGCATCACTCCATGTCATTTTAATAATCATCCCAGGAAAGAAGCGGTCTGCCACCTCCACTTTACAGAAACCTGAGCTCTAAGAAATTTTCTCAGAATCATTTGGTATAGATGTACTCAAACCCAGTGCTCAGTTGGAGTTTGTATTGCTGTGATAAAACACCACTACCAAAATCAGCGTGGGTAAGAATGATTTCATTGAACTTGCAATTCTCAGATCACACTCTGTCACTGAGGGAAATCAGGGCAGGAACTGAAACACAAACCATGGAGCAAAACTGCCTCTTGCCTCGCTCAGCCTGTTCTCTTGTACCTCCCAGGACCACTTGCCCAGGGATGACACTGCCCCCTGTGACCTGGGCTTTCCAACATCTGTCAAGAAAATGCACCCTAGACTTGCTTACAGGCCAATCTGATGGAGGTGTTTTCTCAATTGGGAATCCTTTTTCCCAAATGACTCTAGTTTGTGTCAAGCTGACCTAAAACAAGCCAACACTTGCAGGGTTTCAGAAACACTCTGCTTTTAAGCTGTACACGTCTGACTGTTGTTTACTCTGTTTTAGAATCCTAGCATTACCTCTTCCCACCCGAGTCTTACTGCTGTGAGTCCCAGATCTCCCATAGGACAAAAAATGATTTTTGAAAAGAGCCAGAAATAATTCTCTTTTTGGATGCTCAAATGAACTTGATATTCTTGTTTAATTACCCCTAATTTACTTGTTCTTTTTGAAATGTCTTAATTTTCTCATGAGTTACAGAAATGTATTTACTTATTTCTGTGTATGATGTAAGTGTCTGTACAAGTTCATATGTGTACATGTGTGTGTAGAGGCCCGAGGTTGGAGTAGGATGTGTTTCTCAGTCACTGTGCTAGTTTTTTGAGACAGAGTCTCTCACTGAACCTGGAGCTCACTAGCTGGGCTATGCTAGTTGGCCAACAAGAGCTCCTACCGTCTCTCCACTTCCCCAGTGCTAGGATTTCAGATGTGTGCCACTGTACTTAGCTTTTTACCTGGGTCCTGAGGATTAGAACTCTGAGCTTCACGTTCATGGAGCAAGCACTTGACCAACTGAGCCATTGTTCCAGTACAGAATTTTCTTTTCAATTAAAGCACTAAGAAAGAACCCTTGGGAGAAGGTTGAGCATGAAAATTGTAGTGTCAGTATGCAGTGACTGAGAACGAGTGCAGTAGTGAATAGTCTTTGCTATATAGGCCTGGCTACTTTGAATGAGCTCTCTATAGGACCATTGTCTTAGTCAGTGTTCTATTGTTGTGAAGAGACACCATTACCAAGGCAACTCTTACAAAAGAAAGCATTTAATTAAGGGGGTTTACTTATGGTTTCAGAGTATTAGTTCTTAGCATCATGGTGGGGATAAGATGAGCGTGACAGTAAGAAGGCAGACATGGTGCTGGAGAAGTAGCTGAGAGCTACATCCTGATCTGTAATAGGCAGAAGGCAGAGAAAGAGAAGCAGTGGGCCTGGCCTGGGCTTTTCACACCTCAAAGCCCACCCTTATTGATGTGCCCCCACCAACGATGCATGCCCACTCCATTACCTTCCAGTCCTCCCAAGTAGTTCACCAACTGGAGCCTAAGCATGTGAACATAGGAGCTTATGGGAGCCATTCTTATTCTGACTGCCACAGCCAGGGGTGTCCAATATTTTGACCTTGAAATACGATGTTGTCACCCATATAGTTTATGCCTGAGAACTATATAATCAAGTTTAAAAGAAGAGGAAGAGGAGCTGGCAAGACGACTCAGTGGCTAAAGGCCCTTACTATCAAGCCTGAGGAGCTGAGTTTGAGCCCTGGGACCCATTTCTACATGTGCCATGTGCACACATGCACACACACACATACACACACGGTGACGGGGAGGGAAGCAGAAATAAAAGTTTTTTTAATGCATTAAAAAATCTACTTTCCAGAATGCAAACTTTCAAGAAGTTTGCATTTTGTGGGTATGGGTCACATTCATAGCTATGGGGTACATGCAGCACGTAGATTATAGGCTTGACACATGTGTGTTCTGGAGTAATTGTCATCACAGGGCCAAATGGGGCTGCCTGAGACAATTTTTTTTCATTACCTGATCTCATTTTTATTATGTGAAATCCATAGACATTTATATGAACATATTATTTTTTAAGTATATGACTTATATAGTATATATTAATATCCATACACATAATTCATGTACTGGAAAATAAAATCATAGCTATTTTTCTTTTTTTTAAATTTATTTATTTATTAAAGATTTCTGCCTCCTCCCTGCCACTGCCTCCCATTTCCCTTCCCTTCCCCCGATCAAGTCCTCCTCCCTCGTCAGCCCAAAGAGCAATCAGGGTTCCCTGCCCTGTGTAAAGTCCAAGGACCACCCACCTCCGTCCAGGTCTAGTAAGGTGATCATCCAAACTGCCTAGGCTCCCACAAAGCCAGTACGTGCAGTAGGATCAAAAACTCATTGCCATTGTTCTTGAGTTCTCAGTAGTCCTCATTGTCCGCTATGATCAGCAAGTCCGGTTTTATTCCTTGCTTTTTCAGACCCAGGCCAGCTGGCCTTGGTGAGTTCCCCAAAGAACACCCCCATTGTCTCAGTGTGTGGGTGCACCCCTCGCGGTCCTGAGTTCCTTGCTGGTGCTCTCTCTCCATCTGCTCCTGATTGGGACCTTGAGATTTCAGTCCGGTGCTCCAATGTGGGTCTCTGTCCCTGTCTCCTTTCATCGCCTGATGAAGGTTAATATTCAGGAGGATGCCTATATGTTTTTCTTTGGGTTCACCTTCTTATTTAGCTTCTCTAGAATCACAAATTATAGGCTCAATGTCCTTTATGGCTAGAAACCAAATATGAGTGAGTACATGCCATGTTCCTCTTTTTGGGTCTGGCTTACCTCACTCAGGATAGTGTTTTCTATTTCCATCTATTTGCATGCAAAATTCAAGAAGTCATTGTTTTTTTACTGCTGAGTAGTACTCTAATATGTATATATTCCATACTTTCTTCATCCATTCTTCCATTGAAGGGCATCTCGGTTGTTTCCAGGTTCTGGCTATTACAAACAATGCTGCTATGAACATAGTTGAGCATATACTTTTGTTGTATGATAGGGCATCTCTTGGGTATATTCCCAAGAGTGGTATTGCTGGGTCCAGGGGTAGGTTGATCCCGAATTTCCTGAGAAACCGCCACACTGCTTTCCAAAGTGGTTGCACAAGTTTGCATTCCCACCAGCAATGGATGAGTGTACCCCTTTCTCCACAACCTCCAATAATTGTAATTGCCTGAAAATTGGAAAGCAAACTGAGGTTTATGTGTGTGACCTTGGCGGGTTGAGCACTCTAGTTTGTATGGCCAGTCTGTGCTGAGCTAACATCCCATGGGATCATTCTGTCCTGGTTCCCAGCGTTTGGACTCTCTCCTATGGAAACTGAAGAATTTGATTGCCAGACAAGCATGTGCTGTGTAGTTTAAGGAACGGGAGTATGTGACAGTGTGTTCTTATAAAATGGATAAAGTTCAGAGTAAACCTGCTCTTGGTTGAGCTCTTGCAATTTCAAAATGTTCAAGTCTCTAACATTTGTGGAGAATGAATTTAATCTCGATAATCTTATCAATAGATGTTGCAACTCATGAGAATGACCCTTCCCCTGGGATGGTATTACTGAATTTATCATAGAATCCAGAAAGGCCATTTGATAGGCTAATATTTCACATAGTTTGCCAACCACTCTGTAGTACAGGTCATCTTAAGAAGTCCATGCTAAGCACATCTAATTAACCTGCCCAAGATGCGTAGCCAGAAAGAGGTAAATCCAGGGTTTGAAGTCAGACAGTCTTGGCCCCAGAGCACATGCCCAAAAATCTCTTGGTTTGGAACACATCTGTTTCCTAAATAAAGGATTCCTATAAACCCAAACACACATAGGAAGTTGTTGTGAGGGACTGTGAAGCAAGAAATAAGGGTAGCTTTGTCAGAACCCTCTGCTCGGCCATGATGAGCCTGCCCCGTTCATTCTGCATTCCCTGCAAAGGAACTGCTGCTGACACCAGAGGCCTCTCCCTACGGAACCAAGCAGGGAAGATCTTGCATATCTGAAAGACTGGGCCAAAATGATCCATGCACTTCCGATTAGGCAGCATGCCTTCCATGGCCTGCTCAACCTTCTAGGCCTCCCCAGAGTGTACCCTGAGAGTTTCAGCTTTGGCAGAGGCCTGTGAGATTTCAAGCTCCTTTTGTCCATGTAATAAAAAAAAAAAAGTCTTTTTTTTTTTTTTTTTGGCGCCTCAAGCTAAGGAAAACCCTGGCAGTTTTAAACTTGAAAAAGTTTGGGTGATGTTTTTCTTTTTTATATATTAGATTTATTATTGTTGTTTTCTGGAGACCTTGTGGATATTCGCAATCTTTGATTTTTATTTTTCCCTTATTGGGCTTTTCTGGCAACTTCCATGGAGAGAATGGCTAAAAAGCAGGATGGAATTGCATTTTGAATTCTAAGGCGGAAAGGGGTGTGAGGGTGGGTAAGAAGATTTTAACCAGCCCCAGAACTGGATAGCTAGATTGGGCATAGCAAGAATGCCGGTCACTGTGGTGCATTGCTTCCTGGTTGGGTTTCACATTTTTCAGAAAACATAGAATAAAGCAGGAGAAAGGATGCTGATGGTTTGGAAACTCTCTAATGACTTGATGCATGTGTACATTGTAAAATAATATAACACGAAATATACATACAGACATACATAATTTACTTCTAAGTAGCCTGGGAGGTTTTGCCAAGAGCATGCCTTGCCTTGTTCCTTAACTTTCATCAAAGGAAAGCACGAAATAATGACCCAGACCGTCATAATCCAATCCATCCAGGAAAGGGGTAAAGCAGGTTTTATGATTTTTTAAAAAATGCTGGCGGGTCCCCCACAGAGCAGCCGCGAGCCTGGCAGGTCTGGAGCAGCTAGCGGCTGAAATGCTAGCAGGTCCCCAGTGCCGAACCCCGGAGCTGCTCGCATTGGGGGCGGGCAGACAGGAGACAGAGACAAGGACAGACACAACATGTTGAATATTTATTCAGGGGGTTATGGAGGGGTTAAGGGAGAAGGGAGGGAGGGGAGAGAGAGAGAGAGAGAGAGAGAGAGAGAGAGAGAGAGAGAGAGAGAGAGAGAGATCAGGTGATATTTATGGAGATGTTACTACCCACCACATTTCCTATTCTTGTTTCTAAGTCTTGAAGGAGAAAGAATGTTGACACCATCTTCCACCTTTGGAACCCAAGTGAAGGGAGTAAGTGCTAGACCCTGGCGTTGCAGCAAAGACAGCCCTTCTTTCTTGGGGTCTTCCCAAGTAAGGAGAAAGCATTCAACCTTCTAGGTTCTTTTCATCCACATATGTCATAACCATAGCCCCAGAAGAAGCGATCAATAGTGCTAGTAGAACCGTCCAACTAACCTTAGCTCCTCGTCTACAAACACAATCATTTCTCTCACTTTCCAATACTCTTCGTCTCATCTTGCACTCATGTTTCAGGGTGCCTTGTGAGCACCCCAACATTTAGAATCAGGTACCTTTCTGAAGCCTCTCTCTTGAGTAGGCAACTGGTATGTTTAAGCTACATCAGCACTACATTCTTGGCAAGTCTCTAATGTTACATGAGTCTGGCAAGTGATTTTCAGCTGAGGGCAGGCCACTATATCCTTAGTTCCTCAAAAACTCTGTTCACATATCCTCCGTTGATTTAGGGTTAGACTAGAAAGAAAATAATTATCTTATATCTTATTGTCCATGTCACAGTATGAAGATTTATTCCAGGCACAAAGATACATCTTTAATGGTAATCATAGCATTGATCTGAGCAAGTATAAGATATATGGCTATGAGTTGCTGGTGGTTTTGCATCGCCATTTTAGTGCAATTAATGTATACCACTAAAGTACTATTTTATACATAAAACAAATTAAAAAAAAGATTGAAACTTGATATTCTATCCAGGAAATGTTACTATAGCATTTATGGGCAAGGACTCAAGGTTTTCATTTTTAATTGCATTACTGAATGACTCTTCTTAAAGGAGCCTAATATTAAAGAATATAAATGACTTTGTAAATTTCTGGTGAGGCAGACAAACAAGGCAAATTAGAATTCATTGGCATCAATGCTCTACTTTCAAAGTTCTGTCTGTTTGCAATGCTTCTAAACCACTTCTCTAGATGAAGTCTGTAACTGATCGTGTAATCTTCCCAGAAACATTTACTATAGTGCCCAGAACTTCGGTTGCAATTGGTGGGAAGTAAAAAAGAAGATACTCATGTGACAGCAAGGTTGCAAATACTCCCTTTCTAGACTTACTTTCTCCCTAGGATGTCACTTTCCTTCTTATAGGTGCTAGATATCCTCACTGTCCTCAGAACACCCCTGTCTGTTCTCTCTTTGGCTATGCCCTGGGTTTGCAAATTCTACTCAGTTCACCAGTTCTTTCCCTCCAAGCTATGCAGCTAGCTATTAGGAGAAAGCAGCTGATTAAACAAAGTCACACTCCAGTGTTGATGACTGAAAGCTCTTAAGGCTCCCTGGGGTGTCTGCATCTGAGACCTTTAGCCTGTGTTGAGGGAGTTTCAGACAGTGCAATGAATGGGCTAGTGAGGATATAAATTTTGGAAGGAGAGAGGCGCGTGTTTTGATGTTAGTCTGCTAGTAAATTGTACTAGTTGTAGATGTTAAAAAAGGTATTTATAAAAGGATTTTTACCAAACGACATTTGTTTAAACCTTTTCTGCCATGCTTGAAGTAACTAAAGAATAGGTCTTACAGAGTTATAGACTAGTTCTCCTAGTCCCAAGAAAGTTTAGTTTAGAATCCCATCCATCTGAATACTCTTTAAACTGTGTGAGCCTTACCTGCTTGTGGTACTAGTACAGGTATGAAAATGTTCTTCTTGATTCATTCTCAGTGAGTGGGGTTCAGATCTCTAGAAATCAAACACATTCTTTATATCTTACAAGGAGGCAGCCCTAGGCCTTTTATTTTCTCCAAAAGTGCATATTGTATCACTTCTAAGCAATGAGTATTTGGGAGGATAAAACCAGACATTTTTATGTTTCTAGTCTTCCACGTACTTTCTATATACCCTAAATGAGCCCATAAAGTTAAGAAGTACAGAAAAAATGTAAACAACTAGCAGATAATGCTTTCTGCAAGAATATACCATCTATAGCTCTGAAGTTATTAAAGCTTTAAAAGATAGCCTTGTATTTATTCATTTAATTTTTTTAAAAATTGTTTTACTTACTGCTTTTTGTATGTGTGAGAGATGTGTGCATATGAGCGTGAGCACATACATGCCACAGCCCTTGTATGGAGATCATAGGATAACTTCTGGGAGTTGGCTCTCTTTATCCTCTGTGGGATCCAGGAACCTGACCCAAGTCCCAAGTTTGCGTGGCAAGTACTTTTCCACTTACTAAGCTATCTTGCTAGCCCTCACTTAGCTTTTGTGGAAACTCACTTGTAGGTACCATTATCTATTCTATTTCACAGATGGTTAACCAAGGGCACTGTTTAGTTAAATCACCTGTCCAATGGTATATAACTAATAATGAGCAAGGCTGGGGTTAGAACTCAGGCACTACAACCCCAGGTCTTACATTCCCACTCCAGTCCCTGTGCCACACTGGTTGTCATTAGGAGACACCAGAAAAGCTGTTGATCCTGAAGGGCACCTAGACTCAGTTGTTAGACAAATGCTCCCTCTCTCTCGCCAACTCCTATGGTCATAATTCAGCTTAAGTCCTCGGCAAGATGACAGCTTTCCACATCACATCTCATCGTCATGAGGATCAATACCATGCAAGAAATCTAAGACTGCTAAGGTCTCTGGTTCCATCCACTTTTCCTTCCTTCCTCTTCTTAAATAACACAATCCCATTCCACTGAATTTAATTTGGCGGAATTGTCAGGACCCCTTGGAATTCCATGGGCATTTGGGGTAGATGCTCCTGCCTTACCTTCCACATATTTTTCAACCTGTTGAATAACCTTGGCATCGCCCCATTTGCATCCTACATTTTCTTTGTCTATCTCATTCAACCTTGTTTTATAAACCTACCATCCTTCAGTCAGAGTCACACACACACACACACACACACACACACACACACACACAGGTCTGCTGCCATGTTTAATGTCATTGAAGACCCCGTTGCAGTAACTTTTCCTGGGAGGTTGTGAACAAATGTCTATTTACCTCATATAGGGCACCTATGACAGATTAAAGAAATGGTTTCCCTCAAGTCTGTCTTGGTGAATCAAAGAGTTCATCTGTGATTATTGAACAGGAGCAAGGGCAACTTATAGACTGATACATCATTGAAGAAGAGTTTTTCACCACAAGGACCTTGAGAACCCCTCTTGTTCTGCCTCATGGGTTATTTATGTGGTGCCTCCGTAGTTCTCCCTCTCTTTTGTGAGGAAGTTTTTGTTAGCCCCGTCTTGTGAGGGTTTCATTGGGCAATCACAGCTGTTCTGATTTCAAGACAGCTATGGCCATAACGTACTTAGAGGACAGAGTTACACAGCAAGTACAGTAGTATGTGGTGAGGGACCCTTGTTCAGGCCAGAACTGGACCTGAAACCCTTTTATTCCTGTATTCAGGTAGTCAATCATCCTTCATTCCAGAAGCTCTATCTGTTCTGTCCTTCTCATGGCATAAGCGTCTCTTTTCCCAGGCTCTTTCCTACACACAATGGCTTCCAGCTACCCTTGACTTGGAAACTCTGGTCTTCTCAACCTGTTTTCTTTGTGACCTTGGCAAGTAGCAGACATTTAACACCTAAGATCTAGGGGGCTCTGTCTGTCTTTCATGATCTACAAACAGAGGACCTACTTGTGGATCAGACTTTGCTGGTACTGCTTCTGGCACCTGATGCCCCTTGAGACAGACCTGGTCCTATTATAGGCATGGCTTGATCAACAGTACTTTATTTCTTGTTGGCATTTCTGAAAACTGAGAGGTTACTTGGGGATTTCTGAGTCTTGAACTGATTAGCAGTTAATGATGTGTGTTTTGATGAGAATATAAAAAATTTTGTTTATCTACTTGAGAGGAGGAAAATTGGGAATAAAAGGGAGAGAAGAAAAACACAATTCTCAGCATTTCATTAAGGGCTTAAATATTTGGAACTGTTAAGTTCCTGGTCATTGCTGGAAATTTCTCTGGGTGTTGATTTTATATATCAGCTCTCAGAAAAATTCATGAAGTGTTTTGCTTCTCCTAAAGCCATCAAGAGACCCACAGAAAGTTCAGAAGGACATACCTGTCTGGAGTCATGTATAAAAGGTTTTTCAAACTTGCTCTTGAACCACTATTGTTGAAACAATTGCTCCATCAAGGTAGAATATGGTAATCTAAGAAGGATTAGCCTTTGGAATCTAATTAACCTAGGTTTGACCTTTACCTAGCCATTTCAGGGTTCTCAACCTCTCTGGGTTTTACTTTCCTTTCATTTGTAAAATGAAGCATTATTTTTTAACTTGTAGAGCTGTCATTAAGATAAACATTCCACTAAGTAAGACTAACTGGCATGGAAAAGTTGTTTATGAATGCTATGTATGTAACACACCTCCACCTTTTTCTCTACAAGGTCTGAGTTTCCCATTCTTCAGAGTACTCACAATATTCCAGTAACACTAAGAATGTTTGAAAAATCTATAGCGAAACATAATATTTTATGTTTAAGTGTATATATGTGTCTATACATTTATATATTTACATATAATATACCCTTGAGTTGTTGGTCAGCGGACTTGAGAGAGCCTCTCAAGATAATATAGGCTACTGCCATTGCTTACCACCAAGATTTGAAGCTATTATTGAAGACACTACACTCTTTGGACACGGGGCTTAGGAGACTCCAGTTGGAACTGACCTGAAAGCCTCTTTCCAGAGGATTAGCTCTTACAGTATCAGAAGGTTCTATGCAAGGTGCCAAGGGAGAAGAGTAATCTATAGTCTTACCAAGCTATAAAACTTATGAACCACAACTACCAGTGTAGAAAGATATACCCAAGGGTACAAGGGTACACTTAAATTTTTGGTGTAACCAAAAACCATCTAATTGGATTTAAATCTTACTTAATAGGAGTCAAATCTTGCCTGGTGTTGTAAATCCAGTCTACTGCCCATGGCTGGTGAGGTCATAGACCCTAGAGGAGAACCTATTACTGCCACTTTCTTAAATCAGTATAATTTCTAACTGCACGCTAAATATTTAACCTTATACACACAGAAAAGTGTAGTTCTCACCCCTCATCAAAGAAGTTGCCTTTAGCATCAGAGGCCATCATAGAAATCCACAGCTGATGAAAAAAATACAGAGATCAATTGACTGTGGGTTGTTAAACAAGTGGGCTGGTATCTAAAAGGCTCATGGCTGAAGGGGCAGAAGGAGCTCCAGCAGTACTGTTGTGTGATACTGTCTTCCATATATCACAGGGAAGCAACAATAATAAAATCTGAAAAATATGGTTACCTAAACAAGACCTACACAAGGACAACACCAGTTGATTTGCCCAAATGGTGGGGAAATCTCACCAGGCCCTACCCCTAGAGAAAAATCTTCAGGCACTTAATGTGAGAGAAGAAGAATCAGTCTCCAAGAACAAGCCTCCCATACCCGGTGGGGAGCCCTTAGCACATATGAGCATCACTAAATGGATTCTACAGACTGTGTTCATTCATACATATGTAACAATAATTAAAGAAGCCATGAATTTGAGGGCGATTACAGGTCCACAGGATGAGCTGAAAAGAAAGAGGGAGAGGTGAAATGCCATCAATCCCATACTCATGTATGAAAATCTGAAAACTTTTCATTAAGGAGAGCAAGCCAGTAAGCAACACTCCATCATCTCTGCTTCAGTTCCTGACTCAAGGGCCCTACTTGATTTCCTGCACTGACTTCCCTCAATGACAGACTGCGATGTGGAAGTGTAAGTCAAATAAACACTTTCTGTGCCCTCTCCCCAGTTTTTAATTAAAGATTGTTTTGCTTTCAAGCACAGTTTGCAATTGATATTATGTGAGGCCCATATCTGCTATGTTAGGTTTCTACCTAAGCATTGACATTTTGTTTGGGCAACTGTGAATGGTCTAGTGTTTGAAATTTCAAACATTTGAAAAATCAAATGTTCATTGTCAGAATATAATTATAGATTTATTTTCTTACATTTCTCTTGTATTACACGACCTTGCTGAATTTGTCATTCCAGGAGTGTTTTGTAGTCTCCATGGTAGATATTATTGTTATTTGAAAATACTCTAGATTTTTCTTTTGCAAAAAGAAAGAACGAAAACAATTAGGCCAAGATGGTCAACATTTTTTTTTGCGGGCTTAAGTTATTTTTCAAAAATAAGTCACTGGAGTACTAATCCTTTATAAAATTCTTATGCTGGACTTCAGCAAATTTTTTGAGCCAATCAACTTGATTGAGGCTAGATAGTCATGGCTTGCTTTCCAAGTGAGCCTACAAAAACAATGCTGTTTGACACTAGCTAGTCCTCTGCACACAAGGCTGCCAGTTATACCACAAAGTAATAGTGATGGGTCCAAGCAGGATGAGGTGAGAAGCCAGGTGAGGATCTTTACTTATTGGTATTTCTAAAGCAAGTAGGAACATATTTTAATGGCCAGAAGCAACATTATGGCCTTATTGTAAGAACAGCCTATACTGTGGGATAGTGAGCATCTCCTCTAAAGATTTTACTGTTGTTCATGTGAGATCTTAAATCTGGGGGTAATTGAGAACATAATCAGACCTTGGGGTCCTCTCACTGAAATATCTCTGCCTCTACAGTTGAAAGAATCAAATTTGTGATGCATTATAAAGGAGAAACTACTGAAAAGGCAGCTCCAAATGTGTGGTAAAGATACTGCCACACCCAGAATAGTCCATAAAATCACATATGTATTCCATAGCAAATAAAAAATAAAGCCCTTAGCCCAAGTAGACTTCATTATGAGTCTTTATCCTTGTCTCTTAAAACATATCAAAACTGCATTCTAAAACTAGAGGCTTATTGTAAATTCCTTCCTATTCTCATACTGACTTAGTTCTATACAATGACTTTAATAAAAGAGTTCATTTCTCAGGTCAGACACGGTGCACAGTGACACACGCCTTTAGTCTAAGCACTCGGGAGTCAGAGGCAGTTGAATCTCTATGAGTCTGAGGCAAGCCTGGTCTATGAGACAGATTCCAGGCCTGCCTTGGCTACATAATGAGATCCTGTTTTCTTAAAAAAAAAAAAAAATAAAGTTTGTTTCTTAATTAAGTAACACTTGTCAGGAATATCTCCAGGTCTGAGCATTATTTAGTTTTCTTAGAACAATCCATCCAAGGTAGCTGATTATATTTCACAAGATGAGTTGTAGTGGATTTGTTGATAGTTAGCTGATATCGGCAAATTATTTAAAAATTGGAGTGTGCACTTACTCAAAAACCTATAAGGATTTTAAAAAACAAGACATTCAACGTTTCCCCCATAGGAATGAATGTGATAAGGGCTTTGCAGGTGACTTTTCTCTGTGAACAAAAGGACACAAGCTGATAAAAAAAAGTTCTTGGGGAAGGGGCTATAGTCAGTCATATGGAGAAAGTCAATAGAGTATTTTATTTTGTGATTTAGAAGAAATGGACAAGTATAGTTTCACCAGGAAAAGCTCAGATAGCTCATGTTTTCTAGTGCCTAAGTATTTTTTTCGACCAATCTGAAAGTCAGGAGACAGATCAGAATATATTCCCAGTGTTCCAGGCCCAGAAGGTGCTTTCACCTAGTAAGCGACCTGCCTTGTGTGCACCAATGTTTAACAGATATCCAGTAGTCTGTTCAGCCCATCTTGATTCTGTCCTTAGACTCTTAGGGTGACTACTGGTGGGTACTTTAAAAGCTGTCTCCAAGCACCGGACTACAACCCCAAGGTCCAAATCAGGAGCAGAAGGAGAGAGAGCACGAGCAAGGAACTCAGGACTGCGAGGGGTACACCCACACACTGAGACAATGGGGATGTTCTATCAGGAACTCACCAAGGCCAGCTGGACTGGGTCTGAAAAAGACTGGGATAAAACGGGACTCGCTGATCATAGCAGACAATGAGGACTGCTGAGACCTCAAGAACAATGGCAATGGGTTTTTGATCCTACTTCATGTTCTGGCTTTGTGGGGATCTAGGCTGTTTGGATGCTCACCTTACCAGACCTGGAAGGAGGTGGGAGGTCCTTGGACTTCCCACAGGGCAGGGAACCCTGATTGCTCTTTGGGCTGACGAGGGAGGGAGACTTGATTGGGGGAGGGGGAGGGAAATGGGAGGTGGTGGCAGAGAGGAGGCAGAAATCTTTAATAAACAAATAAATTAATAAAAAAAAGCTGTCTCCAAGACATGATGTGTTAAAATAGGTCATGACATTTCGTGGGTGAATATTTGAGGTGAAAAGGGTTGTTGGTCACAATATACTTACTAATTGTAAGGAAAGATAGTAACCAGGCCAGCAGACACATCTTAGCAAATGATCAAAGTTAACATCATCATCATCAGTCATGCCAGTATCATCTCTCTCGGATATGATGTCCTGATATTCTTTTACGAAATGCATAACCTCAGTCTGATTATTAGAAAACATCAGATGAACCTAGATTAAAAGATATCAGAGTAAATAACTGGACATTATTCTTAAACAGCTTTAAAGTCAAAGTAGCCAAGAAAATACTTAGAAACCTTTCCATATTGAAGTTACCTTAGTAGATCTTGGAACAAAAATGGTTAGAAGAAATACTGGTGCTCTGATGTGGGTCTCTGTCTCTCTCTCCATCAGACAAAGGTTCTATGGTGCTATTCAATATAGTCATCAGTCTGACTACGGGACAAGGCCAGTTCCAGTTGACAAGTAGAAGGAGGGAGAATATGAGCAAGGAACTCAGAACCACGAGGGGTTGGTTCACCCACTGAGACAGTGTGGCTGAGCTAAGGGGAGCTCACCAAGGCCAGCTGGACTCGGACTGAATGAGCATGGGATCAAACCGGACTCTCTAAATGTGGCTGACAATTGGGGTAAACTGACGGGCCATTGATAATGGCACTGTGACTTCTCTCTACTGCGTGTACAGGCTTTTTGGGATCCTAGTCTATTTGGATGCATCCTGTCCTAAGCCTGGATGGAAGAGGAAGGGCCTTGGACTTCCCACAGGGCAGAGTATCCTGCCCTCTCTAAGGAAAGGAGGGGGAGGGAGGGAGGGGGAGTGGGAAGGAAGTGGGAGGAGGGGAGGAAGTGGAAATTTTGATTGGTATTATTTATAAAGCAATAAAAATAAATAAATAAAAAAGAAATACTGGTGTAATTCAAATAAGGCATGGAGTTTAGTTGCTAGTACTGCACTGGTGGTAATTTTCAGTTTCTGAAGATTGCGTTGCAGATATATAAGCTGTTCAGGTTAGCAAAGGCTGAGTAAAAGGTGTATTTCGAGTCTTAGTACTCTTAAAACTGTTTTGTAAGTCTAAACTGATTTCAAAATAAAAAGTTAGAGCGGAAGATTCTTAGAAACAAGGGAATAAAAAAATTCACCCACTTTAATATTGCCCTCCAACATGCCTCAGTGCCTCTCTGAACCAGATGAAAAGTGCACAATTATCTTCCTCCATGTTCTGTGTTTAATTCCTGCAAGCTGTAACTTGTGCAGATCATCTCTCAGTCCCCCGGGTAGCCTAGGGAAATGATACTTCATGTTTCAAGACTAAAAGGGTAACATTGAGAAGAACCATTCTAATCTGATTTCACAAGCTTTGTTACTAATGAGAACTGTGTCTCCAAGGGAAATGCCCCAGTGTAAAGAAGAGTTTTTAAAAAAGTAACAATATATAGACTGAGCAGGTTGTGTTTATGTATTTAGGAGCACGTGTGTGTGTGTGTGTGTCATCTATTTAGTTATCTAAACATATATGTATGTTACAGCAATTAATGAACAAAGAGGCTATGAATTTGAAAGACAGCAGGGAGGGGGTATGTAGAAGAGGGAAATGATGCAATTATACAATCTCAAAAAATAAAAGAAATTTAAAAAAACAACAGAAACATAGAAGAGATTTAAGGCAGGAGGACCGCCAATTATTTGATATTTTTCTTAAAAGCTGTGTACTCCTTTTGAGTGAGAATCCAATTGTTTCAAGTCTTCATTAATCAGCGACACCATTCATCAAATAGACACTTTGGCATAATCAGCTCTCATAAATACAGTGTTTGCGATCTTCCTTGGAATATTAGAACGAGGACTGGGGGTGGAAGGAGTGAAATCACACAGTACCTCGTCTTCTCATTCTCAAGCAGGCTTCCATATGCCACACCGAATTAAGAGTCTGTCATCTTTGCTGGTCCATGTCTTTCTAGCTCTCTCTTCCACATATAACGAATGAACGCAGGGCACCTGCTCCGACTTTCTTAATTGAAGCAGTTCAGGGCAAATCATGAGTGTTAACAGAAATAAACCAAATCATTTGTCACAGAGCGTAATTTCACCTGTGCTGCCTCGGTTCCCGCTGTTAGTTGTACTTACGGTGGATGATAAAATGCTGTTGCCAAAGCCACCTCCTCACAGGAAAACGAATCCCAGCTGGGATCCCGACCCGAGCACCTGGGGCTGTGGATCAGCTGGCGGCAAACAGCCATTTTGCCAGCCTTAGTTGCCTCTCAGGTTGATTGAAACGAACAGATCCATTTCCAAGCACTGTCTGCTTTCCACTGAGTGAACGTTTGGGTGTCATTCCTGAGAAAATATCAAGGCCTTGGAGACCTGTTCTCATTACGCCACCTCCGAGCAATCAGCCTTCCCCCAGGTTCCTACAACTGTACACACTTGCAGCCGTCGATGTGGTAAGATGAAGACTATCCATGTACACAGGGGCAACTAGGGAGTCACCACTGAGACCCCAGGAGAGAAGGGTTCTTCTACAGAACGACACAATATTTGTGCAGTTGATTGTTGTTTGGAATGCCATGATTTCAACACTTTCTCCATTTTTAGCCTGCTAACGGTCTGCAGACGAAGGAAAGAGTGCACGTTTTGAGATTCATCTTACAGATAGAGAAACAGCTAAGACAGGCTGATTTAGCCATAAAGGAGGCTCAGAAATATCGTTAGTGCTCATTATTGTCAGTCTTTTAACTAGTCAGACAGCTCTCCACTTATCACATAGAGCTTTGTTGGGGCCACTGTATATTATGTGCCCGCAAGGAAGTATTCTTGCATCTCTGCAATCCATGTACAGCCGGGCCTCAATCCAGGCTGCTGTCTGTTCTATGTTTATGTGTATGAGATAGGATGTTATTTGGAATGATAGGGGATAGAACCTATGAGGAGAGACTGAGTGCCAGGAATTCCTCTAGAATGACTCAGTTTGACCCACTGAAGACAGTGACATTGTGGACTCTTTAAGTCAGAGATTGTAATGACAGCCCTGGGCATTTGAGTAACTTGGAGAAGTTTAGACTGGAGTAGGGGAAGGGGCAAAGAAAGTCCTCTAAGTGTCTCAGACCAAGATCCAGGTTTAGGAAAAAGTGTTTTGTTTTTTACATCAGTCTAAAATTATTTTTTAAAGTGAGTGTGTGTGTGTGTGTGTGTGTTATGCTTCGGCATGTATACAGAAGTCAGGGGAAGACGATGGACATGCTGATCTATTATTCTCTGCCTTATTCCTTTCAGAGAGATTTCTTCTTGAACCTGGGGCTATGATATTAGAAGTTCAAGTAGTCCTCCAGTTTTTATATTCCCCGTTGGTGCTAGGGTTATAGGTTCATGCGTGTCCACACCTGGATTTGCTTGGGTCCTGGGGGCTTGAACTTAGATCCTCATACTTCCTCGAACAGCAAGTGTTCTTACTTGTTTAGACATAAACCCAGCTCTGGAGAGCCACTGTTTTTTTTTTAAATCACTATTTACTGACAGTATCTGTGACTTTATAGAATAACATGAATGAGCAATAACAATAATAGTATAAATCAGTTACTCTATTTAAAATCAGGAGTTTTACTTGCATTGCCTTATTTAACTCTCACAATCACCCCATGAGAAAGATGAGAGTAACTGAATCTCAAGGCAATAATATAGTCTGCGCAACATGTCACAGTTCCTAAGTTGAGGAACCAGAATTCACTCACAAATGGTCTGACCTCTGAGCCGAGGATCTTCCTTCCCCAGCTCATAATGGGCTGAAAGGTTGTGTCTTCCCTGAGATGATGTTGGCTTCAGGGCGTAGAGAGTGGAGGGAGAAAGTAAGTCTGACAAGAAAGAACACAACACAGTGTCTTTGTGTGCCTCTGTGTGTTCTAACACAGGAGTGTGTGCAATATGGGGAGCAGATGGGATACAGGAGAAACTGTAGATGACTGAGCCCAAGGAAAGAAGACTATGTGGAGTTGTCAAATATGAATTGTTTCAGCCAAAACCCCAAGTGTGAAGCCAAGCTTTGCTTCTGGATAACTGTATGACTTTAGGTATACCAACGGAGGGCCTCTGTGGCCTTCTGTTTTCCTGTCTTACTAATATAAACCAGTACTAATTCTGTTGAGGGCTTATGGGTTACAGAAAAGGTTTGTAAACAGCTTTATACAGGTAGAGCCAACATTTGGACAATAATTATTAGACATTAGTGATTAGGAAGATGAAGAAGACCCCCTCAAAGGCCTATCGTCCTTACCCTAAACTGAAAGTCATAATTATAAAAAAAAACAATGAAAAGATCAACTCAAAGGAGCTCGAAACTATCTAGAACAAAATTCCTCTTAGAAAGTCGTCTGTGCCACACTGAATCTTTGTTTTTTTTAAATTTTTATTTATTTTTGATAGTTTTGCCTTATAGCCCTGGCTGACCTCAAAGTTACCTCAGCCATCCTAGAAATAGAATTACAGACTTGTGCTACCAAGCCTGATGACACTGGATCTTCAAACAAAGGTAATTCAAAACACAGTTGTTCTCTTGCCTTATGACAGAAACCCGGGTCATTGATAAGGACTTAGCGTGGAGACAGCTGCTTTCCAGCACCAAGAAGGTCATAAATTGTGAAATAATTGTCTTACCTTTCAGCATCTTGTTCTCAAAGGTGGCCGTGTGTTTTAGATAAATTGTTGCTGGTTCCAACCAGGGAAGAGCTCTCAGGGAAGAACAAATCCTAGATAAGAACATGTTCTTCCTTTACACAAAGCGTCTGTATAGCTCTGTGGTCCCTGGAGTTGGTAATGGGCCTGGACTCTGAATTTATAAATGATGGTGCAAATAGGCAGGAAGACCTTTAGAAGTTTTTCTACAAAAGCAAGAAGAAAAACACTATATAGCCAAAGTCTGGCCAAAAGGGAACAGTAGTCCTCCAGAATGGGAAGGATTTAATGGTCCCAGGGAGAGTAATCAGATAACATGAAAAAGATTCTTGGGGAGGTAAACAGACTCTTGGGAACATTTTTTACAAGTCATGACCTATGAAATAGTGTTCTTCTAAGAGGAGAGGCAGAAGCTGCCTTCAATGAATCAGGGAAAGTCAGGTGACAATTGACCATGACAAAATACTTGGGCTGGGCATCTCCAATCTGGTTCTTGATTGATAAGACTTAGAATGATAAAAGAGTTTGACCTATAATCACTATAATCAGTTGACTATATTACATGGAAACACGGACAAATCTCAGAAAGTATAATGTTAAAAGCATAAATATGTATACTATAAGACTGCATTTTTGTAAATTTCCAAAAAAAAAACGTAAAAATGTTCTTTGTGTTAAACTCAGGTATCAGTTATCTTTGATGGGCTGTAATTGGGAGGAGATATGAAAGAAACTTCAGAAGGGCCTGATAAAACCGTTTTTCCATCTGAGCAGGCACTAATTACATGGGTGTGTTCAGTTTATGAATATCTAAATAGTTGTCTAATCACGACTTTTGAATTTTCTGTATATATAATATTTCAAGAAAAATTAGGAAACCAAGATATAATCCATGAATGGATGTTAATTCATTCCAAGAGGAGCAAATATTAAGAGTTCTTTACCCATAAAAACTTTACTTTCTTGAATTGCAAATTCTTCATTTGGTGTTCAGAATAACCCTCATAGATCAGTTGCGGTCTTCTGGAAAGCATGCACTAAGCTAGGATTAGTTTTAGCCATAGAAATTCCCTTGAAAGAAAAGAAGAGCTGTAGTAGGGATATCTTTAGGTCAAAATGCAGGTATTTTCTCTGTCTTCTCTGCCCCTGGGAGCAGCTCTCCTGCCTTAGCATCCCTCACCCCTGAAAATGTATACCTGCTCCAAGTTCATCTCAGCCAGAGGCACTGACAGATGTGAGCCTCAGTAGCCTGGCAGTCTAGAGTCCTCCTACCTCACTCATTCCTAGCTGAACCTTCCAAACCAGCGACATTTCAAGGAATATTGACCCAGTCACCAAGTTCATTGCGACTGGAGCTGCCACAGTTATGATGGCTGGTTTTGCAGCTGGGATTGGGATTGGTTTTGGAAGCCTTATCATTGGCTATACCAGAAACCCTTCCCTGAGGCAACAACTTGTCTCCTCCGCAATTCTGGGCTTTGCCCTCTCAGAAGCCATGGAGCTCTTTTGCCTAGTGGTGGCCTTTCTCATCCTCTTTATTTTATTTTATTTTATTTTATTTTATTTTATTTTATTTTATTTTATTTTATTTTATTTTCGAGACAGGGTTTCTCTGTAGCTTTTTTGGTTCCAGTCCTGGAACTAGCTCTTGTAGACCAGGCTGGCCTCGAACTCACAGAGATCCAACTGCCTCTGCCTCCCAAGTGCTGGGATTAAAGGCGTGTGCCACCACCCGCTGGGCTCTTTCTCATCCTCTTTGCTATGCAAAGCAGCAGTGTTCCCTTCCACCTCCCACAGTTCTTTCTCCTGTGTCTTATCCACCCTTTAAGTTTCTTTTCCTGCACTTAAACAGGAAGCCTGAAGAAAACGGTTGGCTCAAAGTCTGACAGAGGGAAGATAATGCTGTATTAATAAGAAAAATGCAGGTATGATGCATTCGAAAGGATAAAAAAACGATAGGACAATATATAGGAAGACCTTTGGATCATAGCATAATCTTAAGAAAATGTAAGGCCAATGGTGAATTCTTGGGCACATATTGTTCAGCGGAGAAATACTGTACCGGGCAAAATAGTGCTCTATCATGTCTCTGTCATGCCCTGTCCTAGGTGGGAATATCTAAGGCCTTGGTGAAATGCTGTGGTGAATTTTAAAAGATGCAGCTATTTAAAGTCGCCAGTCAAAGCAGGTATGACCACAGTCCCTGTAAGAAGAGATAGTCAAAAGAACCCTGAAGGATAAGAGGAATAAAGGGGGGCTTTTTTTTTTAACTTGATAAAGGACATGCATGAAAACTTCAAACAGCATCACAGTTGGTGGAAGAAAAACTGAATGCTTCCTCACTAAGATTGGGAACAAGATTAATTCCTTTCATGCATCATAACAAGAGAGGACATGATTGTCTTTAAAAACAAAAATCCGAAAGAAACTAAAGAATCTCCAAAAACCAGTGACTGAGTTCAAGATCATAGGACATAAACTCAACACAAAAAATATCAATTATGTTTCTATATACTTACCAAGAACACAAGGAAGCAGAAATTTAAACCCTATATTATTTATTATCACTTCAAAGAATATGCTTCAGCATATAAATTTAACAAAACATAAGCAAGATTTACAGGTTGAAAATTACAATATGCTGATAAAAGAGATCAAAGGCCTAAATAAATGGAGGCATATATCACACTCATGAGCTGAAAAATTCAACATAGATTCTTGGGGATAAGCATAGCTATATCTTTTGCATCACTTTTTTTCTGATGCACTAATTTTTTACAAGAAGTTTTCTAGCTCCCGATCAAGAGCCAAATGTTGAGGGAATTCCGATAAGAATCTTATGTAACGTGAGCATCCAAACTGCCTAGGCTCCCACAAAACCAATAGGTACAGTAGGATCAAAAACCCATTGCCATTGTTCTTGAGGTCTCAGTAGTCCTCATTGTCCGCTATGTTCAGCGAGACCGGTTTTAACCCAGGCTTTATCAGACCCTGGCCTAGCAGTTTGGATGCTCACCTTACTAGACCTGGATGGAGGTGGGTGGTCCTTGGACTTCCCACAGGGCAGGGAACCCTGATTGCTCTTTGGGCTGACAAGGGAGGGGAACTTGATTGGGGGAGGGGGAGGGAAAGGGGAGGCGGCGATGGGGAAGAGACAGAAATCTTTAATAAATAAATAAAATTAAAAAAAAGAAAAGAATCTTATGTAATCAACAGGAAGAGAACTTCTTATTTCAGAATTTGACATTTTCAATAATCTCTATCTTCCTCCCCAGTTTACCCGGAGTCATCCCAGTAAGAGACAGATGATAGGGCTGCTGTGTTATTGCTCCTTGAGTGGGGGTGATGAGTGAATTCCTTGAGGCCATTTTTATTAGTCAGGGTTCTCTAGAGTAACAGAACTTACAGAATTACTCTATTTATAGAATGGTGGTTCGTTGGAATGACTTACAGATTGCAGTCAAGCTAATTGAACAATAGCTGGCTGGAAACAGAAAGTTCCAGAATCCAATGGTTTCCCTGTTCCACAAGGCTGGGTGTGTTGGCTGGTCTTCAGTCTATGCTGGAATCCTGAAGAAGGAGGCTCCAATGCCAGTGAAGGAGTGGACTTGCAAGCAAGGTGAGTGCAAGTAGGCCAAGAGCAAAAGCTTCCTTCTTCTGTGTCCTTATATAGACTTCCAGCAGCAGGTGTGGCCCAGATTAAAGGTGTCTTTTCACTTCAAGATCTGAATTGAAGGTGTGTATTTCTAACTCCGAGACACAGATTAGAAGTGGATCTTCATATTTCAAATCAAGTGACAACAACAGAAACATCCCATACAGTTGTACCCTTCATTTTTGGGTTCTAGTTCTAGAGTAGTCCAGTTGACAACCAAGAATAGCCAATCACACCATTCTCTTGGGAAATGCTGTCTTAAATGATTTTTTTTTCAATGAATGTAAATTATCTTTTCAGTATCAACTTCAGTCCCAATATGCATTCAAATCTTTGCTAATATTTTAGTATTTTGACATCCATTAGTATTTTTCGGCTCAGGGGAAAACTACCTTACTGAGATCATATCATAAACTTCTACTAGGGCCAGCGACACAACTCAATGGTGGAGTGCTTGCTTAACATGCATGATGTCCTATGTTTCAGCTCTCAGCGTCATAAAGAATTATAAAGCCATATTGCATATGGTCGCTGATAGGAAGCAAGCAAGAGCTTCCTTTCCCAAATTACTGAACGCACCAAGAGTCTGTCTGTGTATGTCTTCCTAGTGTGTTTCCTTGGGGGAGCAGACACATCATGATTATTTGCCTTTCTTGTGACTTTTGCTTTTTGGCACTCCAGCATGCTAATCGTTCTACTTATTCCCTCCGGAATTCTAAAACAATGTACCTGCATTTCATTTGATGCTAACTGTAGAGTCTTATTATTAGACCTCAAAATATTATTGCCACATTTCCTTTAAGCCTTTCAATCTGTGGATTCATTCAAATCTCATTTTATTTTCCTGAAATCTCATTTCTTTACTCATTTTTTTTCAACCAGCATGTTTTGAATGTCTTATCAGCCCATGCGTAATGCATTCATTTCTTTGGTTTTTCTGCCCTGAGGGAGAAATTTATACCTATAAATCATAAGGGAAAATGAAAGGATTCAATATTTTCACTCCCTGATCTTTATATATTCAAGTGTGATAGACAATAATTTTAGAGCAAAGTTTTGAACATTAGATTTTCATGTTCTGTGTATATTTTTTAAAATCTCTAAGTAAAATTTTCAGTCAAAATTTATTTTAAAAATCACAATTTTTCTTATTAGTATGTATATTTAAATATACATAAATTGAGCCTATCCATTTAAATATGTACAACATAAATATTTTTGAAAAAAAAAGTTCTCTACTAAGATCCTTGTTATCCTAAAGAAAACCTCAGAATACTGCTTACCCCAAAAATGCCAACTCCTAGCGAAGTGACTCGGGTGTGTGAAATGGATCCACTAAGGCCTTCTCCACTTTAATATTTTGACAAAAAAGTATACAGGTATTTATACCAGTTCTCTGGTTCCATTTCTGCATCAATGCTGGGAAGGCTCTCAGAAACAGAAGGGAAGCAGGTTGAACTAAGAAGTTTGCTGGGTAGTTATTTATGGCTGCAAATGGTAATTGTGGTAGGCAGAGACTGCCATCAGTGAAATAAATACCTACAAAAATCCCAAGTGAGAAAGGCTTTTCTGGAAATGTCTTTCTTGGAGACATGGCGGGAAGAGATAGAATGAGTATGTGGGTCCTGTGAACTCCAGCACTAGAATGGATGGAACAGCTGGAGATGGCTTCTGAGGAGGAGGAGCACTCAGGGAGTGCCTAGCCAGGACTAGAAATTCTAACACGCAATCAGATCCTTATTATCACATAAAATAAATGTTCAAGGAATCTAATGATAGGAAGGCCCCTCTGAAAGTCACCTTAGAGACAACCAACACCCCCTCCCCCAAATACAATGTTCAGATGAAGGGATGCATAATATGAATGATCCCATTTCAATTTAGAGCTCTAAACATTGGGCTGAAATACAGAATAAGAAGGAGTGTAAGTCAGCGACAGAACAGATGAGGGAGATGTGCCTTCAAAACAACCCTTATACAAATCTTGAAGAAATATTTTGATCAAAAGTTCCAAATTAGCTGGGCAGCAGTGACACACATCTTTAATCCCAGCACTCAGTAGGCAGAGGCAGGGTCTCTGTGAGTTTGAGGCCAGTCTATTCCGTAGAGAGAGTTTCAAGACAGGCTCCAAAGTTACACAGAAAAACCCTGTTTTGAAAAATCAAGGAAAAAATTTCAAATTAAGGGCTGCTGGTGTGTGCTTGTCTAATGCAAAATTGCCTTCAAACTCAATCAACATTTCTTTGAGTATTGTTGGCAGAGGCTGCTAGTTCATTTCCCGGCCGCCCTGACTTGAAATAATCACGCAGAAACTATATATGTTGTTTGCAATGCTGTTTTGCCAATAGCTTAAACATATTTTTAGCTAGCTCTTACATCCTAAACCAACCCATCTCCATTAATCTGTGTATCACCACGTGGCTGTGGTTTACTGGATAAAGTTTCATCCTGCATCTGGCATCTGTCTCTGGCAGGGCTACATGGCTTCTTTCTGACTATGTCTACTCTCTCTCTCTCTCTCTGTAAATATCTTTTCCAGCCTGGCTATATTCTGTTAAGCCATTGGCTGAAAGTATCTTCTTTATTCATTAACCAATAAAAGCAACACATATACAGAAGGACTTCCCACACCAGAGTGTCTCACAAAGTTCTATTCTAAAAAGATTTCATGTCAAATTAGTTTAGAAAATTCTACATACAGTTATATTTTTAATGAGTCAAAATTTAGAAGAATTATGTGACAAAATCATCTTGATTAAGTTTTCACAGTACAGTGTATTCCTCAAAATAGAATAAGTTAGGCTACAATGAAAAATATCCTGAAAGTGTCAGTGTCTTGTCTTAAAATAATGAGTTCATTATTTGTGTTACATGTCTACAGAGGTCAACTGGGACTGTCTTTCTTGTCATCAGTGAACTCACATGGAAGAGGAAATCACCATGTATTCTAACACCAAAGTCACAACAGCAGATGCCCACGGAAATATCAAGTGGGAAAGAATGCACTTTTTAATTTAAATTTTTTAATTTACATATAAAATTATGCATATTTATGGGGAAGCATGTGATGTTTTGATAACATAAGTACATGGTGTAATGTTCAAATCAGAGCAAAGATACTTTATCTTGTTGAATACATTTCCTTTGTGGTGACAGTATTCAAAATCTGTTCGTTTAACTTGCTTTTAAAATGCCTCGTATTTTACTGTTCTCTATGTTTACCTCACTATGCAATAGAGTAGCAGAACTTATTATTTCTGTCTATTGCTTAGTATCCATGGACTAACTTTTCCCATGCCTTTCTACCCCCCTCCCTTTCCTAGTTCTGGTAAATAGTATAATATCAATTTTGCTGTGTTCTACAGATGAATACAATCATGTACTTTTTTTTCTGGCTTATTTTATTTAACACCATGATTTCTTGTTCTATTGTGTTTGAAATGACAATATTTCATCCTCTTCTTATGATAGAATAATGTTTCATGGTGTATATGTAACTTATTTTTTCATTGCATTCATTACTTGATGGAATTAATGTTGCTTCTGTTTCTTGGCTATTGCAAATAGTAGTGCAATGAATGTGGGGGTACACGTGTCTCTTTGATATACTGACTTCACTGTCTTTGGATATACACATACAAGTAGGAATTCTGGGTCCTATGGTAGTTCTAGATTTTTGAGTGTATGTTTCTTTTGAATTATGAATAATTTCTGACACAGATAAGAGTAGAAAGTATAATGAACCCTGATGTCAGTACCACTAGGCTTTAGTAATTCACATCTATAAATTAAGTATGCATTTCTAGAAGAGGAAGATCCTTTAAAAGTAACCACAGTTACCATGCTTTAAAATATTTGTAGTCTTGGGGCTGAAGAAATGGTTTAGTGACTGAAGTGCTTGCTCCGTAAGTGGGAGGACCTGAGTTCTGATCTCTGGAGCCTATGTGAAATCTGGACCTGGTAACATATGCCTGTGACCCCCACATTGTTGTGGGAGAGTGAGACAGGGAGATTCCATATATACACATGCACACACATACACCACACTCCCTCACCCCCCACACCCTCTCTTAAAAATATTAGCAATTTGAACACTTACAGATGTTCATAACATAGAATAAGCTGCTTCAGAAAGAAGTAGGAGCCTACTTGATTGATGAATATGCCCTGAGCCCTTACTATGCACCAGACTTGGATTTTCAGTGAATTCCACAGGTGAGTTCTAGAAATTGACATTCTGGTGAAGGGATGCTTACCTTCCCTTTTACACAGAGCCTCTCAGCACAGCCAATGTACCAGTTAGTCTGGTGGCACAGGAGTGCTAAGAAGCTGCAGAGAGTGTTTGTGCTTCACTGGAAGAAGTTTCTCCTTGAAACTTACAGACACTTCTTTTGATGCAATATTGCTTTTTAAAGATCAAGTTTCTTACTTGTATCTAAAACTATGTATAGTGAAAAATTTTCTTTACAAAAAGTGACCTAGGTTTCTCTCACTTCTCTGTACTTTTCCCTTTGTGCTTCCCAAACAGTCCACTAAAAGGTAGAAGGCTAGAGCAACCACTAGCTCATAGGCTGTGTCCCTATGAATTAGCAAAACACACCATCAAGTGCAGCTGTAGTGTAGACCACAGAGCTGTACTTCAGAGTTACTCTACTCCCTCAAGCAGACACTTACCCTTGGGGGGCAAACAATCTCTCCATAAGCACACAGGAGACCTCCAGGTGACTATCTTCTCAAGGTGTTTCCCTTCCTAGTTTAGTTCTGTATGCCTTACAGTGTACCCAACTACAGGCAGTTCCACTGAAATCCAAAAGTGAGAAATGGCGTGTGATTTGCGACTGATACCTGCTATTCATTTTTCAACAATCTCATTTTGTGAGATGGTAGCACTGGGAATATAATGTATGACATTTCAAAGAAAACTCCTGATTCTGCTAACAGACAACCATGTGAATTATTTCATAAAGTATGATATGCCTGTCCATCTGATACATTTCTAAAGAGTGATACACAGATAATAAATTCAAGGTTTGTAAATTCTCTTCTCATCAATAAGTATATGTCACTCTACAGTCTGATATTGGAGAAATAGTTGGGTTTTTTTTCAGCCATATTAAAGAACCTGGGTAGGTTGAAAATGTATAGATGTTCAGGTTTACATTCTGTTGCTGTGATAAAACACTGTCCAAAAGCAACTTGCAGAAGAAAGGGCTTATTCAGCTTGCCTGTCTAGGTAAGAGTCCAACAGTAGGAAATCAGGTCACACACACACAAGGCAAGGACCTGGAGGCAGGAACTGAAGCAGAGACCATTGAGGGATGCTGTTTACTGGTTTGCTCTCTCTGGCCAGCTATGTCATACATCCTGAGACTACCTGCCCATGTGTGGGACCACTCACAGCGTGCTGAATCCTACTAATCAACAATCAAGAATTCCCCCACAGACATGGCCAGAGGCCAGACTGATCTGGGCTGTCCTTAGGTGAGACTTTCTCTTCCCAGGTGACTCTTGGTTGTGTCAAGGTGATAATGAAAAGTAATCAATACAGATGTGTGCTAATTACTTATTCTGTCCTATACACTTATTTCATTTTTTTCTAAATGGAAAAAAATTCAAGAATAAAAAAATCCTACAGCATATTGGAACAGCACACTTCTAATCTGAGAAAGCTAGCTCTCCCGCTCAAACAGACAATTTGGTAACTTTATGTATCCAATGAATTAGCTGAAGTTCCGAACTTCAACTTACCTTGGTACAGGAGGCAAGAGAATTGTCTAATAGCTTTAAGCATGTGAGATGTGACTAGTCCCAAGCAAACTGTGCTGTGAGAGTCAAAAAGACTTGATTCCAAACACTTACTATAGAAAGCATTCAAAATATTATGGTAATTTATTAAAATTAATTATATATTACATTGATGATATGTTAGTTTGTAGGGCTGCATAAACTACATTATTAAGATTTATTTGTCCCCCTTTGGGTCATGGTTACTAAGATATTTCAAATTATCTACATGGCTTATATTGTGTTTGTTTTGGACAGTACTGATTTAGATAGAAGCAATGCCAGAACAATGCTGAAAGGTCTGGCCAACTGTAACAACCCAGACACATCCATTCTTATGAGCATATTATCTGCTTGGCAGCCAGTTATATTGCTGATGTGGTTTTCCTTTGTGCCCTCTGCATAAACACAGACATATGATGTAGAGATGAGGTAGGGAGGGGGCACATGTGTCACAAGAACAGTTTTTACAATGGCACACTCATTAGGTGACTCGAGGGAAACTTTGGCAATGTGCTCCTTTCTGTGCTCAGACTTCCACTGGTGGTGCAACTGTCTCTAGTTTCTCTTGGGATTATCCCACACTATTTCAAACACTCAATTATTTGGAAGAATTAGACCATTTTTCATCCCACGGCAAGATCTTCAATATGCATATGGAGATTTTACTTTCCATGGAAGCTTTGCACAGGAAAAAAAATTAACCTAAATTAGATGAATTTGGAAAAACTGGCAAACTTTTGCCAGAACCCTGGTCAGCATCTTTCATTTTAAATCTGCTCCCTTTGCAGATAACGTGAGAGAGTAGATTTACTTGCCATGAAACTGCCTATTTATAAATGGCAAAAAATATGTCCCCTAGAAAGTATCTTTAACAATATCTTTTAGAAAGGTCCTGAAGGTGTTTTGAAAGATAAGGACCTAGCTGAGTGGAATAATAAACAATATATTGATCAGTAATTTATGACATATAAAGGCAAATTTTTAATTAAATAAGAGAAAAATGGCTTCCATGTTAATGTCCATGTAAACAGAAAGAGTTTTTGGAAGACGCCATTGTCAACACCTCAACAGCTGATGATGTTTGGCCTCCATACTGTACATTGCTATAGCTACAGAGCATGTGATCTAGCTTCTTTCACTATCTCATAAAAATCACAGCTAATAAACTCTACTTGGCACCTTGAAGGAAAGATGCTTGCTGCTGACTGTAATATACTGGGCTTCACAGAACTTCAAAGACAGGGCGGCTTCTTCTGTCTACCTTGCCCAAGTTTCTAGCTCTAGGTGGGAACCAAGCAGGTTTGTCTTAGGAAAATCTGTTCTGAGTTTGTTATCAAAGCGTCTCACATCCCTTCTAATCAACTATCTCATTTGCCAGCCCATGGACATAGACTCCTTTGTAGATGGGAGAGAGCTTCCATTTGGTGCCTCCATTTCCTTGTGTCCTCTTTTACTAATGATATGCTTTCAAATTGTTCTATACAGAAAACGAAGCATGTATGTCTATGAGAGAAGAACTTAAGACTTTATAAAGTTTAATCACAAGTCCAAACTAAACTAAAATTGAGATTTATTGAGTGTCTGTCTCCTGATACTTGAAACTAATTTATTCTTAGCTCAGGTCGGGTGTCAGATACATAGTCGCAGGGTAATGTGACATAAACATTTATGGAATTTCAGCTGAAAAGCTATTTTCATCATCCAAAGCCTTTCTGTCTGAATCTTCCATTGTTGCCAGAGTTTTACACTGAGTCCGCAACTTAGAAAATACTTTGTGAAACATAGTGGCTACTTTCAAAAACAATTTCCAGACATCATTTTGTCCTTTCACCAGGCTCCTAAATGGGGAGAGGATAACCGAATCTCCACAAAATAGGATACATACTGCCACAGTAAAACTAGATTAAATACATATCACAGTGCGGTGGAGGTTTCACTTATTAATTTAGAGGTAAAGTTCCCCCTAAGGTTTCAAGCCTGTGTGTCATCGCAAAGAAACCAACACATAGAAAGACTCATGAGAACACATCCAATGAGAGTCACTATTTTTCCAAAGGCAATAAATGACCTCTAGACCCTCAATGAGATTTTTGATAAGAGTATGGAAATCTGCTAAATCAATCAAGTCTAGGAGTCTTTTCTTCTTCACATGTTATATCAGTTTACCTCGGGGGTGTGTACATTACCTGATGTCAGCTGTGCAGTGGGCATTGTCCGCTCACATGCAAACTTGAGCTCAAGACTTCAGTGTCTCCTTTGGGTGAAAATCTAGAAAATATAAGAATAACCGTGTGAAGAAGAGACATCTGTATTTTGTAAGGCCACCCCTGAGACAACAATGGAACATAACTCTACTCCCGGTGTGGAAGCTGATTCTGTGTGGAAAGACACAACTCTCTCTCTCTCATTTCAAGTGGAATTCATTCAGGAGACTGAAGCATGAATGTTTTAATATAAGCTTCAGATCCTATATGAGGAAAAAGGTCAAGTATATCAATTTAAGGCAAAGTCAGATCATTCAATAAAGAAAAAGGTTTTAATACTTTAAAAGATACCAGTTTAGGCAGCATAATTGAGAGGTTTTATT
The DNA here is from genome assembly GCF_014885135.2 of Alexandromys fortis. Classification (NCBI taxonomy): domain Eukaryota; kingdom Metazoa; phylum Chordata; class Mammalia; order Rodentia; family Cricetidae; genus Alexandromys; species Alexandromys fortis. The sequence goes on from NW_026067999.1 coordinate 341,852, forward strand.
TATTTACTTTTGTTATTTTGATTTGGGGCATCACTGTATAGACAAGTCAGGTCTGTAAGTTGCTATGTAGCCAGTCTGATCCTGAACTTAGGATCCCACTACCTTCAGTCGCCAAGTGCTGGGAATACAGACATGTGCCACCAAACCTAGCTTCATGATGTTTTTTTTTCTTGATGGCACTTAAAATAATGATGCATCTTACATCTGATGGTATCTTAAATTTATTTAAAGGAACTATTCCAATGGACTCCCTTATTTCTTATTCCTCTGATCAAACTGTGGTGCTTACAGGCTCCACACTTGATTCTGACTCCTGTGTATGTCTACTCCTGATATATATATATATATATATATATATATATATATATATATATAGTTCCCCCCTGTGACTAAATGACCAATAGGCAATAGACCTTCCTCTTGTGAACTTGTCATTTCATTGTTGTTGTCTAAACCATTGGATGTGAATATTGAATTCATTAGTCTCCCATATTTATTTGCCTCTTGGTCAGGTATTTCCTTCCTTCCTTGCTCAACCTCCCTATTTTTCTTCCCTCCCTCCCTTTCATCCTTCTTTTTCTTTGATAGGCTCTTGCTAGCCCAGATGATCTTGAATTTCCGACCTCCCTAGTACTGTGGCTACCGATATGTATAACCATTCATGGTTCAAGTTTATCTACTAGAAATATGGTATTCAGACCAATTACATCTTATGCAGATAGATAGAGAGATGGACATACGATAGATAGATATACAGAGAGAAAGAGAGAGGAGAGAGAGAAGGAGAGAAAGAAGAATTATATGTATGTGATCTGACTTTTCACAGCCACAAAGTCCAGAACAGAACTGCCAGCTTAGCAGTGTGTAGAAATTTCAATCAAGTAACAAAACAGCTGTCACAGGCTTCTGGAACAGGACAATTGAATCCTTAAGCTTCCTTTTAGCTAATTACATGAAAAATAAGTCAAGATTCCACATACAATCTCTCAACCCACTCAGATCCTCCACACCCTTCCGCAGAGTCTAACCCTGTAAAATGAACTGAACTAGAAAAGATCATACTGAATGAGGTAAACTAGACCCAAAAAGACAATCCTTACACGTTCTTTCTTATCTGAGGCTCTTAGTTCCACCTGAAATAACTTTAGAAAGCAGGAAGGAAAATAGGGACCATTGTAGGTAGAAGAGGATGGGGAGTCAATAGAGTGGAATAGCAGGTTATAAGTGATCTGAGGAGAAAAATGAGAAAAATTTGGGGTGGGGAGTTTTAGTTAGGAAGGAGGAGGATAAAAAACAGTAAGGATGTCTGAAAACTTCATAAGGAATCACACTATTAGCAACGTACCTAAAATATTATAATACATATACTTTATACATAAATTATTTATATACATATATAATTAACTGAACATTTTATCTGGGATGATAATACTCTTTTCAAGAGCCAAAGACCACCTAACAAAGCCCCCAGTACAAGGCAAGAAAAGCCCTCTTTTTAATTGTTTATCATGGCTGTCCAACAGACCCCCAAACCATTATAGGCTATTGTTATTGCCTTTGGCTGCACTCTACCCTCATCACCCCCATATCTGGAAGGTAAGTCCCCATTACTGAAGACAGCATGCACTTCCAACACAGGGCCCAGAGGCCCCTGAGCTGGCACTGACCCGAAAGCCTCCTCTCTGACACTAGCTTTCATGGTAACAGAAGGCACCACACAAGCTTCCAAATGAGGGAAACAACTAATCGGCCTGTAGAGTTATTATTCCTATGAACTGCAACAACCATCAACATGGCCCAATAATACTAAAGATATAGTAGTAGTATGCATACATACCTGGCAGTAACCAGCAGCTCTCTACTTAGACTTAAGACCTGTTCAACAAGAAGGAAATCACGTCTGCTACTGGAACCAGGGTTAATGAAGTCAAAGAACTTAGATTAAAGAAACTACCACTTTACTAAATCAGGATAACCCCTAACTATATTCTAAATATTTGTTCTTATATCTGCAGGTAAGTGTAGTCCTTACCTCTTATCAAGGCAACTTGATTTGGCACCAGATGGAAACCGTTACAGAAAATGGCAGCAGATCAAAATGTAGGCTTGCAGAACTCAGTGCCAACTTCCACGCTTAAGGCTCAGGGAACATTATGGAAGAAAAGCCAGAAAACATGTATGAGGCAGAGGACCAGGGAGTTTCTGTAAGACTGTGTCTCCTAAGAATGTCAGGAGCTACACCTATAAAGCCTCACTGACATGACTGCCCAAACAGGACAGAAACATGGACAGAAACAACAGATACATTAACATGGACCAGCAAAAGGCCATCAATCCTCAATCATACACAAAGAACTATAGGCAAATAAAAAATGCTGAAATCAATAGAAAGAGTCTTCCCCAGGGAAGAGACTATGGTTGGTTATCCAATAGAAAATGGTTAGCCATGGAAACACACACATACACACACACACCGAGAAAAGGCTCTGTCTGCAGTCACCACCTAGACACAGAGGAAGCAAGATGAAAATGCTGCATTGAGAAAAGATACTAAGCCATGTGCCTAAACGTAGATAGGAATTATGGATTAATTTAAGTTATAAGAGCTAGATAATAATTACCCTGAAATAATAGGCCAATCAGTTTATAATTAATACAAGCCTCTCTGTGTTACTTTGGAACTGAATAGCTGCAGGACCAGGTGGGAAAGAAACTTCTGTCTACAAATGGTACCCAGTATGAGGCAAGAATTTCCACATAAAGCCTAAGAAAGCTTTTTTTTTTAAAAAAAAGGATTGTAAATAGACAAAAGAAGAGAGTCAAGCACAGCGTCTTGGTAGCAGCATTGTTTTGGGTTGATCCTGTCTGCTAGAGGGAAGCAGATGCTTGCTTTCTTTAAGAGAGGCTTTCTGACTCAGTCTTAGCAGCAAAAACTGTTGATGTGGGATTCCCCTCTGTATGCTGTGAATACCATTGGTGAATAAAGAAACTGCCTTGGCCTGTTGATAGGGCAGAACTTAGATAGGCAGGGAAAATCCATCTAAGCCAAATGCTGGGAGAAGGAAGGCAGAGGAGAAGAAACCATGTAGCCCCGTCGGAGACAGATGCCAGAACTTTACCCAGTAAGCCACTGCCACGTGGCAATATACAGATCAATGGAGCTGCATTAAACTTGTATGTAAGAGTTAGCCAATAAAAATCTAGAGCTAGCGGACCAAGCAGTGATTTAAATAATACAGTTTCTGTGTGATTGTTTCCTGGCTGAACAGCAGGGTGGCCAGGAAACAAACTAACAGCCTCCCTTACAACAACTGTGCAGGTCTTTTAAGAGGCTCTGCCACCAAACACTTAAATGGTGTTTATGAGCAGCTGGAGGCATGCTTCTTGGTGGTGATATGAACCTAGAAACTCCACAGAGTTGTGGTAAAAAATGTGACTTTCGCCAGCACCTCTGCCATGAAGCTCGACTCCCAGGAAACCAAGGAGTGGGGTGAATCCAGTCTCCAAAGCCACAGCTTTAATCCTAGCCATATCACTAGCAAATTAAAGACTCATGTGATCATAAAAAGAGAGATATACAATAAAGACAGATTCAGACAAAAAAAACCCTCTAAATGGTTTACAGTGTTTAAAAATATGTGTAGGCTTAGGAGAGAAAATGGATAGAGAAAGTCCTTTAAGGAATCCAGCTGGAGTTTCCAATAGAATGAGTGCCAGGCCGAGCAAAGCTTTTTGTGTGAAGTTTCCAAGTCAAGAACAAATACTAGAAGAAAGTTAACATCATCAAATCAAGGGCGTAAAAACCACCCACCAGAAATGAACTGGAGAAGCCTTATGGAGGCAGTCAGCTGGAGTTCTGATAGAGTCTCAGGCTCAAGCAGAGAAAAGTCTTGAGCTTGGGTGAGTCTTCTAAGTGAAGAAACAAATGGCAACAGATAATATTATTAGAAAAGACATTTGCAACACCCAGTAGAAACTAACCCTGAAGTAGACAGCTGCAGTTCTCAACTGAGCTTTCCCTCCCTGGATTATCTTTCAGTAGTTGAACTTCAGTGTCTGTGTTCTCCTACAGGTACTTTGATATCATGGGGTAAACAATAGTAACTTGTGCTGGATATGATTTATTGCCTAGCTGTCTGTTCTCAAAGACACAATTATTTTACTTGGGCTGTTTTCTCTGCACCTGTCACAGAGCTGGGGGACCAGCCCATCTCCTAACAAAGGGGTCTTGGGAAATACTTTGAGACAGATGTGCTTGGATCTGAAATGGGGGAGGGGATTCTTATTCAATAGTCAGCTTTTCAGTGAGCTCAAACAGCACATGATAATTTGAAAATATAAACTGTCTCATGTATATTGTCTGTAAATGGGATACACCTATATCATGAGGTGATTTCAGACACCAAAATACCTCCAAAATGCTTACAAACTCCTCACAATGAAATAGTGAACCTTGCTAAAAACATTGTATGACTTAGTGATCTCTGAACATACATGCCCAAATGGATGTTCAGAATTATCTAAAGTCAAGAAGTAAGAAATCAGGAGTATGCTGGATGAATTTCAGAAAAAAATTCTTTAAGATGTATATATAGGGAATGGAGAGATAGCTTGGCAGTTAAGGGCTTAGTGCTCTTCCAGAGGTAATAATATCCCTTGCTAATATTTTATATGACATATTGAAATACCAGTGTTTGTAGTTAAATAAAGTATATTGTTAGAGCTAATTATTTAATGATGAGGTAGAAATGTATGATTACACACATGCCTCACATTTGTTTAATATTTCTTCTAGACAAATGAATCTAGATCATGGCAAGATTGTGTTACTGGTCTGGTTAGCTGAGAGTGAGGGCTCTGTGATACTGCTTCTAATCCAAGCTCTGTCACTGGCCACATGAATGCAGCCTGAGCCTCAGAATCTTCACTTGTGGTTTAGGCACAAGCAAAGTTAGCTGGCACACATTGTGGTGACTTGTCTGGAAAAACAAAAGGAGAGCAGCAGGTATGAGAATGAAAGCTATGGGAAACTGCTGATGTTGCTGCTGTCAGGGACATCTCATAGCCTCTCAACAGAAAATATTAACTACATGCTTTCCTGAGGCTACTTGTCCCTTTCCTATCTCAGAAATGAAGTGGACATTGTCTTACATGTGATCAGGAAACATCATATTGAATTTAAAGTTTGCATTTGTTGTGAACATCTTTCTGACAGACACTGTGCCAGGGACGATGGATATTCTTATTCTTATTCCATACAACCACCCTTTGAGATTGACGCCCCTGTCAATAAGAATCAGAAAAGTGTTGTGCTTAAAGATCAGATGTCCTGGAGCCATATGCACCACTGAGAGCTACTAACTAACAGATATGTGATGTTGAGCAAGCTGCTTAGTTTCTGTAAGCCACAGATTCCTCATCAGAATGACAGGGAAAAATAAGTTGCATTCACTATGATAATGTCATATGCTGTAACAATCACAACCAGGAGGACATGATGGTCCACATATCCTATAGCCATACTGATGAATATCTTGCATATCACCATAGAACTTTCATCTGGCGATGGATGGAGATAGAGACAGAAACCCACACTGGAGCACCAGACTGAGCTCCCAATGTCCCACAGAGGAGCAGAAGGAGGGAGAACATGAGCAAAGAAGTCAGGACCACAAGGGGTGCACCCACCCACGGAGACAGTGGGGCTGATCTATTGGGAGCTCACCAAGGTCAGCTGGACTGTGACTGAAAAAGCATGGGATAAAACCGGACTCTCTGAATATGGCGGAAAATGAGGGCTGCTGAGAAGCCAAGGAAAATGGCACTGGGTTTTGATCCTACTGCATGTTCTGGCTTTGTGGGAGCCTAGCCAGTTTGGATGTTCACCTTCCTAGACCAGGATGGAGGGGGGGAGGACTTTGGACTTTCCACAGGGCAGGGAACCGTGATTGCTCTTTGGGCTGACGAGGGAGAGGGACTTGGTTGGGGGAGGGGGAGGGAAATGGGAGGCGGTGGTGGGGAAGAGACAGAAATCTTTAATAAATAAATAAATTAATTAAAAAATACATAAACACTACAACCATCTGATATTTAACAAAGACATAAAAAATAAAGAGTATTTTTTTAAAAAAATGATCATAGGAAAATGGAATGCTCACACCAAGAAGCAGAAAATTAGAGAAGTGTCTATTGCCCCCACACAAAAGTCAATTTCAAAGGAATCAAAGATCACAATGTGAAATCTGAAACTAAAACTACTAGAAGAAAATATTGCCAGCTCCCTGCAGGACATAGGAGCATGAATCAACTTGCTCATGAATTAAGGTCAACAATTGACAAGTAGGCCTCATAAAACAAAAAAGGAAAAGGCTGATCTATTAGGAGATCACCAAGGCCAGCTGGACTGGGACTGAAAAAGCATGGGATAAAACCAGACTCACTCAATATGGTGGACAATGAGAGCTGCTGAGAACCCAAGGACAATGGCACTGGGTTTTGACCCTACTGCATGTACTGGCTTTGTGGGAGCCTAGCCGGTTTGGATGCTCACTTTCCTAGACCTGGATGGAGCGGGGAGGACCTTGGACTTCACACAGGGCAGGGAAACCTGACTGCTCTTTGGACAGGAGAGGGAGGGGGAGAGGAGCGGGGGAGGGGGAGGGATATGGGAGCCTGGGAGGAGGCGGAAATATTTTTTCTTTCAATAAAAAAAATATTAGCACATGGGAAGTAATAATTAGATATTCTAAGTGGGGTCCAAGGATGCAAGCTTCTTTATGTGTCCTTAGAATGACTTTCAAAGTCATCTAGTCTGAAAAGGAAAGAGCAGGAGGATGATGTATGTAAGGAACTTGAGGCTCAGAGAAGCGACTTCTCAAGCCATACAACAAAGGCACTGGTGGTTTTGCGAGGCACAGTCAACTTTGTCTCATGCTGGGACCCATCTTTTCTGCGTAAATCATACCCCAGGGTTAAGAGTCCCAGTCCATTGTACACAGAACTTAATTGGCACCAAAATGGGTACCAAGCTGGCCTCATGCCTTGGTTACAACATTTAAGAAGATAGAGAAACTCTGTTGGCTTAGTCTTCAAGGAGCCTGGAGGATGAGCTCTATAGAAAGGAGCAGTATCTGGTGCCATTTCCAGTCCTCTTTAGTACCACCACAATCTTTTCTTCTCATATTATCTATCTCTGACTCCTTCAATTCCTTCATTATATTTAGAGAAACAGCTCCTAAGATGAAGAGTGGGAAAAAAATGGTTTATAAATGCTACTGTAAAATTGAGCTAGGAGTTAAGAACTGTGGGTTCTGGACATTTAATCACCAACTGTGGTAGATTTCTTCCGAGCTCCCTTTGTCTTGTGTTTTTATAATTCCTTCTACTAAGATTAGAAAGTACATCTTTGGACTTGGCCATGTGATTTTATATGGCCAACGACCTGTTAGCAGAAATTCTAATCAAAGGATTGAAATATGCTTACATGGTAAGGTTTATGTTTTTGTGCACATCTTATGTTGTCCATGTGGAGTAGAAAGACCAGTCAGTTCATTGGTTCAGAGGATAACTGACATAGTGAAGCCCTGGACTCAACCCAGTTAAGTGAATGTGTTTAGTCACTGGAGTTTGAAGTGGTTTGCTAAGTACATCATTTGGGTAAAAGGCAACTGATAAACTAACCATGCGTACCTACATAATGTCACTGCTTTGTGCTTCATTCTCTGCAAGGAAGATATTGAACAAGCTACTCTCTACACTTCCCTACCCTTTCTATAGACAAGGATGAGATAACATGGCATGTTCCCCACCAAGGCTTTGGCAGACTACAAACAGAAAGTGTAGGAATAGAATTAGTGTTCTTGGGTGTCATTTAAATAGGACAATTAAGTAATTAGGCCATTGTCACTTAGAGTTGTATCATATTAATTTATTTCCATATTTTGGTGAATAGAATCTGTTAACATTCAAATGCTAAGAACTTGTTTACTGACTCCTTTCTTACAGTCAGAAAGGGATGATTTTGGAGTCCTCATAGAAATTCAAAATTTATGGCAGGTACCTTTCATCTTACCTGTAGCTCTTAAAAAATAGAATGTGACATTCTAAGCCTGGCACGTTTTTTGACACTTATTTTTTTGCAGGAAAATAAGCTGAATATAGCCATCTCTATCTTTGCTTTAAAATATTGTCTTTTACACACGCAGACAAGTATGTGCAAGAGGAGACGTTTGTTTTTAATAGCAAACTTCAGAGGTGTTAGAGATAGCCAAGGAATCTTGAAAATTGCCTATGTCCCCTCTACTTATATTTGAGTGATACTCAAAGAGAACCATGGTCATGAAATTATCCACATAGGTCTTTTATATATGTCCATTGATTTCTTAGAACTGACAGGGACTGTGTGGCAGATTTATTGTATACACCATGGGCCAGTGTTTACTGGTTACTTTTCAACCATCCATTTCAAGTCCCAGAGTACTCTTCTGAAAATATATATTAAGGTACAACACAATCTGAGGAAAGTTAGTTTATTGCCTGTCTACTTGGAGCCCAAATGAAAGTAAGGGGTCGCTAGGACCTCATATGTTTTAATGAAGTTTCTAGAATTAAGTGTCAAGTGCCAAATGGGCTGAAACTCTCATCTCCGACTACAATGCATGCATCTAACATTCTGTTCCTGGTGTAGGAGGGTCTTCTGTCTATGTGATACTTTCACTGGTTTATAAAGAAGCTGCCTTGGTCTTTTGATAGGCCAGCTCTTAGGTGGGTGGAGTAGACAGAACAGAATTCTGGGAGGAAGAAGTCAGTGTGACAGATACCATGGCTCTCCTCTCTGGATGGTGGTTAGACTCATGGTAAGCTACAGTCAAGTGGCAATACACATTAATGGAGATGGGTTAAACGAATATGTAAGAGTTAGCCAATAAGAGGTTAGAACTAATGGGTCAGGCAGTGTTTAAATGAATACAATTTCTGTGTTGTTATTTCGGGGATTAAGCTAGCCAGGCCACTGGGGGATGGGCAGCAGGAAGCAGCCGGCTGCTCCTTATTACTACATGTTCCTACAGTGGTTTTTGACATTTACTTTTGCAGCAAAGTAAGTTGAATCTAGCTCTACCTTTGCTCAAGGATATTGTCTTGTACACATGCAGAGAAATACACACAAGAGGAGACACTGTACTTTGCTTTCAATGGCAAAAACTTGAGATGTCCAGCAAGAGAGGATTGGTTCAATAATGTAGTCACTGAAATGCTTAGTCAGCTGGAAGCCAAGGCCCAAACTTAAATCTTAGTGATGCTGTAAGTGTAAGGAGGAGTTATTTCTGGAAGCAAACCCCATGAAATAAACATTTGCACCCGTGCCAATGACCAGTATTACAGACCTTTGAATTGTCCTCACTGGCTGGAGAGGGTTCCACCGTCCTATCAGCACTGATGGCCACCCACTACTAGCATATTATTTGAAATCACCAAAGTCATTCCTGTGCCAGTCGTGTCTCACTGAAGAATCATGTTACTGGGTATTTGAATATATTTTTGCAATGTAATAAAAAAATCATCATTTGTCTATGACTAGCATAACATCTCATTTATGTTTAGAGCAGAAGAACGCAACTCCGTGGAAGAAAGAATTTGTAAACATGATGCTGCATTTTGATAGAAACGTAGCTGTGGATGTTAGCATCATTGTTTTGTCACTGTGACTTTGTGTTGATTTCCTATGGTATTACATATTTCAGGGACATTGAAAGTTCTTCTTTGGTTAAGAATAAAAGAAACCAGTAAAGGTACCTGTTCCATACTCTCTTGTGTTGCATTCAGGGAAGACAGAAATTTACACTATGGTGGTGATAAAAATGTTTTGTGTGCTCTACCACTGCTAATTCCTTCTTTTTGGCAAGCATGAAATGTCAATTGTCAATGGATCAGGGCACCTGGGTGCTGGGAGAGTATATAAGTTTCTCCTCGCTGTTAAATAAATGAGTCTCCAGGTTGTATCCGCCTTTTTACCCCCTCCCCGGGGAAGACTTTAGGAAGCAGTATCTGGCCCCTGGAACAGGGACTTCTAACAGGTTTTGAGCTTGCCTGCTCAGAATCCTTTTTTTCATTGTGACTGGAATTTTTGTGTCCAGCACAGGTTCTAGTCATCTTATTATCCTCACTTGCTGTGCCGCACAGCACCCCCAAACGGTGTATTTTCAGTAAAAGGTCCCTTGGTTCCCTGAGTGGGTAAGCTCTGGGACCCCCATCCTTTTCTTCCTTTGAAATGTCCCCTCGGTCCCTTCGGTGGGTAAGCATTGGGAACCCCATCCTTCCTTTTGTGTACTCCATCATGTTTGTCTGTCCATTTGGTTAGGAAGGCATATTTTTTTCTGTTTCCATAAGTCTGGTCTCCCAAATGCTGTCCCTCATCTGGAGACACAGTGTGGTCATATGGGTGTGGCCTAAAGAACCACAGACATTCCCCACTATTCACTAGACATAAGGGTCTGATACAATTTCACACCCCTGTTGACTGTCGACCTCCTAATGTTCCTCTCAGAGGGAGCTGACAGGATAGTGTGACCTGTCATCTGTGGGAGCATCACATTTGCCTCATCAGGGCAACAGGAGCATGGCACAGGAGATGAGAGCCCAGAGGTCGGTGCTGGCCAGGCCTGAGGTGTGTGGGCTGTGACTGGTGTGAGCTTCCTGCTTGACTGAGGTCTCAGGGTGCTGTCTGAGCCTCAGGTGTAGATGACACTTCAAGGTGTGGGTAATAGACTTTCCTAACCTGGTATGCAACTAGGCCACAGTGAAAGCTCTGGGCCCCTCTGCTGGGGCCACTGCTGGGCTGTCTGTCATCTGAGTTACCTGCTTCTTCCTGTGCTTCTGTCCTCCCAGGTTGTCCTGATAGGTCTGTGGCCCTGCACAGCTGAGCCAGCAGACCTCACAGTAGTGCATAGGGGACAGTTTGTGGCCCACCTTGAGCTTTAGCAGCTGTCCAAGAGCAGCACATTGCTGGTAAAGCTGGGGTTCCAGGGCCCGAAGCTTGGGCCACCATGGATGTCCAAGCCCACCGGAGCCAAGTGAGACACCTGCTGCTTCTGTGGGGCCTGCTGGGACATCGGTGGTTGGTCCAAGCAGTGAGAGTTTGAGCCTTGCCTGCAGAGTGGGGATATAACTGGCTGCTCCTGAATGTCCTCACAATTCTGATCCCCTTTGACTTTCGGCAGCTGATGGGTGGATGCAGCAGTGGCCACAGCTTTATGCTACTGCTGTCAGTGTATGCCCTCGGCTACCTGGGGCTGATCTTCAGTTGGGTGCTGCTGGATTTCTCACCTGGTGCTACAGGAGCCAGGACTTCAAAGCCAGCCACCTGTGCTGTGTGCTGGCACTGTTGGAGGACAAGGAGCAAGCTGTGCACCTAGGGGTGCATGCCTGCAATCTGCCCACCTGGGTTCATTTTCCAGACACTGAAAAGGTAGAATGGTTGAATAAAATGGGAAAGCAGAAGCGGCCCTTCATTTGTCAATTTATAGAGAAGCACTTTCGAGAAACCAGAGGACCAGCTGTGCAGGGAGCAAATATCCACCTCAGCACCTTCAGCTTCACAAAAGTGAGCAAGGGTCAGCATCCCCTTAGAGTCAGTGGTGTTGAGGTTTATACTGAAGATGTAAACAAAAGACAAATTATTCTGGACCTTCAGATTAGTTTCGCAGGAAATTGCAAGGCTGATTTGGAGATCAAGCAATATTTTTGTGGAGCTGGTGTGAAAAGTAGTCAGATACATGGGACAATGTGGGTGATCCTGGAGCCCTTGACTGGTGACACGCCTTTAATTAGAGCATTGCCCATCTTCCTTAGGAAACCACTTTTAGGAATTAACTGGACAGGACTGACTCATCTCCTAGACATCCCTGGACTGGAAGGTTTATCAGATACTATCATTTTGAATACAATATCAAAATAATTGACAATCATTTGTCTAAAAACAATATCTTAGCAGGGTTTCCTACACTTCTAATAAAGGTGCAGTCCCATGTAATCCCTTCCATTCCCATCCCTCATATCACACTGGTCTTTTCAGATTCCAATAAAAACTCAGAGGACTGAGCACTGGTACCTATCACATATTAGATCTCACTACCTAAATGCCTGTATCTCTTTAATTCTTAGAAAAGTTGTCCTCCTGATTCAATTCAAAAAAATCAAAGCTGGTTTTGGAATTGGAGTGTGGCTCTCTCCTTCTCTAAACCCAAACACATTGCTGGAAGAAAAATTCAGAGTTTCTTTTTCATATCAGAAGAGCCACATGGTGTGGGACAGAAGAAAACAAAAATCTTTGGATTTTTGTTGTCAAAACTATGTTATCTCCCCAAAAATCTATTTCTCCCCTTATTTTTTCACTCTTTAGTACCTTTCTTTGCCTTAGGAGCTAAAGTATATATTGACAGACTGATAGGTAAAATAAATGGATCGATAGAAAAATAGATATATAGATGGTAGATAAATAGATGATAGAAAAATGTATCAATAGAATACATAGATGATAATAGATGTGACATATATACTCATTAAAATATTACATTTAAACATATTTATCTTATTTTTAATTATTTGTAAGTGTATGTATGTCTGTGTATCTGTATGTATGGTCCTGCTTATTCCTCTCAACAATTCAATGTTTTTCTGGACTCTTGGAAAATTTCCCATACCACTGGCATACTCTACAATCCGCAGAGACACCATGTGGAGAGGACCAACAGAGCTCTTAAGGAGTTGTTGGCCAGGACTATCTCACCAGAGGCTAAGAGAGATCCTCATTTGGCCTTAACAGAGGTCCTTTTCCATATGAACTTTCTCAGTTTTGATAACAAGGGAATCAACCCAGTTTACAAGCACTGGGCATCCCTACTGAGGAACACACCACTGCCCCTGGTGAGATGGAGAGACCCGCTCTCTCCCCAATGGCAGCCTCCAGGCCTCCTGCTAACCTGTGAGAGAGGGTATGCTTGTGTTTTATCTCAGACTGCCACAATGCCATTTTGGGTCCTGGTAAAAGATGTATGCCCAACCATAAATCAGCCTGCTTCCACCAAGGAGGGAATAGCCCAGGATGGGTAATGTATCTACTCCCCTTTCTTGCTTTCATTGCACCCCTATCAAACTGATTTATTAGGGGCAGTAGTTATGACCTTTGGCTACGCCTTTAATCCCAGCACTCGGGAGGCAGAGGCAGGTGGATCTATGTGAGTTTGAGGCCAGCCTGGTCTAGAAAAGCTAGTTCCAGGACAGGAACCAAAAGCTACGGAGAAACCCTGTATCAAAAATCCAAAAAAAAAAAAAAAAAACCCAAAAAAGTTTGACATAATATAAAAAAGCTATTGGATCCCACCTGGATGCTTACATATGCATAAATTGGTGAGATGGTTTTGTTAACCCTTATTCTCCTTAAATGTCTCATGCAGCAATTCCTACATTAATAGACAGCAATTAAGGTGACTCTTCAAGTGTTAATGGCTCTTAGTCATCCTTCTTACAGTCCTCCACAGGAGGTTATGCATGTCTGGTTATTTGTAATTCAAAAGGCTATCATTACCTAGTACCCTCCACCTTAAAAGCTCTTCAGGAATAAATGATCTTTGAGGGTGGCTAGTCAAAGATGGGTATGAGCTTGTTTGGCAGGCCAACCTAAGACAGGCACAGTACAGTTGCTGAGGCAGGGTCAACAAGGCCTGAGCAAAGAACTCTGACTCCCACTGAGTGCCCTATGTAATAAATTAAAAAGGGTTGGATATGTAGGAAATTAAGGCCTACCAGGTCAAAAGGAGCCAACCTGGAGTCTGCTAGAGCTGTCTATTCCTAGCCAATAAGGAAAGACCAAGCAGTGTTTCCCAAGTGCATAACAACAGGTGCTGTCAGAGGTCCTGATTGTGACTAGGGAATGAGCATGAAATGTCAACTGTCAATGGATCAGAAGGCCTGGGTGATGGGAGAGTATATAAGTTTCTTGCTGTTAAATAAACAAGTCTGCTATAAGCCTTTTACCTGACTCCCCATGTCTGTGTCTGTTGATGTTGTAACTTTTCACTCCCTCCCCCAAGGAAGACATTAGGACCCAGCAATACTTCCTTCCTTTCACTCTTTCTTCGATCTTCCTTCCCTTTTTTGTGTTTCTTTCAATGGGGTCTCATGCATTCCATTGCTGCTCATGGTTTTGAACCTCTGATCCTTTTGCCCGCACCTTCAGAATGCTGGGATTACAAGCTTGCAGAATCATACTCTTACTCTATAAAGCTATGAAGATTGAATCTAAGACCTTCAGGTCTGGTAAGTCTATATCCTATACACTAAGGTATATCCCTAGTCCCACCTATCATGCTATAAACTCCCTAATTTAACCATTAATTGAGCAACAATTTTCTTGTTTGCTTATATGTTTTTCAAGTGCAGTTTAGACTTAGCTACTCAACTGTGTTAAGTGTTTCACAAGAGGAGTGTTTTATGAATATGTTTCTTTGCAATATATTAGAAATGTTTAACCTTGGCCAAACATATCTTTAAAAAGCTTTTCTGAGGAAGATGGAAAGGGGAAAATTTTGAAGTTAATTAAGAGAAAACAAATCAGGCATTAGTGAAAAATAAAATATATAAATTTTTCTAGCCTAACTGAAGAACAGATAGTGATAAAGGACAAAAAAACATAGAGAAGAGGTTGAGGGAAAGTACAAGGGAATTTGAAACCACAGAGAAGTTAATTCTGAAGAATTTTAATTTTTTTATTCATTCATTCATTTATGCATGCATGAATACATGAATCCTGTCTTTGATGCTGTAATCATGAAATGATACCTTAGAGAAAGTGATTGTTCACATTTTATTTATTTATTGTGTGTGTGCGTGCATGCATGTGAACACAAACACACACACACACACACAAGTGCACATACCACAGTGTGCACGTGGAGGTCAGAAGACAACTTGCAAGAGTCAGTTTTCTCCTTCTTTCCACTACATGGGTCCTGGGTATAGAATTTTGGTCCTCAGATTTGGTAGCAAGCACCTTTACTCCCTGAATCATCTCTCTGGTCTAAGAATGTGATCTTTTAGTGTTGAGGTTTCTGTAAAAGGATGTGACATGGCTTTAACAGTATGTTTATAGTGAATTTCTGATACCTCACCTACTTCCCATTCTCCCCATAGAGTCATGATACAGGCAATATTGAAATTCTTCCACCATCTCCTGTTTCCTGCCTTTTTCTCTGAGGAGTGGCTGGCAAGACCTTGGAAGAGAAAGTGGAAAAGGGAGATAAAGCAATCTTCCTTTCCCACATCACACCCTCGGGACCTAGTATGTAATCTGAAGGCCCTCTAAGGAGGAAAGATTGTCACCATGACTTTGGTGGCACCAGGGCCTTACCTGGTTGGCTAGAAATCCTGCCTCTCACACACAGACTGGTTATAAAATATTTTCAGTTTGTCTGTATAACATGAACCTGAGATGCTTGACAAGGCAATCCTTCAGGTCATAACATTTCTTACATGATTTTTGTTGTTGTTGTTGTTATTATTATTATTATTATTATTATTATTATTTCAATGCATCCAAGTAGGATTTCCCAATTTCAAATGAATGTTCACAGAACTCTTTAGTAATTAACTGGTATTGGCCAAACGGAACTGCAATAAGGTTGGAAAATGGGTTTCCATCTCTAACTTCCATAAGCTGATGTTCCACTTCCGGTTGTAGAAATGCTAGAAACATTAAGGAAATGTTTTCAAACTCTCCTCCTCAACCAAGTCACTGACTTGAATGAAAAAAAAAAGAAAGAAAAAAATCCCCCTGCATGCCAAAAAAGCATACTTCAGATGTCCCAGTCAACTATGAGACAGTTGCTTTCCCATGAAGACCTACCATATGGACAGTATGAGAAATCTCAAATTAAAATAAATTGTTATTCAGAGAGAGCTTTTCATTTGAGCCAAGTCTCCCAACTTTACATTTTGCAGCCTTTTACCACACAATTACGAGGTCCAGTTGGGTTGTTTAAAGTATTTGTAGCATTTATTTCCCCAAGTACAGCAGTCTTTGTTTTAATCTCTCTTCGACAGCATTCTGGTCTTTCAGCCAGTGTGAGAGAACACACCAATCTGGGTCCTATCTTCCTGCCTTCTGCTCCCCTTCTGCCTCTGGATCTTAGATGTTGGGATGGGCTATGAAGCCCTAGGGGAATCAAGTTCTCATTATCTATTCTGGACTGGTTTAGGCTGCGGCTGTGGGGATAGTGGGAGGAACTGGCCAAGTAGAATCCTGGGTATACATTTGTGGGAAATGCGACTTTCAGTGAGTTGGTTGTAGGCTTTTACTGGGAAGATGAACTGTTATTGGTTTGGATATATTAGGCATTAGGGAAGAAGACATTTTACCTTCTTGTACTGCTCAATTTTGTAAGTCATGCTTAGTTCTTACTCGACTCCATATCTCTGATCTTTCAGTTCAGTCTGGATGGAGACAAGGGTCAAGAAAGCTGAGGAAAGGCTTGAAGCCAGTTGCATTAATCTGCTAGGTCCATGCTAACAAAATAGCCAATGGGGTAGTTTAAAACAGTAGCAATTTCTTCTTAGTTCTGAAGGTCAGAAATCAAGGTGTTGGCTATGATCTTTCCAAAGATTTCAGTGAAAAGGCCTCCCTTGCTCCCTGCAGCTCCTGTTAGCCCAAGAATTCTGTGACTTCGGTGTGCTAATTCCAACTTTTGTCTCTGTTCTTGTATGATTATCCTTTCTTTCTGTCCAAACTTTCCTCCCCTTTTCTTATAATGGAGCCAATAAGCTTGAACTAAAGTGTCTACCTCAGTTTTTGATGAATAATTTTCAATCCATCATATCCTAAAGGCAGATACATAACCATCCCCCTCAGTCAGTGTATGTACGTACGTGTGTATATATGTATGTATGTTTTATTTTCGAGGCAGGGTCTCATATAGCCAAGGCTGGCCTCAAGCCTGTAATGTAGCAACATCTGGCCTTCAATTTCTGACTGGCTACCTCTACTTCTGTACTTCTTAAGTGATAATATATGTGCCATGGTACCTGGTAAGTCACTCCATTATTTAAATATTTGTTACTAAATTCTCTCTCTCTCTCTCTCTCTCTCTCTCTCTTTCTCTCTCTCTGATGTGGGAGTGATTTCTTACTAATAAAGAAACTGCCTAGGCCCATTTGATAGGCCAACCCTTAGGTAGGCGGAGAAAACAGAACAGGATGCTGGGAGAAAGAAGCTGAGTCAAGGAGTCGCCATGATTCTCCCACTCCAGACAGACGCAGGTTAAGATCCTCCCTGGTAAGCCAGCTCGTGGGCTACACAGAATATTAGAAATGGGTTAGAACAATATGTAAGAGCTAGCCAATAAGAGGCTTGGAACTAATGGGCCAGGCAATGTTTAAAAGAATACAGTTTCCATGTAATTATTTCGGGACATAAGCTAGCCATGCGGGCTGCCGGGTGCCGGGGACGCAGCCCCGCCGCTCTTATCACTACATCTCTCTCTCTCTCTCTCTCTCTCTCTCTCTCTCTCTCTCTCTCTCTCTCTCTGTGTGTGTGTGTGTGTGTCTGTGTCTGTGTCTGTGTGTGTATGTGTGCATGTGCATGTGTTTATCCCCTTGGAGACCAAAAGAGAGCATTAAATCCCTTGGAAACAGAGTTGTTAACTGTTAAATATGAGTGCTGGGAACTGTACTTGGGTCCTCTGGAAGGTCTTTTTTTTCAGCCCAAGGGAGGATGGTATCCAGGCCCCCTTTGAGTTTTTTCAGAATAGAATACAGAGCAGCCCACATCTACATTACCACTCTTAAAATGAACCTTTGTTGAACTCGCTAAGACTGTGAGTACAAAGGTACTTGGGACAGCTTCTGAGTTTGGGAATCTTAACTCTAAATTCCCTGGCACTTGGAGGTTTAACCAGACCTAGAATGTTATTTTAACAGTGTCACTTGTGATTTAATGCAGTTTATGTGTGGCATGGATAACTGATCAGCAGCAAGATTAAGCGATGACTTTGTGGCCTCCCTAATTTATATCTGCTTTGGGACTTCTCCACCCAATCCCATGGCTCATGAAGCAGAAACATTCGAGCTCCCTTGATGTCATTTCTCTAGCACCCATTCTAGTTTGCCCTTACTGTTGTGGTTTGCTCAAACACCCCTATGAAGGTTCTGAGTTGCTCCCCTACCTATAGAATGCCCCCATGCGTCATGAGGAAAAGGGCACTTGGCCATTAGAGCTGGAGAACTCCCCACAGTTATGAGGGGTGATTAGAAAGACGTCTTGGTCAGAATCCGCTTGGTTTCAACAGCCCTGGCAATCTTTCTCTGTTACTTTCTTTGATCTCTAGTCAAAATTTCCCTGGGGAAAGAGGAGGAAGGGGGTGGGAATTGTGATCTATGATTTGGAAATACAAATGGCATGTTGTTTGACTTCTAGAAGATTTCCTTCCAGTGACTGCCTTCTTATATATTTTTTTTACAACAAAGGATAAAGAGAGGGGAAAATCCCCCCAGGCTAAATAAACTTTAGTTCCATTTCAGTACCCTTGGGAGCACAGCCTCTCACTGTGTTCTTGTTTGCCTTTCAGAAATTCTATGTGCTTTGATGCACTGTCTCACAGTCTTCTGTGACAGGACAGTTAAGTCCGAGTTAAAAATCCATAGGCAATGCCTGTCTCTTATCTAGGAATGTGAAGGCCATTATTAGCTCCTGGTCTACCCTAGAGAGACAGGCATTTTCAAAGGCCAAAAGTGTGGGATTTCACTATGGAATAGTGTGGACTTCTGCACAGACTCTCACTTGGCAACCTCCTAAGAAACATCTGTGGGATTTTTTCCCCACAGATCTTAGGCACAGGAGTCACAGAAACAAAAACGACATCTTTATTCATGTAGGGTTCAACTTCCTGAAGGAGTTGTCTGACAAAGGCATTCCAAGTCCTGTGGAAAGGGCAGGAGAAGTTTCTCATGGTGAATTCCCTGAGACAGAGAGATACAAGAAGGTAGTGAAAGAGCAGGGGGTGACATGCTGAGCAAGCTCTCAGTTTGAGTTTGCTGCTCTCAGAGACTCTTATGTGGCAACCTCGTTATATACATTATATTTTATATAATGTAAGTATCAATTACAGTAATCTTCATAAAAGCCTTAGTAGGCAGTTACTATTACTAGTCCCCATTTTATTAACGAGGTCACCAAGGAACAGTGAGTTACATGGCTTAGCAATTGTTAGAATTGAAATCAGAATCCAGGTTTCTGCTTCCATCTCTTTAAATCCCAGTGGGATGTCAATATCGGCTATCTTTAGCATTCCTTGAACATCTAGGTCCATGTGACCATGGTAAGTACTACAGAATTTCAAGATCTGTCCAGATAACTAGCCAAAATTAACATAGCATATGAAAATCCAGAACTCCTGAAGTATTCTTAGTTACATGAAAGCATTTTGCCTGCTCAAGAAATATTCAATACATTGAATTTTCAAATGTCACCATCTTTCCATTCTTCCAGTGGCTCAAAAGGCTGGCCTGGGTCTGAAAAAGCCTGAGGTAAAACCGGACTCACTGAACATAGTGGACAATGAGGACTACTGAGACCTCAAGAACAATGGCAATGGGTTTTTGATCCTACTGCACCTAATGGTTTTGTGGGAGCCTAGGCAATTTGGATGCTCACCTTACTAGACCTGGATGGAGGTGGGTGGTCCTTGGACTTCCCACAGGGCAGGGAACCCTGATTACTCTTTGGGCTGAAGAGGGAGGGGGACTTGATTGGGGGAAGGGGAGGGAAAGGGGAGGAGGCAGAAATCTTTAATAAATAAATAAATAAAAATAAAAAAAGAAAAGTATTTGGGACAAAAGTTTCTTCTTTTCAAATAGACTAAGTTGATGCTAACATGCTAATAAATGACCTCATAGATGGTGGTCAGGTACGTGCACCTGTGAAGAAAAACAGATGAGTTTTAATTTTGATTGTCTGTATTCTTAATGGATATCAAACTGAGAAAACTATTGCTATTTAATAGGGACATAGAATGCCATTTTCCCCAAAAGACATAGCAAATGAAGGGTTAACGAAGATTTGTCTATTTTCCTTCTAAATAATCTAGAAAAAGAGAATTACTTACCTCTGCAATAGTCTCACCCCCTTCCCTTTTTCTGGAACACCAGATTTGCTTGGCTAAGAACAATGCATTCCCCCACATTTTCCTAGAATCCCACCAGATGCCACAACTGGGCATTTGTGCTTTTCCACTGTAAAGTAGCTTCCAGAAGATGTACAGCGTGAGGCCGGCTGTGAGAACGGCAGTTTCAAGGGCTGTTTCTCTGTGTTGCGTCCTATGACAGCATGATCCATCAGCTGCTCTTTGGAAGACAATACAGTAAAAGGAATTGGCCCCTGCTGGTGCTTAAAAGGTGCTGAAAGGAGAGCGTTAATTTATTGCTAATACACACTGTGTTAAAAATAGAACAAAAAAAATGTCTTTTGTTCCCACTTTACCTTTTGGTGCTAGAATAGTGTGTAGGGGAGGGGTAGTGGCCATAATTACAGGTCATATTTTGGTCACAACTTAAACCTTGCACTGTTGAGTCAGAGGTGGGGGAAAGAAAGCCTTTGTTCTGAGGCTGTGGGGAAGCTTCCTAAAGGAGCTATTATTTGCAGAGGCCAAGGCTCTTTTACCACACTGTTGTTGGGGCCATTTACTTCCTCACCCCAGAACTCCTGGACTTCGATTTGCATGTTCTGCCTGCCCACTAGATGCAGCACTAGAGGTTCCAGAAACCCTTTGGGGGTGTGTTAGCCAACTGGCAACAGCAGAGAGGAAGCAAGCTCAGGATCCCTGAGACTTCACTTCAGACATCTGGAACGAGAGCACAGGGGTCCTTCAGACAGACTTGCAATCAATAGTCTTTGAATGGAATACTTATCGACTCACAGAAGCCTGGTTGGAACAATGTTTCAGGGACCAGCAAACTTCTGTGAGCTTTCAGCAGGCTGATTGCCTCTTATACTTAGAAGATTTATTTTTTTGAGACCAGGGTCTTGCTCTGTAGTTCAGACTGGCCTCAAACTCTTGATCCTCCTGCCTCAGCCTCCCTAGACCACCTGCCACCATGCCTGCCCCTTCAATTATTTCGCAAAACTGTTTCTGAGCATTAAGGGTCTGAACAATGAGCAAAACCTGAGGTGACAATTGGGTGTCTAAGGTTTCCTGCAGGCCGTGACTACTTTCCCTAGTTTGGTCTCATGAACTCAATTGCCAAGTGCTGCTGCCTTCCTCACCTGAAAGGACCAGCTCCTAACCATGTCTCATTTTGAGAAAAGCAGTAGCTATCCTGGGAATTAGATTTGCCTGCACTCGGAAAAGGTTTCAATGATTAATGAATAATCAACATATTTGGGGGATTTCCACTGCCTTTAGTGTAATCTAACTTTATAAAACCTCATATAAATTAAGGTGAATATCTATGACAAACTGTCTTAAAATTGCATCTTTGGTCAACTCGGAGAAGGATAAATGATAGTACCTTAGGCTTAACTACTTGTTATCGCTCTTTGGGTGAATTTCTAAAGTATAGGATTCTTTTTCTCAGAGACAAATTTAAGCACATTTTTCTTCAGCTAGTTCCTCCACACTCCTCTCCCTTTACTTCACATCCATCCCTCCTAATTTAGCTAAGGCAGCTAGAAATTGCCTAGTTCAACCCATAACTGGAGGAAGAGCACATAGAAGGAAGGATCAATCTGTGAACTGGGCAGTGGGGAAAAGCCAATCTTCCCCGTGAGAAGGCATAGCACATTCCTTGGTGCGACACTTCCCTGGAGCTGACCATCCTGCCTGAGAGCAACCTATTTTTTCATCAATTGTGAATGAGCTCTGCTTGTCTCGGGCAGAAAGGTCACCCACTCAACTTTCAGTGTTATGAAGAAAAATGAGCCAGGACTTTCCTGAGAAGGGGCCAGCCTTTCACTGGTCCAGCATCTTATAAAATGAAGGTGTTGGAGAAGAAGAGAAGAACAAAGAAAGGCATGCAATGAGACTTTGGGGCAGTGCTTTTCAACCTTCCTAATGCTTCAACTCTTTACTGTTCCTCACCTTGTGATGACCCCCAACTATAAAATCATTTAGTTGTTGCTTCATAACTGTAATTTGGTTACTGTATGAATTGTAAATATCTGATATGCAGAATATCTGATATGGGACCCTCAAAGGGATTTTGACCCACAGGTTGAGAACACCTGCTTTAGGAAAAACGCTCGCATAGTTAAAAGGTAAACAAAATGAAGACAACAATTATAGTTATTCTTTTCATTTGTGTACAGAAACCATAGTGGAAACCTTCTTGCTTCAGTAATAAAAATGAGATTGTCGATCAGTGTGAGAGACAGTGTATTGCCATTATACTTAACGAGAAGTTTGGGTGATCAATGAATCTTAAATTGTAGTCAGGCTAATGCGTCCCAGTTGCATCAGCCTATTCACCTTGTCTTCTTATCTATTATCGCCTTCTTTTTTTTAAAAAAAAAAAATAAATCACTGCTTGGCCTATTAGCTCTAGCTTCTTATTGGTTAACTCATACATCTTAATTGAACCCATTTCTATTAATCTGTATATCACCATGAGGTCTTGGCCTACCAGCAAAGTTTCGGCAGTCTGTCTCTGGCAGCAGCTCCATAGTGTCTCTCTGACTCTGCTTTCTTCCTCCCGGCATTTCATTTAGTTTTCCCTGCCTACCTAAGTTCTGCCCTATCAACAGGGCAAGGCAGTTTCTTTATTCATTAATGGTAATCACAGCACACAGAGGAGACTCCCACATCACCTCCCCTTTTCTGTTTAAATAAAAAGGAAGGCATTAACTTTAACATAGTAAAATTACATATAATAAAACAGTTATCAAGCAAGTTACAATATTTATATCTACTTTATCTTTTATCATAACTAAGGAAAACTTTAACTATAAATATCTATTCTTCAACTCCATCAAAGACCCCAGAAGGATATAATATTACCTAAGTAAACAGGAAGTGCATTGTAAGCAACTTCCAAAACTCTAGAAATGACAGAGACATCTTGCTGCCTGGACAGTTCCCAAATTTTTTCTGTACCATTGGGGCATCCATCTTTAGCCTATAGGCCCATAGTATCTGGCAGACTTTTCCATGAAGCAGGAAATTTCAAAGACAGTTCAGTCACTTTCTTCTGTATCCTACAGAATGTCTTACAGACTTTTTCATGAAGCAGGAACCCCAAAGGATCATCTCACCTTTAGGCAAGTTCAGCAGTCAGTCATTTTTCTGTGGGTCCTGGAAGTCCAGTGAAGCAGTTCAGGCAAGAGCAGTTTCTTGCCCAAATGGCTAACCAATTCCATAAGGAACCTCATCAATGCCCATCATTCTTTTGAAGTCGCTTGCTGCTGCCAGGAGCAGATGTGTCTCACCGTTATGAAAAGTCTTAAGTTTTTAAACATTTTAAATGCCATATTCTACATAATTAAAGTGGTCCAGATTTACTGAAAATCCAGGAATAACATTCATTAAAAACCTAGTAGAAGTAGGAATGCAGCAGACAAGTCTTAGAACTGAGATGTAAGACATCCAGTTTTCCTTTAAAACACACACACACACACACACAAGCATGCACATATGCATGTATGTACACATGCACCTTGTTTAAGAAGAAACTAATACTAGACTCTAGAGACCCTTCATGGGTAAATCTGATAAACTGTGTTCAACATCAGCATCACTGTCACCCAATCACCATTTTCTCTGTACCCACCTTTGCAATAACAGTGTACATTTATAAACTGTTTAGGGTTATACAGATTTTATATAATGGCTATTTTGTGACACTCATAGTCACACAATGAGAAAATCATACTTAACGATTTGTCAAAGGAGAGGAAGAGACAAAAATTGGATTGGTAGAAAATGATTTGCTTAATTTTCCAATTTTTATCTTAAGAAACATGTAAGATATGTGGTTAATTATAGTTTCTTTGAGTCTTGTAGCAATAAAAAGAATACAGTATTTCAAGCTCTTTTGTTCTGGCTTCCTCTTAGCAATCACATTTAAGGGGTCCAGTACAGTATAATAACTAGCAATTATGATCAGGGATTCTTTGTACCGAGTTGGTAGAACTTTTTGGTCACCAAAATATTACTGTGGGAGAACAATTAGAAGGTGAGTCAGGATACTTAGTCATCCATGTTCTGGTTCCGTCTGGTATATGGAGAAAGTGAGAACAAGCCCTACTGAGGGACTTGAATTCCTCATCTGGAAATGCAGCAAGATTCTAGTTAGAGAGTTCCTGAGTCCTTTCCATTGGAAAGCTGCAGGATTCTATTACATTTCTCATTGCTGTGACCAAACATCTGACAAGAAGCAACTTAAAAGAAGAAAGGTTTATTTTAGCTCATAGTTGGTTCAGAGGATATGGTGAGTCAAGGCATGATGGCAATACCAGTGAGGTTACTTACTCAATTCCTGGTGAATCAGATAGCAGAGAGAGGAGATTGCCAGTGCTCAGCTCTCTTTCTTCTTTCCTGATGGAGGAAGGTCATTGGTAATAAACAAACTGCCTTGGCCCATTTTGATAGGCCATCCCTTAGGTGGGTGGAGGAGGCAGAACAGAATGCTGAGAGGAAGAAGAAGTGAGCTCAGAGGCCATGCTCCCCTCTCCCGGGCAGATGCCATGAAGCAAGCTGCCAGGTCAAACATGCTGAATCTTTCCTGGTAAAACTGGTGCTGCACAGATTATTAGAGATGGGTTGATTGGGATATGAGAATTAGCCCGTAAGGGCTAGAGTTAATGGGCTAAGCAGTGTTTAAAAGAATACAGTTTGTGTCTTGTTATTTCGGGGCATAAGCTAGCCAGGCGACCAGAAGCTGGGGCGGCAGGAACATAGCCCGCAGCTCATACTACACTTCCCCCCCCCCTTTTTAATTCAGAATGGAATTCCAGGCCATGGGTTGGTACCACATTACTGGCGAGTCTTCCCCCTCCTTTAGTCCTCCTTGGAAATGCCCCCATGGAAATACCCAAAGGAAATGCTTCACTAATGTACTTCTTAATTTAATGACATTGGTCATCAAAATTCATTACCACGATTTTGAAGTAGAGTAACATTTTCTTCAATCACATTTTTCTTCTGGAAAGATGTACCCAAGAGTAAGTGTGACAATCCTGTTGATATATTAGATGGCCTATCTCTGGGCCATAGTTATGATGTCAGGAAGATGAGCCCATCAGTAATATTAACCGTTTTATGAATTATGAGCGTCCCCTGAGAGTCTCATGAAAGCTGTGGATTGCTCTTCAGTTAAATATGCCCACTTATGTTCATTTGAAGTGTTCTAGCAGCAAAGATGGGTTGGATTCTAGTTAAAAATTGCTATGCTGTACATTTAGAAACTGCACCCAAACTCTGATGGTCTGTAGCTTTACCATGTAGCTCTAGGCTATAAAATAACCTTAGTGTTTTCTACCTCATTATACTTTTTTTAACTTCCAAGATCATCTCATACCCTCAACTAACTTTTTGTTCCCTCAGATTCTTCCTCAATCTTCCCCCTGACTTATGCCTTGCTCAACATTATTTTTCTAATGAGTAACTCTTTCTTGCTGCTTACTATGCGCCAGGCACATAAATTTAAATATTAAGGCATTTAATTCTTCATCCTTACTTAAACTCCATGAAATTAGTAGTGTTCTCATTTCTGCATAACAAGCATCAGAACTGAGACGGAGATTTAATTTGGTCAAAGTCATTGAGTTAGCATGTGATACAACTGAGTTTGAGCTCCCACAATCTGGCTGCAAGGTCTGTTCTCTAAACCATATTCCAAATTCCAAAGTACTTGGGTGATAGAAACTTAGTAACAAAGAACATTCTGAGAAAAGATGCCAGGCTGTAAACCTAGGATTTGTGTGTATGTAAGTTATATGTTAATAAAATATTTACCTTAAAAATTCTGTCATGTTGGCATCTTTTTGACAGCAAGAACAATTTGATTAATAGTGGCTTACAGAGGAGGGATAGCCATCATTTATTTAACAGGGACGTAGGAGTTCTCAGTGTGAGGAGAACTGGTCTACCCTTCTTCTCACCCCTCCCATTTAGAGAGAAGGTGGTTTGAAACTTGGCAGCCAACTGGGGAAAGTGAGGAGAGACTTTGCTAAAAAATGCCTACCTCCTCATATGTGTCTCTGCTCCTTTTGCAAAGCCTCCCAGACAACTGTGCCATTAGTCACACAGAATTAGGTAAAATGGCCAGCAGCCCCCCCCCTTAGTGACCTGGAAAAGTGAGTGTTTGACTTTCCTAGCCTCTTTGGGATGTGATGAGAAGAGGTGGGAATGAACGCTGGGTATCTTTCAATATTAGAGAGGAAAGAAAAGAACAGAAATGAACAGAAAGCCTTCTTTGAGATCAGTGGTATCCAATGAATACTTTTTCCTCTAGATGAAAAAGGAAAATATCACATTGATTCCTTCAGAAGAAGGCATTAAATAAAACCCAGAGTAAAAAGTATTTGTAACCACATATTTGAAAGTCTCTTCTCTCAAATTAGAAGGATATGTTCCTAACCAATGGCTTAATTTGATCCTTTGAAGATATGGTTATTTCATTATCTTCATTATTGGAGTGTACATCAAACTTGGTATGTGTCACAGACATTAGACTAGATTTAGCCAGATGGGGCAACTTTCCCAATCTTCTACTAATTCTTGTGCATTTTGAGCAGTTAAACTGCCTAAGTCGGGTATCATCCTGGTGGGGAAGAGCAGTTGGTTAAAGGGTTGTACCATCAACTTTGTGTCTGGATGGCAAGGATTTTTCTCCTCTTCACATTACCTCCTCAACTCCTTAAAATTCTTGTCTGGAGAGGGAATGGTTTGGGCTTCCTCCTTTCAAGTTTTATGTTTCCCACAGTGTCTGCTCAGTAAGGCTGTATCTTATTTTCACTTTATCCAGAAGCAGCCAAGACAAAGAGTTGAGCATGTTGAGTTCAAATCGTTCATTTTTCCACGGGGAAGGTAGCACTCCTAGAGGAGCAGGGAAAATGAATCAGGAAATCAAATGTGCTTTATCTAGCAAATGCCCCTACAGTGGGTGGAGCTTGATCTCACCAGAGAGATTCTGATCGCTTCTACCCATGGGAGAGAGAGCCCTGGCATTTATATTACACTTTTCCAGTATTCTTAGAGAAAGGCTTCTTCCAAATGGTGTTAATTCCCTGGATCGCCTGGCTTGCCACACAAAAGAGGTAAATCGGGCTCCAATGGCCAAAGGTAGCACCCAAACAAAGAAGCACAGTCGCTGACATTTGTAAGTTATGAGGATGGGGGATTTGACTTTTTTAGATTAATGTTGTGGAGAGGAACGGATTTAGTTTCAATGTGTTCCCTCAAAGTGGATGTGTTAAACACTCAATACTAAATTCAGCAGTACTGAGAGGCGGGGCCTTCAGGCAGTGGTTAGGTTGTGAGAGCTCTCAAACATGATTCATGCCATTGTTGTGTTATAGAAGTGGGATCAGTTATAAAAGCGAGTTTGCCACCTGCCTTCACTCCCTCTCAGATAATCTTTTGACATTCTTCCTTCTGTCGTGGGATAACATAGCAAAAATGTCTATTGTCAGGAAAAGGTCCCCTTGATTTTGGACTTCCTAGCTGGAAGAATATAATCTGGAAAGATGACTCAATTCTTAAAGGCTAGGCTCAAAACCAAAAATAGAATTGTAAGAATAAAACCACTGATTTTTTTTTTTATCTATTACTCAGTCTGTGGTATTCTCATATAGCTGCACGAAACAGACTATGACAGGAGTCTTCGATGTTACAGTAACACACAGCCTTCTAGTTTTTCTCTTATAATCACAGTGATTATGAGCCAGACAATCACAAGTCTAACACTGAGGCAGTGTTCACAGCAATGACAGCTTTATTTTCTCACCTCCCCAAAATACCAGCCCACGCAAACCAGGGGCCTGTTTAAGAATAATGAAAAGATACAGTAATGACTCAGTGGTTATAAGAACATCTGATACTCTTGCAGAGGACCTGGGTTTGGTTCTTAACACCCACATGGCAATGCAAAACCATCCTTAACTTTAGTTCCAAGGGATCCAGTTCCCTTTGCTGAACTCTGTGGGCATCAGGCAGGCTCATAGGTCATGTACGTACTTGTAGGTATGTACATTCATATATACAAAATAAAAATAAATATTTAAAAATAATAGATTATTGCTTGCTTGAATAGTCATGGCCATTAACAAAATATAATTGCTAAAATCATTAAATCAGGTATGAGACAAAGTACAATCATGGATATATACCTTTTTTAGCAAACATATCTGTGTGATAGTACATGATTTTCCCACACCTGGAAACAAGAAAGTCTGGGTCATTTTGTTCTATCCTTTAGATAGTTGTTCTATCTCTGAGACTTCTGCTTAAAACTGCTCGTTCAACAATGAAATGCCAGACACCCTCCAAAAAACGGCAACAGGGTAAAATTTGCAAAACTTAGTAGTGTGATGAGGAACTGAAGAAACCTCACAGATTGAACTGAGCTTCAGGAAAGAGTCTGAAATAGAACTTTTGGGCCAGTATTTTTCCCAGGCACCTTCTCCTCTCTGAGCTATGTAGATTGATCTTGGGGTATTTCTGGGGACTCGCAGGGCTCCTATGGCTCTTCAAAGGCTTTGTTACATTCTGGTCTTCCCCACTTACTGTGATCTTCTCACCTATTTTTCCTAGTCTAGGAAGGATTTAGTTCTGGGTCAGAGACCAAAAGAATTAGAGCAGAAGTAAAATAAGTCTCCTAATTTTGTGAAAGTGTTCAATTTGACCTCTCTCTGCTAAGTAGTTTTTGACATCTTTGTACCCAGTGTTCACAGCTAGGTTTTCCAACTGTGAAGGAACTCTCCTGCAGTTTCCCTTTCGGTCTTTTGTTTAAATTGGGGAATAAAGCACATACTGTGAAGTATAGAAATTTGAGTGAACGGCTCAACGAATTTTAGCGAAAGGATCACACCTGTGTAACTACTACTAACGGAAAGGTGTATATTATGAACGCCAAGAAACCTACTTCAGATCTGGCCCCAGAACACCCACTATGAAGGTAAAGATAGTCTTTTGGCATGCACGACTTTCTCAGTTTTGAACTTCATATAAATGGAATCACACAGCATGTGATGTGTGTGTGTGTGTGTGTTCTTTTGTTCCACATTGTGTCTAGGAGGCACCTTTGTGGTTGTGTGAATAGCAATCCAGTTTTCATTTCTGTTTAGCATTCAATCATGAATCAACTACAATGTCTTCTGCTGAGTGTCTTCTTAGTGTTGACTCTCAGGAGGTCATTGAGATGGGATGGAGTTACAAATATATTCAAATTGTTGTGATGAAAAGAATCACCAAGTGTTGGGTATAATAAACATAGGACTCTATCCATGAACTCTGAAAGTCAAAGCAAGAGGATAAACAAGCAGAGCCTACCCCCAAACTACAAAAGAAACATCAATCAACAACAGATTGACAACAGTAATCCAGTCTATTCACCTAGCATGAATAGAGAGCTTACTTATTATGTGTCAAGCATTAACCTAAGTACTTAATAAACACGAATCCTTTATGAGAT
Organism: Alexandromys fortis; assembly: GCF_014885135.2. NCBI lineage: Eukaryota > Metazoa > Chordata > Mammalia > Rodentia > Cricetidae > Alexandromys > Alexandromys fortis. The sequence goes on from NW_026067999.1 coordinate 371,522, forward strand.
AGTTCACAAAATTATTCCCTTTAAACATGCATAAACTTAGGCATGAGTTGGCTATGTCACTTGTGTGTTAGCTAATGGACAGAAGAAAAGTTCAGACCAATGGGACTGCCTTAAACAAGTTCTCTACTGGTGTCTTTTATATTTACATTTATCTGAGCACAAAGTACGATGTATCATTTGTCTGACTCATGCCATTCTCTGAGCATAGAGATTAGCATGGAGCGGTGAACTTTTGAGCACACGTTGATAAAGTGCCTAAGGTTTTCTTATGTTTTCCTGGTGCAAACGGGGGCAGAGAGCAGGACCTGTGAGGACATAGGGAACAGATAAAGGGAAATTAGGGAAGACTACTTTGCCCGACATTGAAAGGTTGACAAGACAAATGGCACAGGTCAGTTTTTTATAATGTAAGTTATAGGATACAAGAAGAGGAGGCATCTAAAGCTGGACTCTTCACTAGAAATATAACCCTTTGTATGCTACCCAAAAAATTGAATGAAAATACACAATCCCATGCCTACATTTTTATCTTTTCTTGCAGCCACATTCCAGAAGGTACAATTAAAAGTTAAGAAAATTCATTTATCCCAAATATTCTCATTTCGTTATGTGAGATAATTTAGATTCTGTTACACTAAAATTTCAAAACCTACCATACAGCTTATCTCAGACGGGCTGCATTTCAAGTGCTGAAATAGCCCCACGTGGTTAGTGGCTATTCAACTGAATAATGTGTATCCAGAGCCTTGCTACCCCCAGTGTGGTCTTTGGACTAGCACCTGCACATTAAAGGTGAGTTTTCTAGGAGCACAGAATCTTGGGACCCGCCCTAATGCTACTGAATCAAACTCTGTCTTTTAATGAGCTCCTGGGGTGATTTGTTTCCACATCAAAGTATGAGAAGGCAGCTTAGTGATCAATTGCATTAATGGTGCCTTTTCTGTTGAATGGCAGATAATATCTGGCTAATCCTGAAATCGCAGCCACAGGGTCTCTCATTAACTTCCGTTGTTAACTTCCCTCCTTCCCCTTTTCTTCTCTCCCTCATTTCCTTCCTCCCTTTCTTGCTTCCTTCCTTACATTGGTTCCCACATTAAAAAGGACTTTATTTCATTCAGTAAGGTTGCTCCCCTTAAGTGACAGTGCCAAGCTATTAAATTCTGCCAGCTCATCCTTTGTGAATGAAGGGAAGCAGCTTTGGCTGCAGCCCTATCTTTCTGCCATTATCCAGTATTAAATGTCCTTCAATTAGTATGTGCAGCCAGTTCCATGCAAGACCCCCTGCTGGTTTATGTCACTCCTGCATTAACCTCATTGGTTACACACCATCCCTATTATTAAGCCATTAAAAGCCAGGCTTATTCACCTGCCAGCCCTATAAGTTTCCTTTCGCCTCTCCTGGACCATTTCCACAGATGGAATTTTAGTAATTCCCTCTATATTCATCTTTTCTTATATCTTGCAGGGTTTCGTTTCCTTTTGTACCCCCATCTTTTTTCCCCCCTGACTTGTTCTTCCTCTCCCCCTACAGGGTTGCCTTCCTGAAATTTCTTAATAGCATTCTCTCTCCCTGGGAGGAGGTAATTACTTGGTTGAGAACAGGTTGGTTATAGCTGTGCGTGCACTCACCAAGCTGGAGCCTCATCAGCGAGACCGTTTCCAGCCTCTGCTGGAGCAGGCAACATTTGGCAAGTCACCGCTTTTCAACCCCTTCCAATTGTTTCTGCCCGTTTGAGGAAATTGCAAAGTGGATTTCAATATTGGCAGTTCGAAGGGAGATATTGCATAGTTTTAGAGTCATACTTCGAAAACCTGTTTTTGTATATTGTCCTTCTTACTTGCATACTTTTAAGAAATACAATGAGTTGGGCAGTGTGGTACATGCCTTTAATTCCAGCATTTGGGAGACAGAAGCACGCAGATCTCTGTGAGTTTGAGGCCAGCCTGGTCTACAAAGCGAGTTCCAGGACAGCCAGGGCTGTTACACAGAGAAACCCTGTTCTGAAAAAACAATAAATAAATAAACAAATAAACAAAGAATAAAAAGCAAGAAATGCAGTGAGGTGTGACTGTAGCCATTTGTGCAACACTACACCTGAGTTTAGAAGACAAAATCCAAGGTGAAGATGCTCGGCCTATGGAAACTTATGTTTTGTGTTTAAGTGGTTATTTCCCCAAGGAGGCAAAGGAAGTGTTCCATTTTCCTCTTCCCCCATAGCAGAGAAACCAAAGGATAAGGCTGGTGTGCCATTCCTGGCAGCCTCTTGTTTCTATAGAGCCAGCAAAAAAAAAAAAAAAAAAAAAGATTTTTTTTTTATTTTTTTACATTTTCAATCATTAGGAGGAAAGGGATTTTTTTTTTTTTTGACGATATTCAGTTTCCTTAACTAGCTTGATCTGAACGAAACCATGTCATCTGTCTATGTATTGTCTGTGGCTGCTTCCCTGCTACAGTGGCAGACTTGAAAGTCACAGAAGACTACAAGGCCTACAAAGGCCCGATAGAGCCAGAGTTCACTGACCTGACTGTAACTCTAGCTGCATTGGGGGAAACATAAAAAAAAAAAAAATACAGATTCACGAATCACTATTATAATACTGCTTTCATTGTTTGGGAGTGCAGGCTAGAACTTGGTCATTTGAAAAGCCCTTTGGGGGATTCTCACGTGGCCAGAGTTGAGAACTATGTATCCTAGTATAAAGAGACATAAGGCTGTTTGCTCTTCATCGTCTGAGGACCTTCAAATATTTGCTCCCTTCCATAACGTGAATATGTGTATATATTTGGCTTTTTGAGACAGGGTTTCCTTGTGTAGCCTTGGCATTCTGTCTACATGGCTTCCGTGACAAAGCCTAAGAACTGATTTCTTAAGAACGTTTTTCTGCCTGACCTGTTGGAATGCTTCCGTCCAGTCTCTTGTATTCCTATTGCAGTCCCCACAGGCATTGCTCCAGCCTGTGATGCTGACTAACACTTACTGGTTTATGTGTCCTTCTCTCTCCAAAGGCAGGGCTGATTTACTAATCTCTGTGGCCTTTGCTTCCAGTACTATGCTTATTTTTTCTCAGCTTTTATTCTTTCTCTGTGGATTTCACATCATGCATCCCGATTCCACTTATCTCCCTGCAGTGTGGCCTGTTGAATCAAACTGTTTTCCCTTTAGTCCATTCATCTTTACTTGTAAACATTCCTTGCTATGAGTCATTCATTGTTCTGGCTTGAAGCCTCTGGCTTCTTCTACACTATTGATAATGGGCTCTCCCTGGGGCTCCTCTTGGATATCCTGTTGTTGTCCTGTGTCAATGGAGATCCTGCCGCTTTGGATTTGTAGGTTTGTCCCCTTTGCATGCTCCAGCAGTTCATAGATACAGTGCATTTGCAGTGGGCCTAGCTGTGGCCCTGGTTCTGGGCCTGCATGGTAGCTGGGTTGATCAGGCTTCCAGGTTTCCCTCACCTTCATTACCCAGGCCAACTACATAGTGAGACTACCCTTCTCTCTCTCTCTCTCTCTCTCTCTCTCTCTCTCTCTCTCTGTCTCTCTCTCTCTGTCTCTCTCTCTCTTTTTCTCTCTTCACCTCTCATGCATGTGTGCATATGAGTGCATGTGTGTGTGTGTGTGTGTTGTGTTGTGTTAATATAGGGTCTCACTCTCTAGCCCAGATGGCCTTGGAACTCAATGTCTGACCCAGCTTGCCGTAAAACTTCAGATCACCCTGCCTCAGCTACTTGAGTTCGGGTATTTTGTGTGTGAACCACCATCTTGGACCCAATACATTATTTCTGATGCAGTAAGGAAGAAGTAAAGGTCTATTTTCTCAGGATAACAAGGTGTTCACTATAATGCCTTTCAGGTTAGAGACAAAATGTTTTCTAGACAGCATCTTTTGTGTGTATGATGACGTGTGTGTGTGTGTTACATGTGTATGAGTTCAGAGCATGTGGCATGGCACACATGAGGAGATCAGAAGAAAACCTTGGGCGTTGTTCTTTATCTTCCACCTTATTTGGGGTAGGAACCCCAAACTCTCGCTTGCTGCTGTGTACTCTAGGCTAGCTGGCCCGTGAGCTTCTAGAAATTTTCCTTTCTCCACCTTCCATCTTGCCATCGGAGTAGTGGGATTCTAGATGTGTGTTACTGAATCAGACTCTAAGTGGTTCTGAGGATCCAAACTCAGGTTCGAATGCTTGCACAGTAAGGACGTTACCCATCAAGACATCTCATCAGTAAGAGATAGAATCTTGAGGTGAATCACTGAAATAGCAAACTCCTGGCTTTAATAGAAAGTTTTGGTGGCGAACATCAACACAGCAAGGAAAGTTATATGAATTTTATTAGATAATGTCTTGGCTGAGCCACCATGACAAAATACTTTAACTTGATGGCTTCTAAACAATAGTCACTTATTTCTCCTAGTATTAGAGGCTGGGAGATCTGAGATCAAGTTGGCAACAAACACATATGGTATTTAGTGAGGGCTTATTTCCTGATTCATACACGGTAACTTTTCACTGTCTTTATATAACAGAAATGGTGTGCTGAGGGAATTCTCTGGGATCTTCTCTTCTGGGGGTGCGTTTCTAGGAAGGCATTGTATTCATGACCTAATCACTTTCCCAAAGCCCTGCTTCTTAATGCTATTTCATTGGGAATCAGAGCTGAACATGTGAGTTTTGGAAAAACACTAGCAGGCAGTTCAAATCCAAAGGGAATAAGCACCAGATTAAAGACAGACACGGTTCCTTTAGGATGGCTCATCAATACCCCAGAGTGAGCTGACTTCAAACTTTGCTTTTCCCAGATACTTGTCAATTTTCTTGGCCAAATTCTTCAGCAAGATTACAACTTGACCAACCTTTAGAATTGAAAGACCCTACAGACCCCCTCCTCAAAACCCGCAGCTAGCATGCTCCAGGGGAACGTCCTGTTTGCTTGAAAAATTCTCAGGATCAGCAGCCAGCCTGCTCTCGTAAGAACATCCCCATTTGCTTGGGAGAGCAGAATGTCTACGAGATAGGATGACTGCAAGGCAAGATATCAATAAGATAGGACATCAGCAAAGCAGGTTGACTGCAAAACAGGATATCTATAAGATAGGAACAGGATGACTGTTGCTGACACCCATGCTGGGAGAGGAAACCATTCATGCCCCCCTCTCCATTCCGATCAACCGGTAACCATGCTTCTGCTTCTGTAAACTCGCTTTTTGCTCTTCCCTATAAAAAGCCCGCCCTCCAGTCAGCAGGTGCGCAAGTCCTCCGAAAGGAAAGACTTTGCTGCCCACAGGTACCTGTGTTTGCCCAATAAACCTCTTGCGATTTGCATCCGTGTGGTCTCGGTCTGTACCTTGGCGTTGGGGAGGTCTCCTCCCGAGAGAAGGACCTCTTCGAGAGTCTTTCAGAATGAATTGGGTCTCTGGATTTCCAGTTCATGGGGGCCAACTTGGAATCTCTTTGAATCTTAGGTTTACCCTTGTCATTTCATTAGCCTTCCTCTCCACAAGTCCATATTCTGCCTGACAGGAAAGATAACATTTAGTTAATTCCCTGCTGCGTGTCTGCATGTAGCATGGTGCCTAACATGTAGATGAAGTAAGAGAAATAACTACTGATTGAATGCATGAGGGAAGGAGAGAGTACACCTATCTGTGGGGACCATACCTCCAGTGTCCTTCATTGACTATTGGGAATTATGAGGGTCAACTCCCTAATATCTACATATACAACACTCCAAGGATCTCTGACTCGAGTCCGTTGGTCTTTAACCGATCCATTGATAGAATTTGAGAAATATTTGACTACATGAGAAAAAAAATATTTGTTTTTTTAAAACTAAACTAAAAGGTAGCTTTCGCTTCGGCAATAAACACAGGCAACAGATCACAATAGCATTATAAGGACCTATGACTTTGTCACTAATGACATCTCTTATGATCATCAGCAATTCATAGTTTTTGCTTGCTACTTTATTTTCTTATTCAACACATTATGTGTTGATAATAAAACACGTACTACTATCCCACAATTTTGTTGAATGTCTAATTAACCTGTACAAATACATTGAAATGCTAATAATTTCATTTTCAAATAACTATATTCCTTCATAATCCTACATGCATCACTTGAAACATTTTCAAACATTCTTAGAAGAGGCCTCCTAGCTTTGCCACACTGCTGAAGAAATTCTGGGTACAAACAAGATTTTAAGATCCTTTATCGGGTGCTGTTTGTTTAGGTTTCTATAGGTTTGTAAAGATATGAGGAGATACTCACATATTTTGAGGCCTATTACATTTCAGTTAAATTTGCTTTTTAATTGGTTTGAGCCAATCATAGTAAATTCTATATCAGAAAGTAATCTAAGAAAGAATATTTGTCTTAAGCCTGGCCAATGAGACATTAAGAAAACGTTTTACTAAGAGAAGTGTCCAAAAAGATATGGGAAGAGAAACCCTTTCTTGGCTTCGGCTTTCTCATGTCTGTACGTCCCATCTGGACTTGTTATGGCCATCCCATAGAGGAGGATGGAGCCAGCTGGAGCTGGAGGTGCAACATGATGTTCCTGGCGTCTGCCTTACTCTTTGATTTAGACTGAGACCTCTGAAAATATTTGATTTACTTGAAAGTATTACATTTACTTGAAACTCCAGGACCTGACCACCCTGTGATTATACAGTAAAACATTCTCATCTCATGATCTGTCCTTGTTAAATGCTTGGATAGCCAGCAGCTGGGAAGTACATGTATGTTTTTTTTCTAATCGAGTCTTTGGGCCCTGGTAAGGGAAATGAAAGCAGATTGCAATGTTTCTCTCTGGTATCTGGGTATGGACAGTTCTGTAGTATCCTGGATTTTTGTTAACTTTATTGAGTTTTACAAGGCAACTTTTGACTTAGTTAATTTTATTCTATTATTTCTCTTCTTGGATTTCTGTTTGCATTTTTAATCAACTATATCTAGATCTGATTTGTTTTACTTTTTCTATCTTTTTGAAATAGAAACACATATTGTTGACATACAACCTATATGAAAATACAAGCATCCTAATTTTTCCTTCTGTGTACCATTCTAGCTGTACCCCTAATGTTTTTAGGGGAGTGTGTGTGTGAGAGAGTGTGTGTGTGAGTGTGTGTGTGTGTGTGCACATGCCTGTCTTGAAATGAGAGGGAAACTTTTGGTGTTATTCCTCAGTTGCTTTCCAACCATTTTTTTATTTATTCATTTATTTATTTTTGTGAGACAAGGTCTCTATTACTGGCCTGCAACTTGTCAAATAGGCTAGACTCGCTGGCCAGTGAAGCTAGACTCTGATTAGCTCCACCTCTCCGGAGTTAAGGGTACACTCAACATCACACCTGCCATTTTCGCATGGGCTCTGGGCATCAGGCTTAAGGCCATGTGTTATTAAGAAGGCAAGCACTGAAGTGACCGAGCTATCTCCCCAGCCCCCCACACCCATGAGTTTCCCTATGTAATACCTTTCTTTATCGTTTGGTATAAATTTTCTAATTGGCATTGTGACTTCTTTGACTTGTGGGTTATTTAGAAGTACACATGCTTAATTTGCAACAGGTTCTTAATTTTCTAGTAGTCTTTTAATTGTTGAAGTTTTGACTTCTAGCTTAAAACAATTATGATTATAAAACATATTATGAATAATTTCCAGCTTTTGAAGTTTGTTGAGACTTGATTAATAATCTTTCCCATGAAAACTTTTGGTGAATGTATAGTGTGTGTGTGTGTATTTGATGCAGATTGTATGTCCTGTCATTTTTAGGATCAGCTCCCTGTTGTTGAACCTCATTCATATTCTGTATCCCTGTATCTGTTTTAGAACTTTGTTCTCAGTCCCTCTTTGTTTTGCTCCTGCTTTGTCTCCTGTGACAATTCCAATTTTTGTTTCACCTCTTGTACTGTTGCTCCTTGCTGAGTGCTCTCTTACCACAACACCGAGGCCCTTTTCATTGAATCAAAGGGCATGCATTTGTATGAACAGTGCCATTTTTTTCTTATTTATTAGGAGGGAAGTAGAGACAGTTGTCCAACGCCTTAGCATTCAAAATTAGAAATAGAGCGATACCATGAGAGAGTGCTTCATTTTCATAGGGAGTGATCTGAATAACTTTTCTCTGGTAAACACACAGAAAGAAAAGAAAGAAAGAAAGAAAGAAAGAAAGAAAGAAAGAAAGAAAGAAAGAGAGAGAGAGAGAGAGAGAGGTGGGGGGAAGAGGAAGGGGAAGGAAAGAAGAGGGGTAGAAGTGGGGTTTGTCTCCTCTCAGAGCTAGTGGTGGGCTCAGGGAAGCTGAGTTCTAAACCCATATATCACTGTTTCATATAAAAGGCCAACCACACATAATGAAAGCCATGGAATTCTTCCACATCTCTCTAAGATAAGCTGGAGTCAGGTGGGATCCCAGCTGTGATATTTGTGGACCTGTGAATCATGTGGGCAAGGGTATGGGTATGCACTTTTAGACTTTTAAAGGGTGCAATCAAGAAATAACACTTCTCAGTCCTTTGTAAGTCTGTGTCAAAGTATCTCCTCTGTAATGACTGCTCAGTCATTCTCCTGACGCAGAACGCTATGTTGACAGCCTTACCCCCAATCCTGTCTTCCGTAATCCAAACGATTTAGGATAAAGGATATAGCGACTGTGAGACAATGCTGACAGCAATAAGTATTAGGCTGAGTTGTTGCCTGAGGGGGTCCTGTGGAGACCCCCAAACAACCCAGGCTGCTGTTAGGACAGAGGGTTGTTCTCTACAAACTGACAATAGGCCCCATTAATGGGGATAACATCCACACTCTTCACTGAATGTGGAGAGAGGTCTAGCAGGTGCCTGTATGGAGCCTTTGTCCCGGCATTCTAGTCTCTTTGGTGCGGGAAGGCACTCTGTAGGTCACTGAAAGAGAAACCTGGACATTCACCCAACCACAAAACCCTTGACCTATAATTTGTCCTGCCTGAAAGATATGCTGGGGCAATGATGGTAAAGAACTTATGAAAGTGGCCAACCAATATCTGCCTTAACTTGAGGCCCATCGCATGAAAGGGAGTCCATGCCCAACACCGTCTGGATGGCTAGGAACCAGAGACTGGGTAGCATAGAGACCTAGGTTGGAACCAAGCACAAATAGAAAAAAAATCAATGAAATGATTTCTTACGATAATCTGCTATATTTATAGAATGGTCCCTTGTCTAGTCATCATCAGAGAGGCTTCCTAGGGCAGCAGGAGAAGCTGAAGCCAGACATTATGTGGCGAGAAAGTCTAAATTGGAGCTCTCCATTGGGTCTCTCACCTTGGAGAACAGAGAACTCTACCGAAGTGGGTCAGAGAGATTGTAGGAGTCAGAGAGGATGGAGGACACAGGAGAACACAGCCCACTGAATCAACTAGGCAGGACTCACATGGGCTCACAGAGACTGAAGTGGCAAGCTCATGTATGGTCTGAGATAGGTGCTCTCTCTAATGTTATAGTTATGGAGCTTGGCGTTCTTGTGGGACTCCTAACAGTGTGACTGGGGCCTGGTCTCTGACTCATTTGCCTGCTCTTGGGAGCCTTCCTTTCTCCCGAGTTGCCTTGCCCAGTTTGGTATGAGATGATGTGCCTAGTCATATTGTAGCATGTTACGACATGTTCAGCTAATATTCCTGGGAGACCTGCCCTTTTCTGACAGGAAATGAAGACGGAGTGGATTTAGGGATAAGAGGAAGTAGGAGGTGCTGGAAGGAGTGAAGGGAGGGGAAATTGAGGTCAGGATATATTGTATGGGAGAATCTATTTCAATTTTGAAAAAAGACTAAGTATAAACTAAATATAACCAAGCTAAAGTAGACACCGGAAGAGTTTCTATCTGGGGCAATATTAAGGAGACAGAGGCAAAACCAATTAGGGACTCAGAACTTCATCTACTTGGGGCCACCAGTGGCAATGTGGAATGCAGGGCCTTGGTGTGCTCATAAAATGTGAAGCTTTCAAGTCGAATTGAAATCTCTGTGTCCTTGGTTATAGGGGCTGGAATGTGTACAGTAGAGCAGTGTCTCTGGGTAATCAAGAACTTGCTTGCCATGGCTATATACCTCTCCATGTAGGCTCAAGGATCCATTACTCCAGAGTTCCCTGATATTTCCTCCTGAGAGAAACTTAGAATAGAGACAGGGAGGGAGGGAAATATTAATGACATGAATTGCAATCCTCTTACCACACTTGGATCCTGGCCTCCAAATGGTTCTTGTCATCTTCCTTGTCTACCATCTTTTTTAAGGTCCCTACAGATACCACCTCTGCTAGTGTCGGTGGCTTACACAGTGATATAATCCAAATCTTAATTCAGAGTCGTCTATGCCCGGTCACTGCTCCAGTCTCAGACTGAGGTTGATGTGTGTGTTCATCAGTCTTAATTGGGCAAAAGAATAGTCAGAAGTAATTGGTTTCCAGTGTTCCTTTCTGCTCCAGTGTGAAAATCTAGTTAGACATTTTTTTACTGTTCAGAATTAATAAATCCAAAAAGTTGGCAACTCTTTCATTTAATAGTGAGGACACATAGAGTAAAGAATATCCATGTAGAAGCCGTAGTTTTCTGGTTCCTCTAAAGGGAGTCTTAAATGGCAAGCATTCACGCATTTGGGACATCCTAATCTTGTAGAACCTGAAGTCGAAGGTTGAGAAATACAAATTCCTCTACTTCACCATGTGGAATAATGGAAATAACTCACTTCTACTTCTTGGTTCTCAGACTCATAGTCTTGCTTTGGAGGGATATAGTGCTGTGTAGAAGACTCTGAATGATACTTTGTATTGAATCCTAGAGGCTGGCACTCCATCCTTGCAGAGACTTGACTCTTAACTGGCATTTCATATGTGCCTTCAGCAGGTAATTTTATTATTCTATGGTTCAGTCTGTCACAGATGGTGCAGCATATAATACATCCATTTGGATCTCCTAATCATGGACACATTTGCCTACCTTGTCTGTTATGAAATGGAACATCCTGATTAGATGCTGTTATATTCAGTCCTATCCCTTTGCATCAGATGTTTTGTAAGTACCCATATAGTGATCCTGGTTGAGGCTCTGCAGGTAGAAAAGGCAAACCTACATTGGAATAAGCATCTGTTTCTGAGTGAATTAGAAGAAGGAACGCAGTCAAGTCAATTATTATAAAGCAGGAAACAGTCTCCTTAAGGAAAAGCATCAGATTGGAAACTCTGCATTTGATCTACGTTGCTGACAGGTGTCAGTAAACTATTCTTCAAAGGGCTTATTCATTACCTTCATATCTACTATCATGGCTATACCATTGTTTCCATGGTTCCAGTTCTGTGGTCTCTAAGAACAATGGATAGCTGGTCTCAATAGGGGAGTTTATTTATTTGTTTGTATTTGGATCGTCAGTGTTTCTTCCTCAGTAGGTGTTCCTGGTGTATATTCACATGAGAATCATGGATCTTCAAATGTTTTACCACTTGCACACATCTGTCTACATGCCATAATTAGTTACCAGGAATATCCAGACATAAGGACCCCAAGAAATATAACCTAATTTATCGATCCAGAAATTGTAGACGAAGTATTATTTAGAGACTAATAGTCATGGCTCCGGAGGCCACCATAGCCCCTATTTGCTATACTTTAACAAATATTAGTAAGGTCTCAAAGAATGTTTTTCCCAAATGGTCTATAGGGTTCTACTGAGAGCAAATATTTATTTACCGCTTTCTTTCTTCCTAGAACGCAAGCAACATTTCCCTAGGGATGGGTGAGTGATAGTGCAGCTGTTATGTCTTACTCCGAACATGATTTCCTTATGCTTTGCTGCTGGTAAGAGCATGTTATTCCTGGCCTTTTTAGTTCTGTTAGGGAAACATTTTTTTAAAAAAGCTATCCAGCATTTAAGTAATAGGTTTTCTGTGGACCCACTCACCTGGACAGCTAGTCATGCATAAGAGATACTATGCTCCATCCCTTCTTCATACTTATATTACTATTTATACTTTTTGTCCCTCAATTGATTTTTCTCCCATCTACAATATACACTTCTCGAATGCTGAAACTATGTCTCCTTTTTATATTATAGCCCCAGATCCTAAGATAATATCCTACCCACATAAAATGCTTTGTAATATTTGTCATTGGTGAAGTGATTCTAGAAAGCAAACAAAGAACGTTTTATGACAAAGATAACCGGCCATGCAAATAATGCAAGGCAAACAGTTCCCAAAGGATAAACAGGACCTAGGATGTCTTTTACCCAGGGCATTTGCTGATCTAATATGTGTGCTCTGACCTCTCGCAAATGGCCCTCTGTACGTGAGCCCAGCAAATTGGAAGGGCCTGGTTGACATTTTATGTGGCTGATGTTCAGAGGCTTGTAGTTCCTCAGGAAGGCTTTATTGAATCTGAATCTCAGAAAGCAGGACAATCTTAGCCAATGCTATGTCAATTAAAAGACTATAATCATTTTATTTTATGTGCAGGACTTCTAGTAGCTCAAAGCAACATTGTCAAGTGGAAAGACGTTAGTCTTAAGGGCCTTTGTTTTCGGTTTCTATTCCCTTCTCCATTTTTACTTTCAGTCCCAACCCAGAAGCGGAAAAACAAAATGCCTTCTGTTTGGGGAAGCCAGGAAATTGTTTTGATTTTCTGCTTTACGACTCAAACCTATATATCCCTGGCTGCTGTGGCATGATTTCTCCCTGCATACTCATCACTCATAGCTGCTACATGGGTGAAATTATTTCAAAACAGTTTGTAATGTGTGTTACACATTAAATGTATAAATTTTCATTGTGAAGATGGTGATTTAATGAAAACTGATATGTTTGTTGCAGACTACTTATTTTTAATGTTGATTTTTTAAAAGAAAAATTTATGTATAAATTTTTTTCATTTATCTCCTTTTGGATATATTCCTTCTTTGTAATACAACCATTCTTTTTCATGGTCTGGGTCTAACAAACTTTGGCAACAGGCTTAATATAAACTAAGAAAAATCATTTATTAAGAGTTCAGCATCAGTGGTTGTGGACTTAGCTTAGTAGTAAAGCATTTGTGAAGCAAGGGCAAGGCCATAGATTCAACCCTCAGCTAAGCAAATAAAAAAGGTTAAAAAAAAACCATCTTTATTTCAAATACACAATGTCAGTAATCAAACCCAAGGTTCCAGGGCCTATGATATCAGGTACAAAATTTGAATATGGAATTTTTTCTTTTAACATATTATTTCATTGGAATCATAAAGTAGAAACACTCTCCCCCCTATGTGTATCTGTCCTCTCTCTGTGGAAAATAGATATGCAGTCACCTGTTCCTGGCTATAGATTGACCTTCCCCACTAACAGGATATATGAGGAGAATGAGGTGTTACATAAACGTCTCTTTATTTTATGTATAAAAGCCACTTATAAATGATTACATATAATATTTGTCTTTCTGGGTCTGGGTTATCTCAGTCAATATGTTTTATCTATATCCATCCATTTGCCTAAAAATTTCAAGATGTAGACCTACATAGAAAGAAGAAAAAGACAAGATTTCCTGAGTAAATTGGGAGTGTGGGGGTTTATGGGAGAGGGCAGAAGGGAAGAGGGAGGAAGGGAGGGAAGTTGAAAAGAGGTATAGCTTAATAAAAACACTAAATTAATTAGAAAATGTGTCTCTAATGTAAATTGTCTTTACCTGTTTATAGCACTGTTGTAACACTTCAATCCCCGCAAATCAAAGTTCAAAAGTTTCATCCTCATTTAGGTGGTCCTATGGTGTAGGACCTATGTGTTGCTTTCATTGGTTGAATAAAGAAACTGCCTTGGCCTTTTGATAGGACAGCACTTAGGTAGGTGGAGTAGAAAGAACTGAATGCTGGGAAGAAGGGGAGAGAGAGAGAGAGAGAGAGAGAGAGAGAGAGAGAGAGAGAGAGAGCCACCATGGAGCTGCCAGGTCAGACATGCTGAATCTTTCCCAGTAAGTCATGACCTCGTGGTGACATACAGATTATTAGAAATGGGTTGAATCAAGATGTGAGAATTAGCAAATAAGAGGCTAGAGCTAATGGGCCAGGCAGTGTTTAAATGAATACAGTTTCTGTGTGATTATTTTGGGTATAAGCTAGCTAAGTGGCTGGGATGACAAGCAGCCCGCTCTCTCCTGCAACAGTCCTAGTGCAAATGAGGACCTAACCTGCAAATATTGTTCAAGTAATATGAAGAATTATTCTCTGAGAATTTCAGTTGCAAATGTCATTGCAGTTGAGGCCAGGACTATTTACATTTATGAACAGCTGACATTTCTGTAGGATGCAAAACACAATAGGAATTTTATGATATTATTTTTGGTAATTCATCTTCAGGAACATGGGTTATTTTTACCAGTGAAGGCTGGAGAGAAGGAGGGAAATCATTGAAGAATACCACTGGAGAATTTATTGTTGCATGCTTTCCCACCAATGGTCAGCTTCCACTCTGAAAAGCACTATCATGTCGGGCAGTGGTGGCGCACTCCTTTAATCCCAGCACTTGGGAGGCAGAGGTAGGGGGTCTCTGTGAGTTTGAGACCAGCCTGGTCTACAGAGCAAGTTCCAGGACAGGCACCAAAGCTACAGAGAAACCCTATTTAAAAAAAATAGAAATAAAAGAAAAGAAAAACACTACCAAAGCAAGCCATTCAGAATATTCTTTTTTAAAATTTTTATTTATTAAAGATTTCTGCCTCTTCCCCACCACCACCTCCCATTTCCCTCCCCCTCCCTCAATCAAGTCCCCCTCCCTTGTCAGCCCAAAGAGCAATCAGGGTTCTCTGCCCTATGGGAAGTCCAAGGACCACCCACCTCCATCCAGAATATTCTTAATATACTTTCAGGATCAGAGAGGGCCGAGTAGAACAGCACTGTCCAATGGAAGTCTAACACAAGTCACATGTACCAATTTCAGTTCCCAGCAGTCATAATTAAAGAACTGAAAAGGAAATAAGTGAATCTATTAGCGGATGGAGGGAGAACATGAGCAAGGATGTCAGGACCACAAGGGGTACACACACCCACTGAGACAGTGGGGCTGATCTATTGGGAGCTCACCAAGGCCAGCTGGACTACGACTGAAAAAGCATGGGATAAAACCGGACTCTCTGAATATGGCGGANCAAGATGTGATTTTTTTTTTTTACTGCTTAGTATTACTCCATTGTGTAAATGTACAACATTTTCTTTATCAATTTTTTGATTGAGGAGCATCTAAGTTGTTTCCAGGTTCTGGCTATTAAGAATAATGCTATTATGAACATAGTTGAGCACAAGTCCTTGTGGTATGATTGAACTTCCTTTGGGTATATACTCAAATGTGGTATTGCTGGGTCTTGAGGTAGATTGTTTCCTAATTTTCTGAGAAATTGCCATACTGATTTCCAAAGCAACTGTAAAAAGGAATCTAGCGGATGTGCACAGGGGGTGCTCTTAGTGACTGCAGTTGAAGACGTACCCTGTCGGGACCCCAAGGGCAGGCCAGTACAGATGCCTGAATACTAATGACTGGAAATCTGTTATTCAGCATAGGTATCAATGGACATATAATACACAGATCTACATAGACTGTACTTTAATACTTATAATTTATAAAATAAAGCACCCTTTTCTCCATCTTAATCCCATGTGGTTCTTGGTGTCATCACCACATACTTTGCCTCCTTTGCTGTTTTCTTTATCCCATTCGTAACTGCATACCTGAAGTCCCCTACCCACATTTCAGCAGTATCTAATGAGAGAGAACTCACTTATTCAGTCAAGTGCCTCTGGGTAGCTTTCACACATGGGAAGGGGGCCAATGAACGCCTATGGGCCCCTCAATCTTTTATAAGAGCAACAACATTTTATCTGCTCTTAAAGATCTCACATTGTTTAAAAATTGAAACAAACAGACAGACCTAAATAAGTGTTTGTGGATACAGGTGTGGTCCATGCCCATGAGTGCAGGTGCTCACAGAGGCAGGTATCAAGTCCCCCAGGAGCTGGAGGTTCAGTGTTTATGATAATGCACTCAATGAGGATGCTCAGACTCAGACTCTGGTCCTCTGGAAGATCAGCTGGGCTCTCAACTACTTAAAACCACCTCTCGAGCCTCTGGTCTCAGTTCTTAGTATCATCACAGCAGGGATCAAGGCTTACCTGATGAATTTTGCCATTATTTATTTATACCATAGCAAGGTCTTAATGTAAATGTACACAGAATGTTTTTCCAAATGATTGACTCTGTTAGCTGTGGACTGCAGGTCTTCATTGCTTCCTTCTTCCTGCTTTTGAGCAAGATACTCATGATTGGCATTCGTTTCTCTAAAAATTCCAGCAGAGTTCAAGGAATTGTGTTCCTCCCAGCTAGCCAATCACAAATCTAAGATCTTCTTGGTGGGAAATGTCCTAGGATACCCGCCTTTGACCTTAGGCACATCTTAACCTTGTTGCAAAATAAAACATATGAAAATTCTATTCTGCTAACATATGCCTTTGGTCATATTTAATCTAAAAAGTATAATGCAGGGTATAAATACCGCTATAGATAAAGTGTCACGTGGTCTGACAAGCTGGCTTATCAGGGGAAGGGTATTGCTACCACGCCTGATGAATTAGTGTGATCCCCGGGAACAAAAGTTGAGTGACATATGCAGGCCCTCTGCCCCATCAATAAATGTAATTTTAAAAATATAAAATAAAAAAATGATACAATTCTTCAAGGTTCTCATAAAGTCTTAGAGGCACATTAACTTGTTTTCAGTTTTATTTAGAGGCCCAGTTGAACATCTGTAGTTGTAAACAGCCAGCTAAAAATGTCTTTTCTTTGTCCCATTCCTTTTCAGTCTTAGAAGTCCATTCTAAAATGATATTTTTTAGGGAGTTACCTGTATTAGAGTGTTCTTATGTCATCTGTAGCATATCAAAGATAAATTGAAAGTCAAGCATTAGACACACATATAATCTCCACATTTGGAAGCTAGATACAGAGGGATCCAGAAATAGAGCAAGGAGACTCTCATTTACCAAGGAAGTTTGAGACCAACCTAAAAGGTGTTAATTTGCTTTCTGTTGTCCTGACCAAAAGTGACTTGTAGAGGAAACAGTTTAATTTTACCTTACATCTTGTAATCCATTATGAAGGGAAGTCAGAGCAGGAACCTGGAAACAGTGTCTGAGCACAGGCCTACTGCTGACTGGCTTGCTCCCCGTGGTTTGCGCAGCTAGCTTTTTAATGGTGCCCAGGACCACTTATCCAGGGGTAACACCTCCCACAGTGACTAGGTCCTCCTACACCATCCATTAATTAGGAAAATGTCTCACGGATTTGCCTACAAGCCAATCTCAAGGAAGCTACATTCTCAACGGAGGTATCCTCTTTTAAGTTGAGCGAAAATAAAAAATAAAAAAAAATTAACCAACGCATTGAATGGAAGATATCCTGTCTCAACAAAAGCATAAACAAATAAACAGATAAGTAAATAAATAAACAAACATTGACATCATAGCTCATTGGCTACAGAGTCCCACGTGTAATCCTGAGTGCCACAACACATTGAAACAAACACTAACGTGGAATAGTCAAGCAGAAGGTAATTAAGCCAGTCAGTTCACGGCGAATCGATAGAATGGGAGGTGGAGTAATTATAGGCGCATGGCAAATGAGTTGTGACTTTCGTGTTAAGAGAACAAAACAGGGGCTGGGTGATGGCTCAGTGGATAAGAGCCGAGATTCAGTTCTTGGGAGCACATGTTAAAAAAAAGCCGGACACTTCAGACAGTGTATTGAACAAACATCCTTTAAATGTCCAAGTGAGAAATAAGAAAGCAACATAATCACGCCATCAGAAAGATGGTAGGAAGCAAGGACCCTTGTGTAAAGCCTACGACTGAAAGGTGACTCGCCCGCTTCACTTCTTTAGTGGCCTCCGCAATGGTAAGATGTGAGGTTCTGGTTCATGAATCATATAATGGACCCATCCCCGACTCTGCTGAACACCGAGATTTCTCCATTCAGATTGAGACATAAAACGGGTTTTAGGGACCAGCTTGGCTCTGTCCTTGGGCAGCACGATGTGCCTGGCTGTAGTTCCCGCGCCTCGAACTCCTCGCTGTATTTGTACAAATAGTAGTGAAAGACCCTCGAAGAGGACTTTCTCTCAGGAGGAGACCTCCCCACTGCCAAGGAACAGGCTGAGACCATACGGATGCAAATCGCAAGAGGTTTATTGGGTAGACACAGGTACCTGCGGGCAGCAAAGTCTTTCGGAGGACTTGCGTGCCTGCCGACTGGAGGGCGGGTTTTTTATAGGGAAGAGCAAAAAGCAAGTTTACAGAAGCAAAAGCATGGTTATCGGAATGAGGCGGGGGCATGAATGGTTTCCTCTCTTAGCATGGGTGTCAGCAAAAGTCATCCTGTTCCTATCTTATAGATATCCTGTTTTGCAGTCAACCTGCTTTGCTGATGTCCTATCTTATTGATATCCTGCCTTGCAGTCTTCCTATCTCATTCTGCTCTCTCAAGCACATGGGATGTTCTTACGAGAGCAGGCTGGCTGCTGCGGGGTTTGAGGAGGGGTCTGTAGGGTCTTTCAGTAGATTTGTCTGTATGTCACGACTGCTCTGCCCAAGGGTGGTCAGTCCTGTGCTGCCTGCTTTGCGTCTTGAGTTGAGCCACCAGTGCCACAACCCTGTCAGACAAGTGTGACTACAAAGCCCTAGTATGCTCTGTATCTATCAGGCTGC
The DNA here is from genome assembly GCF_014885135.2 of Alexandromys fortis. Lineage (NCBI taxonomy): Eukaryota > Metazoa > Chordata > Mammalia > Rodentia > Cricetidae > Alexandromys > Alexandromys fortis. The sequence goes on from NW_026067999.1 coordinate 390,263, forward strand.
AGTTGCCATCTCTCGAAAGCATGTGAAATCAGATCACGGCTGTTATAGGGACGGTGTGAATTTGCTGTTGTGGTTTTTACTATTGGGTGTTGTATTTATGGTGACTTACAGGTTTATATGCCAGTGTGTTGGAAACTCTCCATGTTATAAGCCTCGATTAAAGGAAGTTTTTATAATTAAAAAAAGATAATCTTTAACATTTTTATGCTATTATTTATTTAGTGTGTTGTGTGCTACAGTGCATTGTGGAGGTCAGAGAACAACTCCCAGGACTTGGAATACTTAATAGATCAAGTGTGGAGAATATCTTATTCAATGCCTATCCCTAACAAATAAGGATAAACAAGACCACTGGATCAATTAATTACCACACAAAGCACTTCACAGTCCTCCAAGGCTGTATTGGTTTTTGCTTGAAATAGTTTTGCCTGCCTACACAATGTGTTGATTTTATATTTCCTCTGCAATTTTCCTTAACAATAACACAAAAACTCTGAAAACAACGAAAAGGTCTAAGCTGGATTCTAATGTGAGACAAGAGAAGTGCTTCAGAACGAGGTCCTCACCTGTTAGAAAGGAAACTGAAGGGATGTTTAAGCAGCCATTTTAAAAGCCTAGCTTCTTTGAGTAAGCTAAGATTCTCTAAGTCCGGGCAAATTGTAGCTGGAGTGATTTCAAGGCCCGGCAGATGAGAGTAGAACCACAGCTGTATGGAGAAGAGGAGGGAAGATTGAGGATTGGCGTATCTGGATGTTCTGACTGGCAAAAGCAAATGACACTAGCTGAAAGTAGGTCCAAGCAGCTTCCTTGATGTCAGATGCTGGTGGCAAGTGTTTTCTGTGTATTGACTAACAGATTCCTTCAAATGGTTTTAGGAGATGCATACTCAAGATGCTTCTTGTTTTTCAGGCAAGGAAACTGAAGCATGGCAAAGTTAATAATTTACCCGAACTGCATAGCTAGAAACCAGTAGGGCCCAAATTAGACTTAGATCATGCGACCTTCAGGCCTGGGAATTGTTACAGCACTGGATTTCTCACAGATTAAAGATGTCAGTATAGGATTTGTTTCTTGTGCTTTTATCCTTTCTTTTCCTGTGGCTAGGAATAACCTTAGTGTTCTCTTGAAATGCAGCTCAGCATGTGGGACTAGGGATGACTATAGTTTAGATTTTCCTTTTTAGCAAATTAGAGTAAGGCTTCTCATATATTTCCAGCTCTTACAACCTCCTCACCCAACCAGGGAGAGACAGCCTGAGATTTCCAGTGCATACTGCAAAAATTCCTTTATGCTTCTGTTACATTTAAAAGTCATACTCTAACATTTTATTTCATAATAGACTCATGTATCTCTGAAAATATGAATAATGGACTCAATGGTTACTTTCCTAAGTTTTACATATATATAATAATCTGAAGATCATATTAAAATGCAAGTTCCAATTCCCTATATCTGGGCTGAGAGTTTTCATAACATTAATTTTGCTATTGTTATAAATTTTAACGTAGATATCTGATATTCAGGATATCCGATATGTGACCCCTATGAAAGGGTGGTTTGATCCCTTAAGGGGTTGCCACCCAAAGGTTGAGAACCACTGCACTGGGTTAAAGCAAAGCTGTTGGTATATGCAAATTTTGAAAGGCAAGGGTTGAAATTATGGACTAGGAATTACACCTGACTTCTCAATTTAACTCTAAAGCCAGAAGGTCCTGGATAGACATTCTTCACACACTAAGAGACCACATATGCAAGCCCAGACCACTACACCCAGAAAAGCTTTCAGTCACCATCGATGGAGAAAACAAGATATTCCATGACAGAAGCAGGTTTAAACAATATCTATCCATAAATCCAGCCCTACAGAAAGCACTAGAAGGAAAACTCCAACCTGAGAAAGTTAGCTGCACCCACAAAAACACAGGCAATAGATAATCTGACACCACTAACTCCTAAACAAGGAAAACACATACACACACTATCACCTAAAAATAAGAGTAATTAACCATCACTGGTCATTAAGATTCCTTAATATCAATGGTTTCAATCCACCTTTAAAAGGCACAGGCTAACAGAAAAACAGAATCCATCCTTCTGCTGCATACAAGAAACAGTACTTAACTTCAAAGACAGACATTAACACAGAGTAAAGGGTTGGGAAAAGTCTTTCCAATCAAATGGTCCCAAGAAGTAAGCTGGTTTAGCTATCCTAATATCTAACAAAATATATTTCAAACTAAATGTAATCGAGAGATGAAGGACATTTCATATTCATCACAGGAAAAATCCATCAAGATGAAGTCTCAATTCTGAACATCTATGCCCCAAATACAAGAGCACCCACATTGGTAAAAGAAACATTATTCAAACTTAAATTGCATATCAAACCCCACACACCAATAGTGGGAGACTTCCACACCTCACTCTTACCAAAGATCTGAGAGACAGAAAATTGACAGAAAAATAAGGGAACTAACAGATGTTATGACTCAAAAGGACTTAACAGACATCAATAGAACATTCCACCCAAACACAAAAGAATATTCCTTCTTCTCTAAAATTGATTACATACTCACTCACAAAGCAAATCTCAACAGATACAAAAAATTGGAATAACCACCTGTATCTTATCGGATCACCAACAACAACTCAAATTACAGAAAGCCCATAAACTCATGAAAACTGAGTAATGCTCAACTGAATCACCCCTGGGTCAAGGAAGAAATAAAGAAAAAAATTAAAGACATTCTAGAATTCAATGAAAATAAACGTACAACATACCCAAACTTATGGGACACTATGAAAGCAGTACTAAGAGGAAAATTCATAACACTAAATGCCTACAAAAGAAAGTGGAGAAATCTCACACTAGCAACTTAACAACACAACTGAAAGCTCTAGAACAAAAGGAAGCAAACTCACCCAGGAGAAGTAGATGCCAGGAAATAATCAGACTCAGGGTTGAAATCAATAAAGTAGAACTCAAAGAGAGCAATACAAAGAATCAGTGAAACAAAGAGTTGGTTCTTCGAGAAAATCAACAAGATAGACAACCACTTATCCAAATTAACCAAAAGGCAGGGAGAAAATATCCAAATTAACAAAATCAGAAACGAAAAGGAGGGCATAACAATAAACACTGAGGAAATCCAGAGAATCAACAGTTCATACTTCAAAATGAAAACTGATCAATATCCACCATATAAATCCACCATATAAACAAACTGAGAGTAATAAAAACCACATGATCATCTCATTAGATGCTGAGAAAGCCTTCGACAAAATCCAATACCATTCATGATAAAGGTCTTGGAGAGATCACGGATAAAAGGAACATACCTAAACATAATAAAAACAATTTACAGCAAGCCAACAGCCAATATCAAATTAAATTGAACTAAAATCAGCAACAAGACAAGGCTGTCCACTCTCTCCATTAGTACTCAAAGTTCTAGCTAGAGCAATACGACAACAAAAGGAGATCAAGGGGATACAAACTGGAAAGGAAGAAGTAAAACTTTAAAATTTGAAGATGATATGATAGTATACATAAGTGACTCCAAAAATTCTACCCTAAAATTCCTACAGCTGATAAACACTTCAGTGATGTGGCAGGATACCAGATCAACTCAAAAAAATAAGTAGCCCTCCTATACACAAACGATAAATGGGATGAAAGGAAATAAGGGAAACATCATCCTTTACAATAGCCACAAAAAATATATATATTCTGGGGTAACTCTAACCAAACAAGTAAAAGATCTGTATGTCAAGAACTTTAAATCTCTAAAGAAAGAAGTTGAAGATGTCAGAAAATGGAAAGATCTCCCATGCTCTAAGATAGGTAAGATCAACATAATAAAAATGGCAATCTTACCAAAAGCAATCTACAGATTCAATGCAATACTTATTAAAATCCCAGCACAATTCTTCACGACCTTGGAAGAACAATACTAAATTTCATGTGGAAAATCAAAAAAACCTAGGATAGATAAAACAACCCCGTACAGAAAAAGGAACAGCTGAAGGCATCACCATCCCTGACTTCAAACTCTATTATAGAACTACAGTAATGAGAACAGTTTGGTGGAAGTGCAAACTTGAACAGCTACTTTGGAAATCAGTATGGTGGTTTCTCAGAAAATTAGGAATCAATCCACCTAAAGATTCAATGATACCACTCTTGGGCAAATAAGCAAAGGATGCTCACTCATACCACAAGGACACTTACTCAACAATGTTCATGGCAGCATTATTCATAATAACCAGAACCTGGAAACAACCTAGATTCCCCTCAGCTGAAGAATGGATAAAGAAAATGTGGTATGTTGACACAATGGTGTATTACTCAGCTGTTAAAAAAAAAAAAAAAAACCAATGATATCACGAAATTTGCAGGCGAATGGATGGAACTAGGGAAAAAAAACATTCTGAATGAGGTAACCCAGTCTCAGAAAGACAAATATCATATGTACCCACTTGTAAGTGGATACTATATGCAAAGCAAAGGATAACCAGACTACATACAGTCCACAGCTCCAGAGAAGCTAGGAAACAAAGAGGACCCTAAGAGGAATGTATGGATCGCTCTGGGAAGGGAACTTAGATGAGATCTTCTGGGTAACTGGGAGTGTGAGGGGGTGGCAGAGGGGAGGGTATGGAGAATGAGAACATGAGGGAATAGGATGATCGAGTTGGGGGAGGGACGGAATGGGAGAGCAATGAAGAAGATAGCTATTTTTTTTTTTTTTTTTTTTTTTTTTTGGTTTTTCGAGACAGGGTTTCTCTGTGGTTTTGGAGCCTGTCCTGGAACTAGCTCTTGTAGACCAGGCTGGTCTCGAACTCACAGAGATCCGCTTGCCTCTGCCTCCCAAGTGCTGGGATTAAAGGCGTGCGCCACCATCGCCCAGCTGAAGAAGATATCTTGATAGAGGGAGCCATTATGGGGTTAGGGAGAAACCTGGTGCTCAGCCTTGATGCATGGAGGAGGGGCTTGGTCCTCCCTCCACTTAATATGCCAGCTTTGTTGACTCCACATGGGAGCCCTTACCCTTTGGGAGGAGTGGATGGAGGTGAGCCTGGGTGCGGGAGAAGGGGGTGGGTGGGTGGGAGGGAGAACTATGGCTGGAATGTAAAACAAACAAACAAACAAAACGAACAGTCACCTGGAAAAAATATGGACTAGTTTATGTACTTGCCTTCTATGCTCCCACCTTCATCTTCCAGTAAACTTAACATCTGGAGATGATATGCCATGCTGGATCTGTGCTTTGCTCACATCCCAGAGAAATAACTTTCCAGAGACAGATATTTTCACCTCCAAAATGTTTGCAGCTAAACTTCCCTAGACTTGCTGTGTTTCATTTTTTGTTCTTTTGTTGAACAGCTCTTCAGACTTTCTATCTATACTGAGCATTAACAAAAAAAAAAAAAACAGTGGAAGAAATGCATTCATTTAGCAATTACGGGAAATTTACCAAGGACGTCTTTCACTGTACTACAGTCTCTTTTCTATTTGAGGAACCAGGGCACCTTTTATTCCCAGAAATTGCTTCGTCTAAACAATTTATTCTTGTTGTCTTACCATAACTGGTATTTTTTTAGCTCATTACATTCTCTCTTTAATTCAATATCCATTCCATGTATACTTAACACCTGCTCGGGTCCATGAACTAACCAATTTAGATCCTGGGTAACATCAAGAAACAAAACGTACATGTCCTTGCTCTCCTGTGTCACTTTGCTTTGATTGCTAGGAAATACAGGTCTACATTTGAGGCTCCACCCCTTTGAGACATTATAAGACCAGATGAAATACATTTCCGCTTTGAATTTGGCTACCCAAAATTCACTAATTTTAGTCGTCTCTTTATCTGATTTTTAAATTTTTTGTTTCTTTCTAGATAACATGTACTCTTATTTTTTGTTAAGTCTCTCCAATTCTTCATGGGACAAAGTGGGATATAGATATTTAATAGCAAAATAACAAAAATCCAAACAAACACACGAACCAGTTGGAGAATCTTAACTGGTTTCTATATGAAATTCTAGAACTGGGAAATTGCCTGAACCCAAAGTGGTTTAGAATGCTCTGCCCCATCACAGGCTCTATTTATACCCAGAGAAAAGGAAGTGAACGTGTAGAAAATGGAAGTGAAGTACAAAGACAGATGAACTGGTTATAGCTAGCTAGGCATTTGAACATCCTTTGAACAGTTGGCTGCTTGTGATGGACTGGAGCTTGGCTGCTGTAATTGGCGGAGACTCAGATATTTGTTACAAAGATACATTCCTAAGCTGGATCTTCAGTTTGTTTATGTGCTAAATTAAATTGTAGCTCCTTATATAAGGATGGCCACAGAGGCTTCCTTGCAGTAAATTTGGTTTGAGTCAACACAAACCGGAACAAAGCCAATGCAGTCAGGCTATAAGGGAGCAAACCTTTTCCTAATATGCAAACAGTGTACGATTCTGAAAAGAAATAGCTCACCCTATAATGCAATGCCTTTTTCTCATACCGGAATTCGCTGTTCACCTTGTTTGGTCAATTCTGACTTGGCACTTCAGGATGGACAGTACATTTGTTCTAACTTATTAATCAAGCAGCTTCTGGCAAAACTGATTGTACAGAATTATAGTATTCAAATTTTCTCTACACAACAAGGAGCCCTCTTTTTCTCCCGTCCTTGGTATCTAGCAGGGAAAAGAAATTCCTTCAACTAGATGACGGCTCTGGGAGATCCTACAAGTCAGTGGGCGTGGTGAAAAAAGAGAGGAATTTCTGCCTGAAAAACGGCCTCCAGGGCAAATCTCCCACCTGGTCCAGGTTTCGTGATAACTCATTCAAATAGAAGCTCCTGTTTTGTCTTTCTTTTCTTTTTTTTTTTCTCTAGCTTGTCTTGATCCAATTCATGGTTTTCTTCAGACGAATAAAATACTCTGCTCTCAAATGGCAGAGAGTAAAAAAAAAAAAAAAGGCCAATTTGTATTTTTACAGCCAGACATGAAACAAGCTTCCAATAATTTGGAAAGCATGAACCGCCACTTGTGATTCTCAGGATGCTAATTTTTAAACAAGCCCCTAAAGATTGCTGGCACTCCAATTAATAAAGGCCTGAAAGGTAGTCCCATCGTAGCCACTTACTTGAAAACAGGACATTTCAGAGAATTAATCGATTTTAACTTCAATATGAAATATTGGCACTTGCGATGACACTGGTCTGTGAACAGATAGAGGTGGCATTTATGACCTTTCTAACTATGTTCTGTTCCCTGAAAAATGACAACTATGCTAAAGAAATACTTTCTTCCTCGCTGCCAGCTTCTCCCAATGAGAGCTTTTAGCAAAGGGCAGGAAAGTCCTGCCAATATATAACAAAAATTTACTGTCCTCACAATCATTTTCTAGTCTCGCCTCCCTGCTACAGGAACACAGAGCGTAGAATAGATGAAACTTATGTGCCTTGCTCAGCACCAAGGACATGTTATCACTCAACCCTTGTGACGGAGGGAGAAATTAGTCTGTGAGAGATAGACAGAAGGAAAATGGTGTCATCTCAGACATGGTCCTTGGTTGTTTGCTGTTCTCATCGTTGTTGTTCCAATTACCTATTAATAATGGCTGTCAGCACCTGTTTTTATTCCAATGGCACAGAAGTCAGAATTATTTTAATATTCGGAGGGTGCTGAAAGATAGATGCAAACCTTTGAGTTGGAAAGCACTTAGATGGGAAATATTTTTGTATTCCTTCCATGGGACTGAATACTCCTGCCTGTCTAAAGGACCAGCATGCATTAGACTTGCATGCATGTCAACACGTGGCCTTGAAGTATAGCTATGAATGTGGCTCGATATAAAATTATGAACTTACTTAAAGCATAATGAAGCCGATTTTGGGTGCTATTTTGTAGCTGTATTAGGTGGTTCTCAAGCTTAACCTCTGTAGATGACAGCGTGGTGCGGTTACAATGCCGAAAGGTTGGACGTGCCTGCAAGAATGTGTGTCCAGGTTCTTGAATTGAGAAAAGAAAAGAGCCAGAGCCAGAAAGAGCTGAACTGGAATGAAAAGCATTTTCCTGGACTCTGCTCTCCTGAATTAATCAGGCTCAGAATAAGAAGCTTAAGGAGCTTGTTGAGATTGAGAGGGGTGTTCTTTGGTCGTTTAAGTCTTTCTAGCCAGGCTGTATCCAGAGGAGTGCTTTCTGGTTTCTGGTCCGGGAGCATTGCAATCTGCATCAAAATAACTGGCTGCCATTCCTATGAGGAACTTTAATGATCCAACAGTAAACAGCAGGATGTATGGACCCAGATTTCTCTGCATTAGTGGTTTTGAAATTACAGTTACAGTTCACGAAGTTTTTCTTACAAATTTTAGCTATTAGATTTGTTGTAAGGAAAAGGAACAGCAAGAGCTCACTTACCTATTTCAAAGAACCCCAGCTTTTCTCTCATTTAAATCCGCGAGGAAAATAATTTGTATGAGAGGAGGACCAGAAAAAGAAGTATATTTTCTTCCAATAAGCATACACTTTCAAAATGTAGCCCAAGTTTTCCTTTTACTTCCCATTGCTTGGGGCCTAAGAACCACCAACAGCTTAGTATTGGCACTCCTAAGCCCTTGCCTCTGTATCACACCATTTATTATGTTGCAGATTTCCATAACTTCCTGTAACTCATGTCCCAGGTACAATGAGGGCATACTCAGACTTCCTGCAAGGAAGGCTCATGCAGAAGTGAATGGCAATGCTCTAATGATGGGTAGTGTGGCGTCTACACTGGGTCGGCCATTTTCACCATGTGATTAAGCCTCTACCTATATTCTATAAGGTGACTATAATCCTCTCTCTTTAGAGATGAGGAAACAGGCTCAAGGGTCTTCAGTTCAACACTTTCTATAGTTTGGATCTAAGTATACAGACCTCTTAACCTATGATCTTTCCTGTTATGCCAAACTTCTTTTTGTTCCAGACAAATAATATAATTTCCCATTTTGCAGATGGCAGTGCAAAGGCTATAATGATATTTGAAGCTTGAGACAACCACAGTTATCGTTTTCATGTTGGTAACCCTGAAAATAAAATATGTTCACAGCACCAAAGCAAGACATAAACAGCGACTCAAGGAAGACAATCTTGCAGAACTTTTTCTATAAGCTCCAACTTAACTGTTGTTCTTATCAAAACTAGCCCATGTAAGGTTTAAAAAAAGATACTTGAAGAATTTCAAGTACCATAAAATGTCTCTATATCTTTTCTTTCATGTCTTACTCTGCCTCAAGGATATGTGCTATTTAGTAAAAATTTCTCAGAGACTCAACAGTACCTGCTCTCAATTTGATGTGATGTACTTACAGAACTGGGAAAATCTACCCATGTTTCACCCATATATTTTAGCATTCTCAAAAGGAAATTGCTATCCTCCAATAAAGCTTCCCAGAAGCAAAGTTCTCAAAACCCATCTTGTGCTTCTCATAAAGAATGGTTTGAGCAGATGTTTCTTTGGGATGGCGAGCTTCTTCCCAGTGTGGTATTGCCAATGCAGTTATGGGATGCTGCTCATCGGTACCCTGAAACCACTCTTTCCCCTATTTTGTAACACTAGCTCATTACTGCAATTGCCTTACAGTTATGGCAGCCGTGTGGGATCCTGATTTCCCTCTAGTGCTGTACAGGCATGGCAGCATGGCACACAATGTAGGTAATTTGCCTCAAGAGATGTGTTTCTATGTCATTTGTGGGATCATAGCAAGGAGAGTGGATATCCACCAAGTAGTCTTCAAGGAAGATACCTCTGATCACCCAGAGTGAACTGGATAAGGCTAAGAACACCTTTTCTTTCATTTGGACAAATATGTCTTAGAATTTCCCCATATTTCTACATACCTTGTAAGAAATTTAGGGCAGGGCAAAAGAAGATAATGGGGAACGCTAATTGCTGGTCCTCCAAATCGAAGTTTTCTCTCTTCTTTAGAAATAAAGTTAGGCCAGACATGTTGAGCTCCTCCCGACATGGTCTTACATTTGCACTCATCTGTACAGCGACACTGCCTTAATTCTAACTTCCTGACTGCATACATCTACTATTCCTTGCAGTCGTTTGCGGCCATGTCCTCACTGTGCCCTAGAGTCTAGACGGATGCTTCTCAAATCACCAGCAACACCTGAGAGTTGTAAGAGATGCAAACTTCTCGAGCGGACCCCTCTCTATTGAATCATAAAATGGGAGTGGAGCTGGCAGTCTATTTAACAAGCCCTCCAGGAGATCCCCATGCACGTAGATACTCCAGAAAGTAGGATGTGAGTAGAAATAAGGCATAGCTTTAAAGATATTGCATCTACTTCTCTGGGGCTTTTTGTTTGCTTACTTTCAGGCTAGGGTCAGACAAGGTCTCAGTCTAAGTTCAATATTGGAATAGATGGTGATAATACTTTAAGGCCGAGTTTTTATGTCATTGTAATGAAATAAAAGAAACTTTTTACAGAATTCAATTTTAAATGCATGAGGAAAAATGCATGACTTTACAAAGAAAAAAACATTCGCACTGATTAATATTTTGAAAAACTTGATGTGTGTGATGGTACACACTTGAAATTCTAGCTACTCAGGAGGCTGAGACGGGGGGGGGGAGGTTACAAGTTTGAGGCAACTTAGTGAGACACTGTCTCAAACAAAAATTAATATTAAAAGGGCTGACTTTGCAGCCCTAGTGGTAGGACAACTGTTTAACATTTTGTTAAATGTTAAACATTAATCCACAGTGTTACCAAAACAAAAGCCAAACACAAGAATGAAAACCAAAACAAAATAAAAAAATCCCAAACCTGTGATTTGTAATTATGTAATGTATTTACTACAAGATCTGTTGAGTAGCATAAACCATGCCTTTTGCTTTATGTGGTAAAAGGCATCTTTTTTATACAGAAATGCTAAAGTTAGATATGGAGTTGTGGCGATTACCTTGGATCATCCACTAAGGTGGAGCCTAAGTGTAATTGCAAGGGTTCTCCTATATTAAAGACTGGGGAAGTTTGAATGACAGGTGAGGATATGAGGATGTGATGATGGAAAAGGCAAGGAACAATATTCTCCCCTAAGGCTTCCAGAAAGAACACAGCTTTCATGCCTTCCATTTAATCAGGTTAACAGTCCATGAAAACAACAAGAGAACATTTTTTTCCTGGTCCAGTGAGATGACTCAGTAAATGGGAACACTTGTGTCTAAGTCAGAGGACCTGAGTTCCATCCCTAGAAGCCACATGGTAGAAAGAGAAAACTGACTCTCATAGGTTGTTTTTTGACCCCTTCCATACACAGGACACACAGTACCCTTCTACGTTATTTTTTTTTCATTTATTTATTTATTAAAGATTTCTGCTTTGTGGGACCCTTCTACATTATTGAATTCAAAAAGAAAAGATGCTTAAAATGCTATGTGGAGTAGCCATTAAATAGTGCTATAATTACTCACATTAGTGGCAGGTTTTATCAGACCGAAGTAAATATGATAGAAACATCCAAAGTTCATATAATTGTGCAGAAGCAAAGAAACAAAGAAAGTACATACTCTTAATTATATGTTTTGTTATGGAAATGGCTGAATTAGTTCCAGAGATAGAAATATGTAAATTCTTATTATAAGTTGATTATAATCTAATTACAACGTTGATTCACATGTCTTACCAATTTTTTCTTGAATGTAATTTTAATTTTGAAACCTCTACCAATGCCTAAAAATTAATATATTTTTATGTCTGTGTGTGTGTGTGTGTGCAGATGAGTGAGCAAGTGTTTGTGAGAGTGTGCGTGTGCATGTGTGCATTGGGTGAAAGGGGAAGGACAACCTTGGGGATCATTCTTCAGCAGCTGTCTACTTTGTCTTATTTATTTATTTCTTTGGAGAAAAGGTCTCTTACTAGACTGATCCTTTTGAAACGGGCTAAGCTGGCTAGCCAACATCGGGGACCCGCTTGTCTTCACCTCTCTAGTGCTGAGATTAGCTGTGTACACTAGCATGCCTGGCTTTTAAGATACAGGTTCTTAGGGTCAGACTCAGATTCCTATGCTTACATGACAAGCATTGTACTGGCTGAACTATTCACCCAACCCCATCACCTGCATCTTTCGATATCAGTATTTTATGTCTCACAAAAATAATTTTAAAAGTAATGCTGAGTATCATGACAATGAAGAATGAATAATACATGTAGGCATAAATTTACCAAAAATGTACAAAAATCTATGAAATAGATGATTATAAAACTTTTGAGAAATGTTAAAGACTACCTACATAAGCCAAGTATTTGATTATCACTATGTTCTTAGGTGAGAAGATTCCATATATTAAGAGTCTACTAGTTCCCAAATTGATCTGGAAATTTAATACAATTCCTACCATCTGTATCTGTTTCTAAAATATATTTAAAAACACCATATATATACATATATATGTATATATATATATA
>NW_026067999.1:403676-463724 GCF_014885135.2 Alexandromys fortis
TTTTTTTTTTTTTTTTTTTTGCCTGCTTTTATGCCTGTGTCTACATGCATACCTGGTGCCTGAGAAGGCCAGAAGAGGGATTTAGATCCCCTGGGACTTGAGATACAGACAATTGTGAGGGGACTTGGAATCAAATGCAGGTCCTCTGGAAGAGCAGCCAGAGCTTTTAACTGTTGAATGATCTCTTTAGACCTTTATATTTCCCAATTACTCATTTATTCCTTCAGTATTTATTGAGACACATACTATAAGAAGTAAATGGTACACCTGTAAGAATGGCCGAGATCAAAAACACTGATAACTTATGCTGGAGAGGTTGTGGGGTAAAGGGAACACTTCTGCATTGCTGGTGGGAATGCAAGCTGGTACAGCCCCTTTGGATGTCAGTGTGGCGATTTCTCAGAAAACTAGGAAATAACCTTCCTCAAGACCCAGTAATACCACTTTTGGGTATATATCCAAAGGATGTTCAATTGTGCCACAAGGACATGTGTTCAACTATGTTCATAGCTGTTTTGTTTGTCATAGCCAGAACCTGGAAACAACCTAAATGCCCCTCAACTGAAGAATGGATAAGGAAAATGTGGTACATTTACACAGGGGAGTACTACACAGAAGAAAAAAATAATGACATCTTGAATTTTGCAGGCAAACGGATGGAGCTAGAAAACATTTTGAGTGAGGTAACCCAGGTACAGAAAGACAATTATCATATGTACTCACTCATAAGTGGTTTTTAAATATAAAGCAAAGAAAACCAGCCTACAGATCACAATCCCAGAGAACCTAGACAACAATGAGGACCCTAAGAGAAACATACATAGATCTAATCTACATGGGAAGTAGAAATAGACAAGATCTCCTGAGTTAATTGGGAGCATGGGGACCTTGGGAGAGGGTTGAAGGGGAGGGGAGAGGTAGGGAGAGGAGCAGAGAAAAAAAATGTAGAGCTCGATAAAAATTAATAAAAAAAGAAAAAAAAGTAAATGGTAAAGAACTTTAATAGCTATATGATTGCCTCAGTTTTCTCTTTTTTATTATTGGTATATATTTATTGATTGTCCACAGTACTGGGTTTCACAAGGACATTTTCATACAAATATATTACATAATTTGATCAAATTTCCTGACATATCCCTCCATCTTCCCCTTTTTTGTTCTCCATTGCTTATCCATTCATTAGAAGAGACATCAGTTCAGTTTGTAGTCACAATTCTGTACTTCTTTAGCTTCAAATTTTCTCGAAAATAAATAGTAGTTTAGGATTCAGGAATGCATTAATGACCACTTGTAGGTTTAACTGACCTTGAAGCAAGTCATTAATGCCTTGCGTGACTCAGGGATCATACAGTTTCTCAGAAGTTGTTGGATTTAGCTTGGAAGGATCTTCCAGCTATGTAAACTAGATGGCTGCTATAATTAATTAAATTATAACCTGAGCTGAGAGGATATGCCAAGAGCAAGAATTAACCTGTATTAAAAATTTAGGAAAATGTTAATGCACTCACTTATGTGTCTGCAGATATTTTTCCTACTCACATACAAGAAAGATTTTTAACCTCTATATACACGCTAAGTGTAGGCTGTAGACTTTATCAAAACCTTTGGATGTTCATTTTCTTTGCTTAGTCATTTTGAAGACTCTCCTCTCATGGTTCGTGATTTGCTCTTTCTCTATCGTTGATCATATTTTTAAACTGTGCATTTACAAGGAATAAAAAAAAAAACTCCCAACTTGCGGTGCAATCGTGCACGAGGAGTGTATTTTGGTCCCTGCGGCTGAGTCAAAGGCTCAGAGCAGGGATGCTGTTGCCATGGAGATAGAGATATTGAGCTGGCTTCATCACCTTTGCCCTGCTATTTAAAATCATATGCACAGCAGAGCTCTGGCAGACACAGGGTTTTCTCTGGTAAGTCAACTACCTCCTCCCCTTTTTCTCTTTTAAAAACAACAACTTGGCAGATTAATGCCATTTTCATTTATGACTGTTATAAAACGTAATGTAAATATCCTCTTGCACAGAATGAATGAGCAGCTCTTTGTGTCGTCTCATTCCAGCATGAAATTGAAATTCCTTGAGAGTTTGCCAAAACCAGTTCCCTTAATGGGTTCTACCTTTTCTCATGGCTTTCTGAGATTATCAGGGCAGTATGCAGAGAACATAGCGAGGCCAGGGATATTATAGGAAGAGATGAGAGCTGATCGATAGAAAAGTTAGTCACAGGCTTTAAAATGTTTTTTAAATAGACTCCTCTGTGTTTGGGGAAATAGGCCATTCACATCCACTCCTGGTGAATGAATGGGCTGATGCTTCTCTTTTGGGTGAAACATCGCAATATGGAAGCTTTTTAAATGCTCTTGCCCCACCGATAATGATTTTAGCAGTGTTGTTCAAAAGAACAACCATTAATACAAACAAAAATTTCACTAGTACTAGTCATAATGGTGGAAACTAGTAACAATTGGTTCGTAAGTATATACACGAAGAAGATTGTTTGAATAGATTTTACTACAATGGAATACTAGACAGCCTTAATAAATGATAAGTAAGACTTTCATAATCACAAAGATAGTCAAGTAATACTACTTAACAATAAAAAACACAATCTGTTCATTTATTTATTTTTATTTTATTTGCAGTGGTGTTTTACCTGCATGTGTGTCTTGTGACAGTGTCAGATCCCCTGGAACTGGAGTTACAGACAGTTGTGAACTGCCATGTGGGTGCTGGAAAATGAACCTGGGTCCTCTGGAAGAGCAGCCAGTACTCTTATCTGCTGAGCTGTCTCTCCAGTCCCAAAGTCACAAGTTTTAAATGCAGTAATTTATGAGACAAAGTGTATGGAACATTTATTTCATACAACAATTATGGAAGCATGCACACACTTGTACATGTGGAAAAACTGCAAGATTATGTACACAATTTTGGTTCTTCAGTACTGATTTTTAATTTATTCATTTTGTTAGTTTCATGTTTTATAGAGACCCTCTATTATTTGTCCAATCTTAAAGGCTACTGATGAAAATTCAGCTAATACTTGTTAAAATTAAAAGTCCCAGAAGATTTTCCTAAAGAAAATTAATGTCCTCAGAATCCTAAGACCTAGTCATGACCTGTCCTCAGATACATCTTTAAGACATGTTTGTCATTTCATTATTTTAGGCATCACCAAACACAGCCTGTTAAGTCTAGCCAAAGATATTGCACCTACTGATATTTTTAGGTAAATCGTGTCTAAAATAGACCCCCAAAACGCAAGGTTCAACCCATCCATTACCATCACCTTAGCCAGAAAATCGGACTTCCTAGGGAATGGAATCCACAGAGGGGAGGCACCAGCTGCCACTGAGAGAGCAGAGATGTGGTGTAGATGAAGGAATTGAATAGTCCTGTTGCTGCCCTCTCAGGGTCCTGCCACTGGGGATAGAGGGATGACGGTGGGAAATAAACCTGGAGCAAACCATAAATAAACCTACAGATGCAGTGTGATTACAACTCTCCATGTGTTTGGGTTCTCTCTCTCTCTCACCTCTCAGTCTCTGTTCCTTTGTGTCTCTGTCTTTCTGTCTCTCTCTGTCTCTGTTGTCTTTCAGTCTGTTTGTTTTTCTATGTATGTGTGTCTGTCTGCCTCTCTCTCATACACACTTACACACATGTACACACACATGTACACACACACACTGGAAGCTTTTTCAGTAAGGTAGGGAGATGAGTATTCTTCCATCACATGTCTTTATTTTGTTTTATATATATTTATATATATTTTGATTTATACATATAGTAAAATGCATGAATAATTGAGATACAACCTCAGTTACATGTTATTCAAGTGACACTCCCCACTTCCTAACCTCAAAACTTGCTCTTAATATCATCCCAAACAAGGTGAACCACTTAAGTTAGTACAAGCACAGGGCATCTTGAAGGATATTTCTACAGACCTCCTATCTAAAATGGACACCTTTTTAAATACAGACACTTTGAAATTATCTGGTAGCACTTTCTATTTCCCCCTCCCCACTCCAGACACACAACCTTCATTATTTGAGAGGCAGAGATGCCGAGGTCCCTATGCTTGCCTAGGATTTGCTCTTAGCTTTTTTATCAACTTGACTTCTTAATAGTAGGCAAGAGGTGGGAAGACAGGCAGAGCTAAGACAAAAGTCCTTACTCAAGCTGCCATTTAGAGGCTTTGAAATGATAGTCCTCAATCACAAGAGTGGTATTTTTCTGAGATTTTGTTTTTAAGAAACAGTATTGGGCAAAAGGAATACAATGGAAAAGTTCTGAAATAAAGAGCTATAACAAAGATGAGGCAAGATATTCCCACACTAAGCAGAAGTCAGACTATTATTTTTAATTTTCCCAATATTGCTTTCTATGAAATTGATTACATTTGTATGCCATGCCCCTCAAAATCCATCATTTAAACCCTAACCCACCATGTGATTATACTACGAAGTGAGGCCTTTAGGAGTGATTAAGTCCTAAAAGTGGAGCCCTCATGACTATGATTATTGTACTTCAAAAGCACTTCTACGGAGTTTTTGTGCCCTCATTCTGCCATGTGGCTACATAGCGAAAAGTTGATTGTCTTCAACTTGAAACAGAGCCCTCACTAGAACGAGGCCATGCTGGCACTTTTGTTCTGATACTTTCAGATTCCAGAAATGAGAGAAATAATTTTCTTGTATATAAGTCACCAAGTCTATTTTGTTATAGCTGCCTGAATCAACACTTGACACTTGCATTAGTCTGTTTGGTGTTGCTATAACAGCATACCTGAAGTTGAGTTTGTTATAAATAAAAGAAGTTTATTTAGTTCACATTTATGATATCTTATGATATCTTAAGAGCATGATGTTGGTGTTATGGAAAAGGGTCAGGGTCTGTATCACAGCCTTGGTAGAAAAATGAATGGACATGGGCAGTGGTGGTGCACACCTTTAATCCTAGCACTCGGGAGGCAGAGGCAGGCGGATCTCTGTGAGTTCGAGGTCAGCCTGGTCTACAAGAACTAGTTCCAGGACAGGCTCCAAAGCTACAGAGGAACCCTGTCTCGAAAAACAAAACAAAATAAAACTTCATACAAAGAGGATAAAAATAGAGGTGACTTCAGTTTGTAGCAAGCACCTAATGAAAATCTAGCAGGCATTCAAGACCAGCATCTATTCTGTCTGAAGGTGACGTATCTGTCATTTTTTTAAGGAAACATAAGGTCCTAGGTCCCACTTTTTAAAGTTCTATCACCCCAGTATTACCCCATTTATAAAAAAAACTTGCAAGTTTGGAAGAAATTCTGAAGGAAACCATCTGGGGTAGGGGATATGCTTTATCCATATCTAAATCCTAGTAGTATGTTTTAGAGTGTGTCATAATTTAGGTAACAAAATGCATCTTACTGCTTTGTGTACTGCTATTCTCTTCTGTAAAATATAAATAAAAACACAAACAACCCCTTAGCTGGGCGTGATAACTCACATCTGCATTGCTGTCACTTGGAAGGCTGAGGGAAGAAGATTGTCATGAGTTTTAGGCAAGCCTGAGCTGCATAGCAATTACCTGCCCTACCTGTAGGGCTGTTCTGAGGACTAAATGGATCCATGTGTAAAAGCTTTTAAAGGGGCATGGCATATGCTCACTTTTGAGCAATAACTATTGTGGCCTTTGTTATTGAGCATCCTTCACTACCAGGCACCTCACAGATTTTTATTTGAAATAGTTGCATCGTTTGATTTGCTGCATCATTCCACTGTGTGAACACATTCTGTTTATCCATTTGCTTGTGAATAGACAACGTGAGTTCTTTGTGGTTTATGGCTATTCTTAGTGAAGCTGCCGTGAACCTAATTGTAGTTATCCTTTGCGGATCACGTGCACACAAACTTCTCTTGTCTACCTACCTAATTGCTAGACCATTGCTCGGCTTTACTGGATTATTCTGAAGGTTCTTCCCAAAGCATTGTCAATACTTATTGACTAAGCATCTATTTTGCACGACACACGGAACCAGTTAGATTCTGAAGGCAAAAGTAAGCAAAGCATTGTTTCTTACCCCACTGAGTTACAAAATCTACCCTCTCTGAGTAGTACTTGAAGCATTTGAAATTTTACTGCCCCCTTTTAAGCTCTCAGCAGGGCAGTGTGAGAGTACATGCTCATAAAAGGCCAGAGAACCAGATCTTATAAGTGATTGGCCCATAATTTACAGGTCTCACAACAAATTATAGTGAAATCAGAATAACAAATAAAAGAGGAAAAGAAAGAAAAGGGTCCACTGCTCCTGTACAAATGGTTCATACAATGTGAACAGGAGGCCGGCCTTGGAAGCTCATGGCCCTGCCTACCTTAATTTGATCAACATGCAGCCTATTAGGGGAGTAGTTCTAAGACCCCAGAGACTCTCAAAACTTCTTTGTGCTTCAAGGAAACTCAGAATTGAGCTACCTGAGTGAATCCTTGCCTTGATTCTGGGACAAGACAAAGAGGAAGAACCTCAAGTGGCTACTTCCTTTCTGCCTAAGCGGTGGTGGGGCCCACCTTTAATCCCAGCACTCTGGAGGCAGAGAACTCTGTGAGTTCAAGGACAGCCTGGTCTACAGAGTGAGTTCTAGGACAGTGTAACCCTGTCTTGAAAAAAAAAAAAAAACAAAGAAAGGAAAATAGACTATCTTCACAGTTTTATAAATGCAGGTAAATGTCCTGTTTCTTACAGAGAAATAAAATAAGATTGAGCTTGAAGCTAAACCACTATAAATAGTTTAAGCAGAAAGGATGCAGCAGGGTTTATCAGCTTTGGTACTATCACCTTCACAGGGATGAGTCTGGTGCAGGAGCTGTCCTGTGCACTGTGGATGTTTCAACAGTGTGCACGGACTCCATAATGCTTGTAGGATGCTAGTCCTGCTTGTGACAGCTAGCGTGACTGTAGGTGTTGCTAAACATGCCATGGAGAAGGCGATTGTTGTTCCTGATTGAACCACCAGAGTATATGTATTTTAAGAATGTGTTAAAGCAAACCTTTGCATTTTCTATCACTTACAAGCTTGAAAATTGTTTCTATTCTATGAGAAAATGGAAGAAATTTCATACCAAGGAACTTCATGCTCTAAAGAGAAGGGTCAAGAATGCTTAGTGTTTCACTTTCTTAAGGGAAGGGTAGGAACAGAAGACCCATTTCAATTATTAACAAGTCTGATATGCGATGTTAAATATGTTTTTCCTTCAAATACCACAAAGTTTTTTGTCACCTTTCAGCTGAATAAGGATGTACAATTGATAAACCTCATGAAAATGATATAAGGCCTATGAATACCCTGTCTTTTCTCAGTGCCGTCTTGTTGACACTGATGCTTTTGATTGTCTCCATTTCTGAAAAAAAAAAAGACTTTTGTAAACAGATTTTAAAAATTGGCTTGCACCTTATTTAATCATATCCATCTGGACCAGAGCCTACATCATTTTCCAAAGAAGGAACTCCTTTTGCATAACAATGAATGTTTAATTGTAATTTCTCTCTCTGGCTGGCATTCATTCATTCAAAAGAAGTAATTATTGAAGCTTACTAGGTGCTTTGCCCTGGTGATGGTGTGAGGTGGAAAGAGCTCTGCTGAGCAGGAACGGTACCATTTTCTTATTTCTGGCCCAGGCAAAGGACAGCCCTGAAATATTTGGTGTCTTCATCTTTCTAAAACCATTTATCGAAGGAGAGAGGCAGATTAACTGAAATGGCAGATAGGTTTCACTTAGATCAATGGCTTCTCAGAGCACTTGATGATGAGGCACTATCTTCACTTGGTGGCAGCGAGGTCTATAATTGATTATTGATGTCTAGCACAGGCATCCTATGGAAAGTGATAGAAACCTCATCTTTGAATAGGGCCTCAGAATCTGTGATTGGTAAGAAACATACCATTTCCATTTTAATAGAATCTGTCCTATGAAAGCAAGATTTTTTTTTTAATTTTAGGGAAAAATTATTGTTTATCTTTCCCTTATCCTATACTCAGGATTTTCTTTCTTTGGTCAGAGAAAAGAATTGCAAATTGCATAATACCAATTCCCTCAAATGTTTTCTGATATGTTGCTCTATGTTTTGTAAAGATCACCAAGGCAAAACTTGACCTCCTTCATTCAGAGTCTTTCTGAGTAAATGATTTTCCAGTTCAGTGAAAGACGACTGTTTTCTTACTTTTGAATAGATGAAAATAGGCACCAATCAACAAACCTTTGGTGAAGAGAAGAAATCCCTTTAGCTCACATTTTGCTTCAATTACATTGAGGACAAAGAAGCACATCATGCTCTGTGCATGAATAGATGCTTCATTATTCAAAACAAGCATCAAAGAGCATTCTGTCCCCTATAGAAAATATGCAATCACTGTTTAATTCAATGGTAGAATGCAAATTTAAATTCCCATAAGGAGAAGGCTGTTAATGCCATTTAAATTGGTTGTAAATTACAGATAATACGCTCGAGACCCCTGAATACAGATTAGTAGAGTATTGCTTTAGGAATTCAATTCTACTTTGAACTTATTGTGTATTTATCTATGAAAAATAAAGTCATAAAGCCTTGTTTACAGCTACATTTTATTGCCCATCTTTTTCATTTCCGAAGCAAATATTTCACTTTTAAATGCCAGGGAGTTGGCTTATGAGGAAATGTCACGATGTTAAAGATAGATTACCTCTCTTTAGGAGGCAGCTACAAAGAAGATTTGCATTACAAACAAATAAACAAACAAACACATAAACAAGCAAATATGGTGAAAAAACCTCGTAGGCATCACATGGACATTTAATAGCGATATCGCACCAGCTGAATTTTCTGTTACTTCATTCCTATTGGTATCTTTGCAACTTAAAAATTTCCACAGTCATAAAACAATCAGGACTTTAGAAATTAGAGGCTGATTGCATCCTACTGCTAAAGTCTACCAGTCACTTAGAGGTTTTTTTTTTTTCTTCCACAGATTACATAATCACGAGTGGTCTGCCTGATGGGTAAGTCTTTGTTGAAAGAATTATTTCTTAAAAATAAGGGTCTTTCTAAAGAAGAGTGTTAGATAAAGATGGATAGTTTTCTAAAAAGGTTTCTGAGCTCCAGTGTTAAAGAATGGTGATTTCCTTCTGGGTTCATAGAGGTACAATCTGTTAGGTCCTTGATGTGGTTTCATTCCTCGGGTAGGAAATTGGGTTATTCTGGGTGATAAAAATAAATCAGCTTGGAGGCTTGTGCTTTCTCCTCTGGAAGCTTGCGGGTGCTCTCTCTCTCTCTCTCTCTCTCTCTCTCTCTCTCTCTCTCTCTCTCTTTCTCTCTCTCTGTGTGTGTGTGTGTGAGAGAGACAGAGAGAGTTACCATTGATAAACACACGAAGAATGAAGCCAGGTAAGGGAACAATGGAGGAATGCCTAATTCATTATGCCAGAAAGTGGATTGTTACCGTCAATACCACATGAAGTTAATCATTGCCAAAGAAGTGGAACACCAAGTTATTCACAATACCACACCTCAATGGAACAATGTTTTATTTTTTTCTTTGATCTGTCAATGGTGCTTCAGTCTTTTCCAGGACGTCGGTGGCACTATAAAGATTTCATTACGTACTTGCTCTGAATGACTCAGCAGTTGTGCTATCACATGAGGTTAACTGAACTTTTAAAATTTTCAATATTCTGGTCTGCTTGTCCTTTTCCAATGTTTTATAAAATAACACAAAATGGTCCCCCTCTTCTTTCCTATTTGCTTTAAGACTCAACATAAGTTTTGTTCTTTAGTATAAAACATTCACTTGAAGCCTAAGGCTAAACCAAGGGTTGGGGATAAATATTCTGGTAAGTTTCTGTTAAGAGACAGGCAAAATGGGGGAAGGGAAAGAAAGACTCATTGCTTTACAAAGTTTCCGTTTTCTCCTTGCTCAAATTTGGAGCTGAATAATCCTGGTGTAAATAAAAGGGGGATGAAGAATCTCTGAATTTCCTTTGTAAGTCCCAAGTGCCCTTGATGTCTGTTTTTCTTCACTCTGTCCAGATGGGGCTGGAGGCTGACCAGTTCCCTTAGCTGTGCCCATTTGTACCTCACGAAGCAATCTGGGTTATGACCATTTTACTTTCCCCAGTCTCTCCTTGGGTATAGCTTTGGGACATGGGACATGCACACTCTTTCTAGGAGGAATCATTGACAAAGGAGCACTGGTCAGTGTGCCTTACCAGGCAGCTCTAGGTCCTAATAGTCTGGTCCCGTCGGCCAACAAGGAGAGCGTGAGGAAAGATAGAGAAAAAGCATGGGACTTGAAATCGAGGTCTTAGCTGTCCTTGGTTAAATAGCTGAGCCTCACTTTCCTTATCTTGAAGGTGAGGAGAGCCATGGTTTAGAGTAGCATTGAATTGCCACTCAGCACATGCCAGCCTCTCTATATACTATATGATATATCTACTAGATTCAGCTCACAAAGAAGAATAAGACAGCTCCTGAGGGCTTAGACAACACCTTTCTGCAGCTCTCAATTTCTGACTTCCGAGGCAGGAAGAGAAGAGACAAAGAAGTCAAAGAGCTGATGACTTTAAAAGGCAGTGGATGCTTACTTCAGGTATACAGAGAATGTCGTTGAAACTCAGAGACCTGCTCAGAGCACTGGTTCTCAATCTTCCTGATGCTGCGACCCTTTAATACAGGGCCTCGTGTTGTGGGGACCCCCAACCATAACATTGTTTTCATTGCTGCTTCATTAACTGTAATTTTTGTTGCTACTTTATTAACTGTAATTTTTGTTGCTACCTTATTAAATGTAATTTTTGTTGCTACTTTATTAACTGTAATTTTGCTACTGTTATGAATTGTAATGTAAACATCCACTATGCAGTATGTCTGATAGGCAGCTCTTGTAAAGTGAAAGGGTTCTTTGACCTCCCAGGGGGTTGTGACCCCCAGGTTGAGAAGCACAAGCTTCTATTCAGCATAACCAGTGAGAACACAGGCTTTGAAGAGAGATTATTTCAGCACGAACTGGCAAGGTTTGACATTGTGCAAATGAGTTAACCCTTCTGTGCTCTGGTTTCTCATCTTGAAAATGTGGTGATGACGATATTTATTCCCTCAGATTATTTAAGCAATCAAGTCCATTACCTGACATACAAGGAATCCCACATATATTACGAGAATATTCTAGAGTCCCACAAACTCAGTGGTGGTAAAGGAACTAGGGAATGAAAGAGAATCATAATTTTAAAAGGCAAATATAGGTGCCAGGGAGAGTTTTCAACAGGTTGAGTGTTTGCTGTACAAGCATAAAGACCTGAGTTCAGATCCACCTCACCCATGTAAATAAAATTCAGGGTGTGGTAATGTGCCCCTATAGCTATAGTGGTGGAAGTGTGGAGGAGTTAAGTGGCTCCTTGGGACTGGCTGGCCAACCAGTATAGCTAGAGCAGTGAGAGACACTATCTCAAAAACTAAAGAGGAGAGAGGGAGAGCACAACACCCAACATCAACTTCTGTCTATGCATAAACACAGCACACAGAGAGACACAAATGCAGCATGTGCCCTACCACACACAGAGACACACACAAATGCAGCGTATGGCCTACACACACACACACACACACACACACAGAGAGAGAGAGAGAGAGAGAGAGAGAGAGAGAGAGAGAGAGAGAGAGATCGATCCCTGGAATCTATGATTTCTGAGAGAATGGATGAAGATAAGCATTGCACTTTGTCTTTCTTTGGCTTCACATGATTCATGACGAGCCCTGTCCTCCGGGAGTCAGCGCCCAGGCTGTCAGTAGAAGCACTGGATATGACTGGGAGTATACAGCACGAGTAGGGGTGTTCTGCATTGAGACTAGGCAAGGAGCACCCTTTGATGTGCAACTGACTCACAGAGAACACACACAACACAGAGAAGCAAAAGAACCATCCCTTGACCCACCCTGTGAGGTAGGACGGACTGTGCGAGAGAAAGCTGAATCAGGGATCCATTTGGGCCTCAGGTCTTGTTGACTCCTGCTCTGAAAAAGGAAAGAACACAGGCAGGGGGACGAATATTGCAGCTTGCAAGCTTTCAAAGAGTAATGTAGCAGTTGTCTTGGGCAGGAACAAGAGCCACCAGGCCAGGTGAATAGCAGCAGGCCCAATACACCTGAGGGCATATGTGAGCCATTTGCAGTGGGCCTTCTAGAAATGGGAATCCAAAACAGAGAGTAGGGGGTCCAGGCAGTAACTCTTAAGAAGAATCGGAGTGAAAGGCAAAAGTGGTAGACCCTGGATATCCAATACAGAGTAACACTAGACATCTATGAAGCAGAGAGATCAAACTCATGGAAACAGACACGTAAACCAAAGGACGCTGAGATCCATGATTTCTCCTGTCCAGACACTCTCAAGCAGAGAAGAATAAAGCAAAGCAGAGACTCTAAAAACTGATGTGTTTTGCACAGCTATTACCTTTTTTCTTCTTTTTTTTTCTTTTTTATTTTTTAATTTATTTATTAAAGATTTCTGTCTCTTCCCCACCACCGCCTCCCATTTCCCTCCCCCTCCCCCAATCAAGTCCCCCTCCCTCATCAGCCCAAAGAGCAGTCAGGGTTCCCTGTCCTGTGGGAAGTCCAAGGACCACCCACCTCTGTCCAGGTCTAGTAAGGTGAGCATCCAAACTGCCTAGGCTCCCACAAAGCCAGTACGTGCAATAGGATCAAAAACCCATTGCCATTGTTCTTGAGTTCTCAGTAGTCCTCACTGTGGGCTATGTTCAGCAAGTCCGGTTTTATCCCAGGCTTTTTCAGACCCAGGCCAGCTGGCCTTGGTGAGTTCCCAAAAGAACATCCCCATTGTCTCAGTGTGTGGGTGCACCCCTCCCGGAGTTCCTTGCTTGTGCTCTCTCTCCTTCTGCTCCTGATTTGGACTTTGAGATTTCTGTCCGGTGCTCCAATGTGGGTCTCTGTCTATGTCTCTTTCATCGTCTGATGAAGGTTAATATTCAGGAGGATGCCTATATGTTTTTCTTTGGGTTCTCCTTATTTAGCTTCTCTAGGATCACTAATTATAGGCTCAATGTCCTTTGTTTATGGCTAGAAACCAAATATGAGTGAGTACATCCCATGTTCCTCTTTTTGGGTCTGGCTTACCTCACTCAGGATAGTGTTTTCTATTTCCATCTATTTGCATGCAAAATTCAAGAAGTCCTTGGTTTTTTACTGCTGAGTAGTACTCTAATATGTATATATTCCATACTTTCTTCATCCATTCTTCCATTGAAGGGCATCTAGGTTGTTTCCAGGTTCTGGCTATTACAAACCATGCTGCTATGAACATATTAGAGCATATACTTTTGTTGTATGATAAGGCCTCTCTTGGGTATATCCCCAAGAGTGGTATTGCTGGGTCCAGATTACCGTTTTTGATGATTGATTTCAGGAATGACTATGGTTCACAACTGGCTTACAAAATTCCTGATAATTTGCAGTATGTAAGCCCAGACTGCCACCCTTTCAATGCTGGTTTTAATTTTTAGTTGGGTGACCTTGAGTAGATCTCTTTTGTCTCTGGGCCTAAGGTCCCTTATCTAGACTTTTTAATGATTTTTTTAAATTTCATTTACTTATTTTACTTGTGTGTGTGCATGAGTGCACAGAGTGTTTTATGTGTAGTTCAGAGGACAACCTGTGGGAGTCGGTTCTCTTCTTCTGCCGTGGGGTCCTAGGGATTGAACTCAGGTAGTCAGATTCGGTAGTAAGCATCTTTACCTGCTGGACCATCTTACCTCCGAGTTTCTGTGGTTTTTTTTTTGTTTGTTTGTTTTGTTTGGTTTTGTTTTTGAGACAGAATCCTACTCTGCAGCCCTAGATGGCCTAGAACTCTCTATGTGTGTGAGACTGACTTCAAACTCACAGCCTTCCGCCTGTCTCTGCTTTCTGAGGGCTGGAATTAAAGGCATGCACCACCATGCCTGGCTCTGTGATTCTTAAATGAATTAATATTTAGAAGCACCCAGAGCAGTGTCTAGTACACGCTGAGCACCATGACTCAAAAAATTGTTTATCAATTTGAATAACCATGAGCTCTTCCAGAACCAAAAAGTCTTTTAACCAAGGATCCCAAGGTTCTAGTCTCTGCCCCATTTAGCTTTAAAGAAAAAGCTCCCTTCTATGGTAACAGATTTGTTATTGTGCTAATAGCCAATGCTTTTTAGATAATGAGCTCTGAAGCTGACTGCTGAGATAAAAATGTTGCTTGAGTCAGATCTTATAGCTACTCACCATAGTAGCAGGGTCAAAGAGTTATCTTATTACATGCCTGGCTAGCTCCATTACCTGGGTCCTGACCTAGCCAGCTGCTGGAGCAAGCCTAGGGAAGAGACCAAAGGTATATACAGCTCATTGAACCTGTCCTCATTTATTTTCTGTTCCCACAGGCCTCAGGGCTGGTAGGGGGATAGAAATAGAGAGGTGAGATGAGAGAGAAGGTGAAGGGTGGTGTCAAGCAGGACAGAGAAATCATGGTTGCCACAATGGCCACGGACTGGCTTAATGAGTTCAGGGTTCTCAGGCAGAGTCAGGAATATGTATGTATGTGAGGGCAAAGGTAGGTGAGTAGTCAGGTGCCGCCAAAGACAGATGAGAATAGAAGAAAGGAAACAAAGAAAGGCTAGCCCACAAGGTAGAAAACCCAAAGCAGGCTAAACAAATCACATTTTTTTCGCACTAAAAAACCACTGCCGTTAGAGAGTCCTAGAATCCAGGCAGTGAGTGAGAACCATCATTTTCTTTTCCTTGCAAAACTAGAATAGAACCATGTGGCATAAACTGCCTAGGCGGCACCCAGCATTTCCAGGTTTTCTTCCTGGGTGTTCAAACCATGGCTTCCTATAGTCCTTGTAGTCAGATTTCACCAATGGAGTGTAGGCAAAGTGAGAGACACCACTGTCAAGTCTGATCATAACATCTCCGGAGGTAAGCCTGGTGTGATAGTGAATGCTTATAAACCCAGCACTTGAGATGTTGAATCAGGAGGAGAATAGTGAGTTTGAGACCATCCTGGACTATGTAGTGAGTTTAAGGCAGACCTAAGTTACATAGTGACTCGTTCACACACACACACACACACACACACACACACACACACACACAGCTCCCTCAGTGTTTCTCTTCTCTCTTCTGCTCCCTCCCACTATTTTCTCATTTTCTTTCCCTCCCCTTCCTTTCTTCCTTTTTCTCTTTTGTACCTCTGAAGAGAAAGGAAAGCCACTGAGTTTTCTGAGATGCACTAGGCTAGGGCATGGCTTTTAGTTTGCGAAGCTGCTGAGATTTAGAGGTTGTTTGCTTTAGCGTGTGGCAAACATTACTCTGACAAATAAAAATCACAACAAAATGGAAAGAAATTAATATAATAGCATACATCCTTAATAGGGTAGAGTAGAGAGACTGTCGGGGTACATTATAGATAGTGAAGATTAAATACTATATGGCATAACATTTGTTTAATTTCCTATGCATACTGCTTTTCAATATAAAATTTATTCTTGACTGGAGGTGGAAGTAGAAAGTTGACAACCTATTACTCTCAAGCCAGAGAGAGGTTTGAAGGATGTGCCAGAGGGCAAGCTTTAAAGGATGGGCGACACACGTATCTACTACCTCATTGAGGAAGGTGGCAAAGACTGGTTGCCATAATCATGGTGTCTTCACAGAAATAGAATCCCTGAATAAGACACTGCCTTAGGCCTGTTTGATGTGGTGGTTTGTTTTTTGTACCGGCTTAGCTCACCTTTTCTTCCCATGATAATATCACCCCAGATTCAGTTCACTTCATGTGTCTAAGGTTGGCTGTATTCCTTAGCATCAAGGGAATGAACACAGGCATTCCATAGTCCATGTGCTCGTATTTAGAGCTGTAGTGCTTGGTGCAAGGGTAAACACATGATCCAAGTTGATGCAACTAGATCTAAAACTGGTGTTTGGGACCACAGGGGAGAACTTGCTCAAGAACTGAACTATCGTTGAATAAAGCACAGTTGAGAGATGGAACCAAGTTGTAATGACATCAATGGAATCCCTGCGTTTCATGATGCTTGAAGTCATCCCAGAAGCTGTTAGTCAGTTCTATTATTCTACCTCCTTGCCTCTTCCAGTCGGGAGTGGATTTTTGGCAGTTATAACCGAGACTTCACTCTCTGCAGCATTGAGATGTCACTTCCTTAGTAGAACAGGCCCCAGAAAGCAACAAACTGGGAAAGAGCTGTTCCTTGGACTCCCTTCGGCTTTGCCAAGGAAAAGTGGTTTTAATCAGCACAGAATCAAGCTGCAACATATGGAAATATATAAGGTAAGGTAAAGGAGAACTTGTTTTTTTTTCTTGTTTTCTTTTATTTGAGAGAATGAAGAACAGATGAGTACTATTAAAACTATGCTAGTAAGTTCTCATTTATTCAACAAATATCTATTAAACACCTACCAAGTATTAGGAACAATATTGGGACCTAGAAGTTACACTGTGGAGGTGTTGCTGAGTTTTCATAAAGAACTAACTATATGTCAGACACTGTTTGGAAATGGTTATGTTTATTAATCATGCTGTTCATTCACATCAAGGTTACCAAACATATATGATTATTATCTCTGAGGCATGGAAACTAAGGCATGAATAGGTTTCGGAGGAAGCAATGCTAGTTTGAACTTTGAGAGGTTGCCTTCACGTCTAGGCCTAAAAATCCTTGAGTCACACCTACTCTTACTGCCATGGTCCTTGTTCATTCATATCTTAGTGCTGCTTACAAAGGACCATTCTTGGAGCCTGTAAACCATCTTTGCTCTGAGTAACTTCTACTAAAACTTAATTTAGCCAGGCCTGGCTTCGACTTTTTATGTAATATCACTTGCTCAATTTCAAATACAGATTGGTTATTCTTTCTGAATAGTCTAACCATTAGCACTGGGGGGACAGGTTGGGTGGCAGAATACAGACATATTATTAGAAATGTAGTTGTTGGACCAGGTTGTAGGAACCAGGTTCAAATCTGTAGTCCATACTTTCTCTATATGTGAGCATGTGAAAGTTACTGACCTCTCTGAGCTTTTTATCTTAGAAAACACACCCACCCATGATTCTACTGTACCTGAATGTTGCGTATTTATAACGAAGTAATGAAGTTGCTAGGGCAAAGTCAGCATCCAGTAAATCCCATCCATTTATAGCCATTCCCTTTGGCTTTCAGTTCCCTGTGTTAACTGGGGAACTGGAGAAGATGTTACTCCGTGTCACTTACCTTGGGGTTGTTTTATTATTCATTAGGTATTGAATTGAGTTACTGTTTATATGTGATATTTTCTGGGGCTTACATATAGCCACATAAAGAAGGTTCCTGTGCTCACAAGTTCACAGCCTTTGATGAACAGCTTCGACACATGGGACTTAACATTTGAGAACTGTAATGTGTTCTGAATCTCCAAGCAGCTTTATTTGAACAGCCTAAAAATGGCATCTAATGCTCTTCCTCCTTCCATCACTCGGAAACACACACCTGCTTCAACTTGCTGTGCTTCCCAGAACTTGTTCCTTTGTAGGAGCACAGATACCCACTCATAACAATCATCCATCTGAGAAATTGTGATTCCACTAGAGGCAACAGAAAGTTAGATTTAAAGGGGTCATAGCTCTCTGATCTAACTCTCATTCTTACCCATTGAGGAAATCAAAGAGATCCTGGAAGACAGGGTGCTTTCTCCAGAGCTACAGAGTTAAGTGGGGACCAGATGCTAGTACGGCGCCTCCTTGCATCATCTCTGTATTCTGATGCCTTCTCACTTGAACGTTATGAAAGATATTGTCTTCCAGATGGCGTCAAATACACCCTGTGGGGTCGGCTAAACCAGGAAGAGTTCCAGTTCTACTACTTACTTGCTGCACATGTCCAAGTTGGCTTCCCCGAGCCTGAGATTATCACCTGTAAAATGGGGTATATGTGTAATAAGGAAACTTATCAACCAAGATGTGATGTGGGAATGAACTGAGAGGATACGCAGAAAGCATACAACAGTGTTTTCGCTCCATGGTGAGTGTTTCTCAAGTCTAGAGCTGTCTGGATTGACACCTGTTGGCTCGCACCTTATAAATGATATACAAAAAAAGTGTGAAATGCATTTTGACATAAGTGATGAATGTTCCCCTAGTTTAGGGGTGATCAAGGGTGGTCTCTAAACTGCCGCCATTGTCAGCTCTGTGGGATGACTAAAGGACTGTTGCATTCACCTGACAAGTTGTGCCACTAGTGCATTTTTGCCCTGCTTCCCTGGATGTGGGTTTATTAGGCACTCTTTGGTTTGTCTTTTTGAGACTTTCCTCTTCCTTGTGGTTGCCATCTCCATTCCTCTAGACATAAGGTACCTTGATGATTTCCTTCTCCGTATCAACTCTCTTTGACAGCTATCAGTATTAATGGCTCTCTGTAAATTAGTCTCTAAGGGATTGTGATGTGATCAGCTTCCTGCCTCCTCATGCCAGCTAAGTCCCATAAGAGCAGTATGGGTGCACTCCTGGGGAAATAAATACCCATCACTCATCTTTGGCTCCTAACAGTTCAGAGGACCCTACTGATGTCCTGCATTGGAGAAACCTCAAGAGCTCAGCTCTAAAATCAATTGCAAAGTTAACCATGGAACCTAAAACAGAAAGGCTGTAAGAACAGCCCATCCTGATATTCCCATCTTCTGTCAAAGAAAGAGGTTGGAACTTCCTTTTCATTTTCATAGATGTGTGTAGTCATCCAAAGCATTTGCCAATGTACAGTGCAACTCACAAGTAAGGAACAAAGATACATAAATCACCAACATCTCTGCTTTGAATGTATTCATAGTCTTTTTAGGGAAGTCAAGCCCTGCAGTAGTGACCATACAGTATGATCAATATCGAGCTTCCCACATGTGTCAAGACATTAAGAAATACACAGGATAAGACTTTTGTTTGTTGAAGAGTGAGGGATGGCTGGGGGACTTAATAGGAGAGGCATCATTCTAACTGTGCGCTCAATAAAGAGTACCTTTTAGCTGAAGGAGCAAGTGAGATCCAGGTTTAGGAAAGGAGTGACGTGTGCAAAAAGGGTCAGAGATCCAGAATGTTTGTGATAATGCAGACAATCCAGTGAGAAGGAAATGAGGAGAAAAAAAAAGTTCGAAAATTATTTGTAGGGCTGGAGAACTGGCTCAAAAGTTCAGCACACTTGCTGAGCGACCATGAGGACCACAGTCCAGATCTCAGAATGCATGCAGCAAGTCAGGAGTCCTGCAAACAACAGTAATCCCAGCACCAAAAGATCTGATGTCGTCCTCTGGCCTCCATGTGTGCATAGGTATGTGCACCTACTCACATATGAATGCATAAAATTATACACAAACAAGCAAAGTAAATCTTAAAAAAATAATTTGCTGTAGAATGCATGCGAACTGGATGTAGTAGGGTGAAGGAGGACTACTTTGCTCTGCTCCGTACTAGACAACAAGAGGCTTCTTATGTCAGGAAGAATGATGGAAACAGGATACCAAGTGTCCGTGATATCTCTAGGCTTTTTGTGAAAACCAGACACAAGAAGGCAGAAGTAATTCAGATGATGAATTAGGTCAAAATGCTGCAGGTATATAAGTTTGCTTCTTTCAGGTCCTGTCTCTTAAATGTTGGGTCCATTCAAAGTTACTAACTCACCTTGGTGTTTTTTAGTACTAGGGTAGGAGGATACCTTGGGTTTGTTGTCCTTAGCATCATATCCAAAGACAAAGACTCAATTTAGGTAGCATATTTGGAAGGTGGTTTCAGAAAACACTACTTGGGAAAAAACACAGTGGGGAGAGGAGGGAAGGATTGCATAATTACTCCTGTTTTGATTAAAAATCTCATCATCAGGGGCTCAGGAGAGGAATCCCATTAGAAGCTGCGAGGGACAGTTGTAATCATGAGACCCAAAGTAATCCTCCATGAAGGACAATGAAGATGGCTTGTTTCTCCATTAAATTTCCCTTCCAGCATAGTTTAAAGACTACTTCCAGAGCCATCAAACCTCCAATCCTTTCCCCACGCCCCTAGTACCAGCTAAGTGCATTTTTGTAGGAGCTATGTTTGGAGGAAACATCCTGGAGTATGTGTAGAGGAAGAAAGAAATGTAGAGGTGACAACAAGACCTGATGTAGTTGTTTCCAATCATATACAAGACATGTAGGCCCACACTTGGCCCGTAGTTCAGAAATGCTTTATGCTATAGGTTCAAGGAGGAGAAAGATGCAAACACCGAAGTTCAATAAAAAATGTTTGTATGTATGCACTGGTATGTATTGTTTACTTGACACAGCCTGGGGAAAGGAAGCCTCCACTGAAGAATTGCCTAGGTCAGATTAGGTTTTGGGCAGGTCTGTGGGGCATTGTCTTGATTGGTGACTGATGTGGGAGGGCCCAGCCAAATGTGGATGGCACCATCCCTAAGCAGGTGGTCTTGAGCTTATAAGAAAGCTAGCGGAGAGCCAGGGAGACAGTATACGTGGTTCCTCCATAGACTCTGCTTTAGCTCCTCCATTCAGATTTCTGTCTTAAGTTCCTGCCCTGCCTTTCCGCAGAGATGGACTGTTCCCTGGAACTGTAGGATGGAATTAACCTTTTTCTCCTCTAAACTACTTTCACGCTTAATGTTTTCATCTCAGCAACAGAAAAGCAAATTAGGAAAACGTCGTTTGAGATGCAAATATAAGAAACCTGGAGGTTTTCACAATTTCTTTGTGTCTGATTCAAAGTACAAATGTGATGATCACCTGGTCTTCTAGCCTGGAGAGTTGTGGTGGTTTCAATGAAAAGGGCCTGTATAAGAGTTGCCATGGTCATGGTGTTCCTTCAAGCAATAGAAACCTTAACTAAGGGGCTGGAGAGAAGGCTCAGTGGTTAAGAGCACCACCTGCTCTTCCAAAGGTCCTGAGTTCAATTCCCAGCAACCACATGGTGGCTCACAACCATCTGTAATGAGATCTGTGCCCTCTTCTGGCTTGCAGGCAGAGTACTGAGAATACTGTATACATAATAAACGAATAAATAAATCTTTAAAAAAAGAAACCTTAACTAAGAAAGAAGTGATGAACAAAGAGATATTACAGGGAAAGGTTATAGGTGGTAAGGTTTTATAGTATTTTTATGATTCACACCAGTTATTCTCAAAAAGCACTTCAAAAAAGCATAGAGATCACACACACACACACACACACACACACAAATACCAGATGGTTGCCCGTAAGTGGAGCCAGCCAGACAAGTATAGCACCTTGATTCAGATACTGTACAACAGAGTGCCATCCCAATTCCTAAGACATGCTAGAGGTGCCACTTCTCAAGACCCTCTGGAAGGTCAATGCTAAATTGACAAGTCTTAGACGCACAAGGACCCCTGCTTAAAAGGCAACTTCCTGGGCTGTCTGCTGTAGTGATGAGAGCGGGACCCAGCCCCTGTAGTTTAAACAAGATTCTTATGTAAGCGTGATCTTACAAGGTGCTGTGTACATATGGTGAGAAACAAGGCAGCAAGGGTGGGGATGGCAGAAACTGAGGTGGTCCCAAGACAGGAAAAGCAGAGGAGGAGGAGAGAACCGGGAAAACACTTCAAGCAATGTGGGTGGTTGTGGCTATCATAGGGCAGTGAGTTTTGTATAAAATAATTACTGTCAAGTTTTGAATATGAAAAAGCAATCTTCCCTGTAATAAACTCCAAAAGCAAAGTATGACCATTGCAAGTTGCATGATCCAAGGGGCAGATTAAAGTCAAAGAGATTACCATGCTATTTGTGAGCCTGGGAGAAATCTCTTTTCTGCAGTGTGTAAGCAGGATAAGATGAGTTGTGAGCACCCAGCAGATTTTCCCCCAAATTGCAACTTATGTGGAGCCGACACCTCAGGAGCATCCAGGGACAAAGAAAACTCCGGAATGTCTGACTGGGGTATATTTTGTAGCACAGATGTTCCTTGAATTCTGATCTGGCTCCACCCCAATAAACCTATTGTAAGTTAAAACTCTCTCGTAAGTCTAACCTACTGCCCTTGTAGCTTAGCAACACAGCACACTAGAGTGTCAGTTGTCTCCCCTCATGATTGCAGGGCTGCAAGTGGTGGGTCACTGCCACTGCCCAGTATCATCAGAGAGCATCACACTTCTCAGCACTCGCCAGGAAAAAGATCAAATTCAAGACAAGGTTTCTACTGAACATAAATCACTTTTGAACCATTGTAAAGTTAAAAATTGTTAGGTCAAACTGTCACAAGCTAGAGACTATTTGAAAATAAAAGTATCAGTTTAACAGAGGGAAAATGTGTTTTCTTGTATTGTGACTCTTAGATTGTTCCTGAACTGTAACGGCTTGCAAATTACTTCCTTTAGTCCTGAAAGAAAGGCTGTGAGGAACTGTTGAGACTGCTCAAGAGAGGTTAAAAGGCAGTGGAAGACAGTCTTTCGACAAAGGTTTTCTACCTTGAGCAAGCATCCGAGTGTCCAAAAAGGTTTGTTAGAGCTATTTTGGCCCAATCATCATCAGAGTACCTGAGTTAGCATGTTTGGTGTAGAACGCAGGGTTTGCTGACGCTAATAGTCTGAGGATCAGACTTTGAGAACTACTTGGTGGACCAAGGTTCACAGTTCAGACCAAAGATATGGATATCCAAGAAATAAAGTGTATGAAGCCTTGTCTCAAAGTTGAGACACCAGATGTTCGTTATAAATTCTAGTGAGAGGCATGAGGAGGGATTCTGAAAGGTTAATGCCTTAGCTTAGGTGAATGAACACTTCTACGTCCTACTTCTTACTTCTACATGCTTCCTTCTTAGAGGAGAGGACCTGCTGTGGTGGCGCCATCGTTCTCCACACTCGCGCAAGATGAAAGTGGTGTATTTCTAGCTGCTCTATTAAAAGACACCAAGCAGAATGGGAGCACTTATGTCAGCCACCGGCTTAGAATGCAGGTCATTCCCAGCCTCAGAAGAGACTAGACACCTTCATATGAATCATGAACCCTTTGGAAACCCTTCGTTCCACCCAGTAATGTTCAGTGTTCAGGGCAAGCATGATCCAGTGTCTCATATTTCCAGATCCTTGCAGAATCTTGTGGGCCTTTTTTTTTTTTCTGCATTGGCATTAAGGTAGTTTTGCTGGACATTAACTTCTCAGGAGCTATAAGTTGAACTAGAGTAGAGTTACTTCTCAGAATCTACAAAAACAAGATCTCCCTAGTCTGAAGCCATAAATCAGGCTGTTGGAAAGGAGCATAGTAGCTCGTTGAGGTTACCAGGAGACATTTTAGGGCCAGTGTTTAACTGCAACAGGAGAAAGGCAGCTACTTAAGAAGCCCCTGAGGGCAGCTTTCACTCAGCGTCCCCAGACCACCATTCTGTTTGTACCATAATGTGTCTGCACATTTGCATTCACAGGCAGGTTAGAGCTCCTTAATTCTGCTTTCCCTTTCCCTTTTATTGATGGCTTATTATAGACATTCTCCTCTCAAAATCATCAGGTGACTTCACATCAGATTGAGTTAGTGCCAAGGCGCTGGAGGAAAATCTCTTGGAGTGGCTCTTCAGAACAATTGAGGGACTCCAGGCTTCTCCAGGAGCTTTATAGAACACAGGACTCTTTTCTCATGAAGATATACCCAGAGATAATATTTTCTACACCATTAATTTTATGGATCCTTCAGATAAAGAATACATAAGAGGAATAATCTCAGTAAAACAGAGGAGCCAACAGCAGGAGCAAGGAGACATCGAATAATAAAATGGGACAGGTTGCAGAACAAGCAGGCCTTGTAATATACCACTGGCACCTAGAACAAGCAATTCTTCAAATAAAAGTGTCTTGACACATAACAGTCCTTTGCGTGTGTGTCTGGTCAACAAGTGAGTAATATTGCCACAGGTGCTGATTCAGAGTTTAGGCTTCTTCTACCTGAGCGTCGGAGAGTGCTGTGCAAAGCATCATCAGGAGAAAGACTACTGACAAGGTACGTCTACTTCAAAACCTTAGATTGGAAGTCCTGCTAATCATCTCCAACTCTAGTTCATCAATGAGAACTGACTGCAAACCCATATCTTGATGGAAACAGGGCTGGAGAACATAATCTGTAAAACCATCTCTTGGCGTGGACTCCAAACCATCAAAAGGGAAACATGAATTCTGGAGGCCAGCAATTCATATTGCTTCCTAGCCATTGTGTGAAAGCAAAATCAGGTTGAAAGAAATGGTAAGGTGCCTGGGAAAGGAACTCAACTTGCTAAAAGGTATAAAACTAAAGGCACTTCTAGGACAGCTATGGTTTTAGCTTGTCAGCAAGTAAGTTAGGTCAGAGAAGATAAACTGCCTAGCAGGCTCAGAACTATCCAAGACTGAACCTCTCCTTTGCTGGCATTTCTACTTCTAAAGGAAGTACCAGCCCTAGGAAGAGTTCTCCATGTATAATGTATGCTATCATATCTAGCTATCTGAACCAGAATTTAATTACTTAATTAAGGATACCAGAGAATCATTATTTAAAAGATATATGGTTGGAGCATTCTATTTCCTTCAAGCATACCAATTTGTGTTCATTCACAAAGTTTTCTGCACATATCCAAGTTATTTTCTTTAAGTCAAAATCTGTTGTTAGGAGTTGTAGGGTTTTCAGGACATAGGCCATACCTAAAGCACTGTCTATGACACCAACTTTCAGATACTCGTGAAGTAGGACTGGTGAATAATCTCACAAGTTTTTAACTGGTTTCTCAATCTTTTAAATATTTCGGTAGTATTTTTAGTTATCCACAACCATTAAAAATTTCCTAAAGTTTAAAATTTAGCTTACATTAAAAACAACTCCTTTACCCATTCATATTTCATTAATTTGCATGATTTTTTAATTTTGATAGCAAGTACATATGGCTTGAAACAGACCATCAGTTTGTAGTGAGGGGAAAACTCAGCCATAGACGACAGAAGTAAGGGTGGATTGATCAGTGAAGCCCTGCAAAGTCAGTGGCCCATGGACCCATGAACTTTGTACTTTAGAGCAGAGATCTGGAGCCTTGGTTAATTTGGGGTGGTCAGCAATCTTCAAGATGGCCCATCTTCAAGATGTTTGGGCTTCACGCACTATATAGTGTGGCCTTTCACACTGAATTCATGACTGGCCTGTATGGCCATTACACCGTGGCAGAAGTGCCCACCTTGTAACTTCTTTCTGTCTTAAGTCATTTGCTTCATGAGAAGCTACTTACCTTGCTATGAGGACATTTGAGCAGCCCAGTGAAGGTATTCCCAGTAACAGGCAGCACCAATTCACCAGGCAGGCAAATGGGGCACTTCAGAAGAAGAATTTCCACTCTTGATAAAGGCTGCAGTTCACCCAGCCTTGGTTGACATTTAAACACCTTTTGAGAAAACTCAAACCAGAAGGATCTGGCCAAGCTGTACTTGGATTTCTTATCCTCAGATATTTTGGAAGATAATAGACTTTATGTTTTAAACTATCAAGATGATTGGTGATTTGTTACCGGTTACTGATAATAAATCTGGCAAAAGCGCTTTCATGTCTGCCATTAGACCTTCTGCAAGAATGAATGGACTGTTTGTTTTGCTAGGATGCTCTTCCACACTGGAGGTTTTCAGGAGTGGCGGCCATAGACCATGCCTGAGAGGGTTTAAAGCTGTGGTCATGAAGGCGAGGGGACCATGTGAGAAGAAATCTAGAAAGCTTGGCACCAGATTCCAACAAACAAACAAATTCAGGTTTGTGGGTGTGTCTGACCAAGGATAGCTCTGAAGTTGCCCCATATGAAGACTTAAAATACTAGGAGAAATTCTTGTGAAGTTCTGGAGCATAACCTCTACATGTGAAAACATTGTGTTGTAATGCCAAAAGCTCAGACTCTTCAGAATAGTCAGCTTTCCAAAGCTTTTCTATTCCAAGTGTGGTCAGGGACCAGCACTGATTTAACCCACAAGCTGATTAGGACTACAGCATCTCTTGCCCTATGGCTAATTGACGAAACTTAAGTCTTCATTATGCTAAGATCCCAGAGTATTGCGTGTACTTGGAAGCCAGAGAAACCTTTACGATCTCTTGTTGATGACTGGAGAATGGAAGGGAATACATTCTAGGATGGCTTCGGAAAGAGTTCCGAACTCAAAAGGAACCTTGTAGCATCATTTCCTGGCTTAGAGCAGGTTGGAGATTATGTCTCCAAAATTAACTCTCATCTCTAGTATTCCAGTAATGTTTTGTGATCCTTGTCTCCCATTTCATCCTATCTTACAAGTACAGCCCTTGTTTCAGGAGCCCTTAATCCTCTGGTTCACTGTCTCTTTTATCTAACCCCTTGTGCTCTTGTTTGCTCTAGTGGGACACACTCATCCAAATCCAATAATGTTTTCTCATAACAAAAGCACATTTTGTGGTGGGTGATTGTGGTATGTTTAGGACACATGACTTCCTGCTATGATGGGAAGGTGGGCTGTTGCCTCGTGATATTTACATTCAAGAGTCCCTGTCAGGGTATAAACACATGCCCTGTGATCTGGAAGACCGGGTTTGAAAGGATCAAGCAGCAGACTGGCAAAGTCATTAACAATATTATCACCAAAAATACTTCATGCTTTCTTTCAGCATTGTAACTACCATTGCTGCTGGTAATGCCCATTTATTTGTCCAGTGGGGTTTGCTCCCATTAGATTAGATTGAGTGTTTCGTCTAAGTCACAATAACAGAGTTGGCTCTGTGGTTTAGCTGCTGGCTGTGGTTGACTGATACCCAAGCTTTTGACTCCCTGCTGTGTATCTAAGTAGTACAAGCTGCAGTCAATGCATTTAATCTACATAAAAAGAACACAAATTGCACGTTAGCCTTTTTTGAGTCCAGTAATCAGTTTCCCCTCCCCCCCCCACGCACACTTTTACATTCTTCTGGACAATTTGAAACCCTCTTGTGTGATCCAGAGAGGTGGCAGGGTTGGGTTTTATTTTCTTTTTCTGATTCAGGTAAAAAAAAAAAAGTCCTTTGCATTTTAATTACACTTGATCTTCTCGTTGATGACCCCTGTAATTTATAGATTGTTCATAGTGTGTTCTGTCCACAGTCCTGCTGTGCAGCTGATAACATAATTCATGTGCACTTGCACCATCCGCTCTGCGGGGCTAGTGGCCTGAGTTAATGTTTCTTCCTGAGTTTGCAGAATTTTCCGACTCATCCTTCAGAGTTCAGCTGCTGGGGCTGATGGCAGTCACTGCTCAGCAGGTGCAATAAAAGTGCCACTCGGTGAAGTCAGGGCCTGTTCCTTTGTTTACATATAAAGATGGCCTCTTCCCTTTCAGCCACTTGGGTTATTGGCAGCACTGTGGCTATTCATTACAAAGCTAGAGGCAGGGTATTTTTGTGCTCTGAAAAGTATTCTGAATATTTAGGGCAAATTTATAGGAAGTCCAATTTCTGTTGTTTTCAAATGTTTGCATACATAATTCTTTTATTTGCTTCATATTGACAAGGAAGCTAGAATACTCACATTCTCCAGAAGGTAATCTATGGGGTTGAGTTAGGTTATTTTATAATACCAAATTTTGATTTTCAAACAGAATTTATTTAATTTTACCTGTATGATGTTACCTATATGAATGTATGGGCACAAAGTGCATGACCACTAAGGTCGGAAGAGGGCATCAAATCCCTTGGGACTGTAGTGACAGAGAGTTATGCGTGACCCTGTGAGTAGTGAGAATGAAACCTAGGTCTTCTGGAAAAGCAGTCTGTGCTCCCAGTTACTGACCCATCTCCCTAGCCCCCCATATCTCTGATTTTGATTTAGTGGTTTTCCAAAAAATAAAAATTAAAAAAATCTACCTCTTTGGATACTCTTTGGATAGAAATTGCCACCTAAATTGTAGTGAGTGGGCCAGCAACTGTTAGAAGTTCAGCCTCTCAGAACCCATAAAAATACCTGAGTGTCAATTCATATCCTAGCAAAATATCTACTTGGTGTTTGAAGAATGCAGGCTTGAACAGCTGGTGTAAGCAGTTATGCGGCATATACAAAGTATCCAAGAACTCTGCAAAAATACCCTGATGCCTGGCCCCCAGTGCCTGAGACTGATCTAGTTGCATGAACATAGTTTTACACGCTCTTGGAATGAATCTAACACGAAAGCTAATGGCAGAAAACAGTGGCTTACAGAAAATCTTAGAGACAGAATTATTCATTTATTTTGCTGTGTGTTTGGGAGGGCTATTGTGTGATGCAATGTGTTATGGCATATGTGCAATGTATATGCTTATTAGTATAAGAATGTACATCTGTGCATGTACGCGTGCATGTGTATGTGTGTGTGTGTATGTTAGACGCAAACATAAGGAATTTTTCCTCAATCACTCTCTGCGTTTGTGTTTTGACAGTCTCTCACTGAACCTGAAGCTCATCCATTCATCTAGGTTAGCTGGCCAATGAGTCTTAGGGATCTGTCTCTCCCCCACATTACTGGAGGTTATAGACATACAGTACCATGCCTTGATTTTTAGCTGGGTTCTGGGAATTCCAATTTAAGTCTTTATGTTTGCATGATAGATATTTTACTAACTAAACC
This sequence comes from Alexandromys fortis, assembly GCF_014885135.2. Lineage (NCBI taxonomy): Eukaryota > Metazoa > Chordata > Mammalia > Rodentia > Cricetidae > Alexandromys > Alexandromys fortis. Next base: position 432,287 of record NW_026067999.1, read on the forward strand.
ATCTCCCCAGCCAGTGAACTGGATTTGAAATAAATAATCCTAAACCTAAATCAGTGCCCCATGGACAAGTCCAAAATTGTCCTCCTCACCTTTCCAGGGTAACTAGCACGAATTTCACCAGAAATCAACTTGCTCATATCCATTCGTTGACTATTACAGGCCCATATCACTATACTCTACAAGTCTACTCCAACAAGCCAGACGACAGCATAGAGTCTCTTGTGCCATAATACTTAAAAGTCACTCGGTGTCTGCTGGATGCTCTGGAGGACTGTGGGCCCTTTGTTAAAGTTAAAGCTCACCAATTTGTATTCCTAACAACCAGTTTTACAGAATTCCAATTTCACAGATAGACATAATTTAGGACTTGGTATGTCTTTTCTAGGATATACTCAGAAAGCTTTTGAATTAATTTTTAATTAGAAAAAGGTGGTCTTTTGCTAAAGATTTTCAAATGGAACTTAAAGGCCGGGGTTTGAATTTTCATATTATCAGTAAGAGGCTTATTATCTTATTTGAAAATTTAAATTCCTTATCAATTACACAGTGACATTATATGTGTTAAATTTAGGTTAAGCAACAACCCAGATGCCAATCAAATGTGTGAAAAACAGGGTTGGTCTCTGTGCATTCTAAGTAGAAAAGCCACCCTCTAGAGCAGAGGGTCTCAACTTGTGGGTTGCGACCCCTTTGGTGGTTGAACAAGCCTTTCACAGGGGTCACATATCAGATATCGTGGATATCAGATATTTACATTATGATTCAGAACAGTAGCAAAATTACAGTTATGAAGTGGCAACAAAAATAATTTTATAATTGGGGGTCACCACGACATGAGCGACTGCATTCAAGGATCACAGCAATAGGAAATTTGAGGAACCACTGTCCTAGAGACTCTATTATACCTGCTGCTGTATCTAGATGACCTAGGTTTTGCTAATGAGCACAGAAAATGTCAGGAAAGAGTTTTAATAATGAATAAAGTTCTCATTAATTAGCTTCATGAATGCTGAAGTGAGCCTGTGGTGATGAAATCCCATGATTTCAAAGTATGTGGAGCAAAACAAATATATTAGAAATAATCTCTACTTTTTCATGAGTCCCTGTAACAGCCTAGTGGTATCTGTATCTGCTATCCTCAGATGGCACTCAAGAATTAAACCCAGGCCAGTTAGATGGCTTGGCACCCACTACCAAGCCTGACAACCGGAGATCAATCTTCAGCCCACATACAATGTAAAAAGAGAATTACTCCCTATTTTGTCTTTTATCTCCATGCAAGTCCTGTGGCATACACATACACAACATAAACATACAAAAAACATGTAAAAAGCAAAAAAAAAAAAACCCAGAAAATCACAAACTCTAATTGTGCCTTTGCCAATCATTTTAGGAAGAATTCTTGTTGCCTGATGTTGACAATAATGAAAAGGTAGTCCTTTCTCTATATTATTATGATTGTGTGCATATTTGAATGAAGTTTTCACGTAAAGAGGTAGGATGTAGCTGTTGCTATAGCTGGAGAGTGAGCCCTCATTTATTCAATCATTTTCCCTAGCCACCAGTAGCTACCATTCCAACAGTTGAGCATAGATAAGCGGGCATGGATAAACCACAACTAAATTGTGTATGATGTAATCTGAAAGGTTTTTATAGCTTTTTATTAATTCTTTGAGAAATTCATACAATTTATTTTGGTCATATTCATCTTGTACTCTCCCTGTAAACCCTTTCAGATTCATTTCCCACATCTTTCCACCCCTTCCTAACTCCGTGTCCTTTTTTTTTTCTTAAAAAACCCACCGAGTCCAGTTTGTGCTACCCATATCCTCATGGGTATGGGGGCATGCACTGGCTTGTGGTTGACCTACCAGTAGCCACATGGTGAAAGAAAACTGACTTTTCATCCTCCAGAAGCCATCAACTGACAGTAGCTCCTCAGTGAGTGGTCATGAACCCCTTCTCCTTCAGTGCTAGGATGTTGACAGGCTTGGTCTTGCACAGGTCTTGTGCAGGTGACACAAATGCTGTGAGGTCATGAGTACAATGGTGCTTTCATATCCCAATGACACATTTGCTCTGATCTTCCTCAACCTCTGTTCTCTTCTACGATGGCCATGAGCTATGATACCATGGAGTGTGTGTGTGTGTGTGTGTGTGTGTGTGTGTGTGTGTGTGTAATATAGATGTCCCATTTGTGGCTGAGTACTCCACTGACATTTATTCTCTGCACTTTGACCAGTTGTGAATTCCTACATAAACCACCATCCACTGTATAAAGAAATTTCTCTGGGTGACCTTGAGTCCTCTATCTAGCAGTTGTGCCTCTATGGATCCTTGGCAGTTTATGTAACAAACTCAAGAGGATTATTTTAGGACATTTTTCTGGCTTATTATTCTTAATTAAAATTTTCTCATTTAGAAGAAAGACCTAAACACATTAAGTTAATCTAGACTGTAATTGTTCTTCTATTTGAATTCTTGTGTTTGCTACACATCCCTCTCCATCATAATCCACACTATGTGACTTTCTTTTCAACAAGCCCAAGAACCTGGGAAATTTAACCCATCTTTTCTATTCTCTGTATGGACCTAATTAAATCGGTGAACTGTAATATGGAATTCTGACAAGGCTCGAATGTTGCCTAGTTAATAGAACACTCAGACCAAAAGCAGTGTGGAGGACACAGCACTTTTTAACCGTCTCACTTAGCAGGCTCTTTTCAATCTGAGAAACGCTGGCAATGAATTTGGTTTCAATGTAACATTTTCCTTCAAGGGAACCTAGCTGTGGCACTCATTTCCTAGTGTGGCTTAAATAAAGTATTGACGTTGATGACCCCAGGGAATAGTGCTTTGTGGGCTGAGTCAGTAACAGCTATTGCAAGAAGCAGACCCCAAGTGCTGAAGTCTGATTCTTTGCATATTCTGGCAAAAGAGGAAAAGCATGTTTAATTGGTACATTGTTATTCTCATTTCAACCTCCCAAACAGCCTTGGTATCTTTCTATTGTGGCTTCTTAAGGATTCCTGGCATGAGTATTTTATAATTTCTAATGAAGCCATTGTACTATTTTCAGTCAAGATCTGAGGCATGAAACAAAGAAAAGACTTGATAGAGCTGTTTCCAGTGTAGTTGTTGAAAATAATCCCAACCTATCGGGGCCAAAAATAACTGAGATCTAGACAAAGATCAAGTCATTGTTACAATCTTGTGCAAGAGCAGCTCCAATGAGAAAAAAAGCTGGGCAGCAAACCAACAGAGACAGCTCATCTCAAGGAGTTTTTCCTTAGAAAAATTCTTCAGGACATCTGGCTCCAAGCTTGGAGGTTTTCCTGTTTTATGCAGTCTAAATGTTTGTTGGGTTTCAGCTTTGCAGTGTATTTTTGTTTTTCTAAAAGAACTTACCTTTTCTTTAAAAGACAGCATAAGGAGCTGGGGAGATGCCTCAATGGATGAAGTGCTAGCTGTGTGATCAGGGGAACCTGTATTGGATCCCTAACACTCATAGAAAAAGCCAAGAAGGAGGTAGAGCCTAGGGGGCTTGCTACCTAGCTAGTCTAGCTGAAACAGTGGGTTTCTGGTTAAATGAGTGATCTTGTCTTAAAATATATGGTAGAGAAACATTGAGAAAGGCATCCTGATAATAAACTCTGTCTCCTACATATGTCTACATGGATGAACCACCTACACACACACAAACACACATACAACATGCACACAAAAGTATATATCACATGTATGTGTATACACACACACACACAAAGAAGCACAAAATAAATGCTTCACTAAGTGCTTCAAGCATATTGCAATTATACATTACTGTACCTACTTACATTTATTATTTTAGGTTTTATGTCTCTCTATATTTTATATGTGTGAGTGTTTGCTTACATGCACATATGTGTATCGCATGCATACCTGGTGCCTTTAGAGATCATAAGAGGGAAATGGTTCCCATAGAACTCGAATTATGAATGAGTTTGAACTGCAATATGGGTCCTGGGAATGGAACCCAAGCCCACTGCAAGAGCAATAAGTACTCTTATCCAGTCCCCTACCTATATTTTAAACAATGGTATTAAGACATAAATTAATAAAGAATTTGTTAAATGTCCCATGAAATATGAGACTGAAGACATTGGTAGATATTTCTTTGAGATAACTAAAAATTTTTTTTTATTTTATTGAGAATGGGAAAAAAAAAGTTTCCGCCTCCTCCCAGCCTCCCATTTCCCTCCCCCTTCCCCCCACTCTTCTCCCCCTCCCCCACTCCTCTCCCCCTCCCTCTCCAATCCAAAGAGCAGTCATGGTTCCCTGCCCTGTGGAAAGTCCAAGGACCTCCCCTCTCCGTCCATGTCTAGGAAGGTGAACATTCAAACTGGCTAGGCTCCCACCAAGCCGTATCATGAAGTAGGATCAAAACCCCTTTGAGATATCATCTTACACCTGTCAGAATGGCTAAAATCAAAAGCACCGATGATAGCCTTTGCTGGAGAGGTTGTGGAGGAAGGGGTACCCTCATCCATTGCTGGTGGGAATGCAATCTTGTGCAACCACTTTGGAAATCAGTGTTTCGGTTTCTCAGGAAATTCGGGATCAACCTACCCCTGGACCCAGCAATACCACTCTTGGGAATATACCCAAGAGATGCCCTATCATATGAGAAAAGCATTTGTTCAACTATGTTCATAGCAGTATTATTTGTAATAGCCAGAACCTGGAAACAACCTAGATGCCCTTCAATGGAAGAATGGATGAAGAAAGTGTGGAATATATACACATTAAAGTACTATGCTGCAGTAAAAAAAAATGACTTCTCAAATTTTGCATGCAAATGGATGGAAATAGAAAACACAATCCTGAGCGAGGTAACACAGACCCAAAAAGATGAACATGGGATGTACTCACTCATAATTGGTTTATAGCCACAAATAAAGGTCACGGAGTGTATACCTGGTGAACCTAAAGATAACTAAAAATTTTAATTCCTCATATTTCTAACCTTGGGCCAGTAGATGATGTCAAGATGAGTTTATTGGTCAACAGTTATGTAAAACTAGAAACTCCTAATTCATTTCTTTGATGAGAACTAAATAGAAAACTCCAGTTATTTTAGAAACATAAAATCACAGTGTTTTCCCAGACCCAAGTGCAGTGTCCCTTAAATTCAGGTTAAGATATTTTTTCTTAGATCATTATCAATAAAAAGACACTTTGTGCCAACGATTACATGCTGTAGTTTGGATGTGTCTCCCAAAGTCCATGTAGAAACTACATCCTTAGTGTAGTAGTACTGGAATGTGGGGCCTAATAGATAGTATTTGGGTTATGGAGACATTATCCTCATGGATGGATTCATGTCCTTCTCATGCGAATGAGTTAGTTATCATAGGTATGGTTTTATTTCAAATGGGAAGTTTGACTGACCTTGGTGCTCTCTCTCTCTGTCTCTCTCTCTCTCTGTCTCTCTCTCTCTGTCTCTCTCTGTCTCTCTCTGTCTCTCTCTCTCTCTCTCTCCCTCCCTCCCTCCCTCCCTCCCTTCTTCCCTTTCTCTATCTCTTTAACTCTTGTGATGTCTTGCTCCATGTGAGGATGATGTAGATAGAAGGCTCTTACCAGATATTGTTGTTCCCAGATTCCAGGACTATAACACACACACACACACACACACACACACACAGAGGCAGAGACAGACAGAGACATAGAGAGACAGAGAAAGAGAAACACACCCAAGCCCCCCCCACAACTTAAAAATAAGTTGCTTGATCTCTTTTATTATATCACCACATTGACTAAGAAAATTAGGGATGTACTTGCAAAAAATGTAAATGGATACAAATACAGACTGGGGAACTGTCTATTACCTCCATGATTTTGAAAGCTATGATCAGACTTTGATGCACAGGAAAAATTGCATACATCACTATAAGGACAAGAGACAAGTAAAAATGAAATGCAGATGCCCAAGAGCCTTAAGGGAGGAATTACAAAGCCCAGGGGAATCTACTTCTTATTTCACTCCCTGCCTATCTACTCACTCTTGGTTTTATATCTCTGGAGATATTGATCTTAAGGCAGTCAGTGAATGAGTTACTGTGTTCAGTGTCTTAGGTAGTCCTGATATTTGTATAAGTTAAAAAAATCCAGATTTCCTGATACTGGATTTCAGATTTACTGAGATGGAATTTGTAAATCCATGTTTAAAACTCAGAGTTGGGTCATGGCAGTCACAGAATCTGTGTACCCAGAATGTTTTGTGCTAAGAGACCAGAGGGCTAGAAATAAATATAAAGCCAAATTCCTGCTTACGAGTGATTTATTATTATAACTACAGGGGAATGTTAGGAAGAGAAAAGAAAAATAATAAAACTAGTGGGAGGAAAACAAATAACTCAGGACAAGAGTCATGGGCACTGTGCTGCAGTTGCTATTTGAGAGGTAGGGAGTGCTTCTTCAGCTTGTGCACAGCAGGCTGAGCGCTCAGCCCTGGAACAAATGAAAGCACCCACATACATCTACATACTTTCAAATTACAAACAAGCTACAAGCTGTTAATCACAACATGCCTACCCTCACAACTTTAATAAATATGTCTATGTAAGATCTAGAAGACCAACTTTGATTTTAAATTTATTGGAATCCTTGAAGTTCCTACCCAGAACCATGAAGTCACAGTGAGAGAAAACCTGGATTGTCAACCAGTAGCCCAACTCTTCCATTCTTTATTTCATTAACTCCATCTGCTGAGGTAAGGAGCTTCATGGACCCATGGCTAATGGACTGGAATGTCCAGGCACATTTTATGAATAGCTCCTAGAAAACAATTTTCTCTTCTCTTTCTTCTAGACCAGGAGTCTGTTGACTAGCTCTGCAGTCTATTTTTGGAAAGAAGGACCCATGGAAGAAACCCATCCAGGCTCTAAAAAAACTGGCTTAGATAATTTCTGCAGGGCATCCTAAAGATCATGTCACCAAAATAAATAATGGGCTACAAGGGTTTAGCTTTACTGGTGTCTTAAGGTAGCATCCAGCCAGAGTAAAGTCCTCTAATTAGGAAGGTCCAGGGAACATCTGTTTGGGGAAGTCATAGAGTAGTCCTGTGTAAAGCAAGATGGTGTTTGAGTCCTATAATCTACAGATCTGTCTATTGGAACTTGAAATCCACTGTCTGTAGAATAGAGGAAGTTATTCCTTATTTTTTTGGTCTCAGATAGGGATTCAGATGTAGATCTACCAGCCATATCTGTTGAAGTTTTTAATCAGTTAATGTTCAATTTAGCTGTACAGTAGCAGGGTTGTGTTTAGAAAAACAAAAATCCCAAACAAAGAACAAGAAACAGCTCACAACATTTTATAAACAAACTTTTTTCACATAAATGGAAGGCTACAGAAGTGACTTCCTAAACCCCAGAGCCATATGTTCTCTCTAATGCTATACTGTCAAGACTTGTTTTATAATTAAATGTCCAAGCTATCCAATTGAGCTCTGTCCATTGCATCTATAGTCTAACCAGTCTGAAAGAGGAAAAGCAGAAACATACAGGTTTCTTATTTAACGATATTTTCCCAAAATTTAGGATAAGATTAATTTCAGCTGTTAAAGAACTTACTGAGCAAACAAGAAGATTGAATTTCAGATCCCTAGAAACCACTCAAATGCTTGTAGATGTAGTGGCTAGCCTATAATTTAAGCATCAGATGGCAGAGTCATGAGATCTCCAGAGCCAACTGACTATTAAGACTATCCTTATCAGCAAGCTCTGGGTTTGATTGAGAGAAAAATCCCTATTATCAACTGCAGGCAGATGCATGCATGCACACACGTGCACACACACACACACACACACACACACACACACCCCACATATACACATAAAAAGAAAAAATACTTTTCAAAATTTGCATATTCTAGTTATGCCTCTGTATCCCCCACAAAACGTTTAGGTATGCAGCCACAAGCAATAATCACTATAAATTTGACTTAGTTAAGAGTGGAAAATCTGAAGAGGGGCTTAGTAGTAGCTTGCACTATCTGAGAAAATGCTTATTTCAAATAATAGCATTGTGGAATAATCTTTTTGTACACTGTGATGATTTGTCACTCAGATTGGTTTAATAAAAGGCTGAATGGCCAATAGCTAGGTAGGATTTTCAGTACCTAGAAGACACTGGGAAGAAGGGCAGAGACACAAGAAGTCGTCAGCCAGAGAGGAAGCAGCGTGGGCAGTACAGAGTAAAGGTCATAAAGCCAAGAGACAAAAAGTAGATTGATAAAAATGGGATAATTAAAGTTGTAAGAGCTAGTTAGCAACAATTCTAAACTACTGGGTGAACTTTTATAATTAATAAGAAGTCTCTGTGTGGACTGGCAGCTCTGTGGGAGCTGGCAGATGAGACAGAAAAATCTGCCTACAAATGGTGCCCGATGTGGAGTGCTAGATGATGTGTTTATCTAATTGTTCTTTATCAATTAAAAACTCAGGAGTCAGATGTTAGGGTAAGAATCTGAATGATCAGAGAAGCAGCAGAGAAGTGACCAGTTTGAAAAATTAAAATATGTACAACATACCATAGCTACATATTTACGATTTTAATGGGCAATTGCTTTGAGTTCTGAAAAGGCTGATTCTGTAATCACACATTTGCTAACAGTTATGGACATCATGGGGATACCTGTACAAATAAAGACAGACAATGTTCCAGGATATATTTCTAATAAAATTAAACAGTTTTTGTATATTTCAACATAAAGCATATTACAGGTATACCACACAATTCTACAGGACAAGCAGTTATAAAAAGTTCTAATCAAACTCTAAAAGATGTGCTTAATAAACAGAAAGAGGTAATAAAGACCTCCAGAGATAGATTGTACAATGCCTTATTAACTTTAATTTTTAAAATGTTAATGAGAATGTAATAACAGTTGTGGATAGACATTGGTAATAGAAAAAAATCACAAATTAAATCAACCTGTGTACTTTGAAGATGTGTTGACCTCAGAATGGAAACCAGGATATGTGTTACATTGGGGAAGGGATTTTGCTTTTGTTTCCACAGGAAAAGAAAAGCTATGGATCTATGGATACCACCAAAATTGATAAAGATTAGATTCAAGAAGGAGAAACCTCTTGGTTAAAAGAGGCAATAGTTCATCAAAACAGCATGGTCATTCAATCTAAACTAACTTTTAAAACTAACAAATGCCTTTCATTTGATCATATATAACCTGAAGAAAAAGGATGAATCATCCAGAGAAAATGTCTCAAGAAAAAGTAAATTGTATAGCACATTTCCAACAGGATAAAATTTCATAAATCTTCCCAAATGTTTGTTTCTGCTGTTCTCTACAGGCAAATAAGGCAAATGGTCTTCTTGTAGTTCTAGTTTAATTAAAAGCTAAAGCTGACGTTGGAGTTGGAGCATTGGCTCTCTCCTACTCTAAACCCAAGAATACTTGTTAAAGGAAAATCCAAACTCTTTGTCTCAAAAGGATGATGGGGTCCCACAACAAGGATTTCACCTGGACTGTGGTAATGTCACTAAGCTGACAGACACCACCCAAAGGTCATCTTTGTGTTCTACAAACTGCTCAGGACAATTTCAAGGTGGCTAGCTAAGGTGGTCCAGTCTCATGTAGTACTCCAGCAAGAACTTCAGATAAGTCCTACACTTTCCCAATACACAGATACTGGCAGCAAATGATACCCCTAGCTCTCCCAGGACTTGACCGTTATGGCAATTTTTTCAGGGTCCCCTAGAGATGCTGTCAACCCCCCCCCACACCCCGCCAAAGCAATCTAGAGAACACAATGTTCATATTCCCAAGAGGTGTGGTTGGTGGTTTTTGGTAATTCAATGGGTTATGTATATTTGTCATCATTTAGAGGGGTTGATTACAAGTTGTTATGATAATGATCAAGAGAAAAAGCTGGACAAAGGAGAATAAATTTAGGAATCTTATTCTGAAAAGAAAAAGGGGTATATAGAAATGATAGGATAAAACAGTTTATTATTGAATCTACTTTTAAACTAAAAGAGCAACTACTAATCTTAAATATTTTACATTGGTATGGATTTTGTATATTGATACAAATGTAAGGTTATTTTGTTTAAGGTATTGTATCTGTGCAGCTCATTTAACAATTTAATGTAAATTTCTAGTCCTTTAAAGTTATAACAAACTAGTATAATAAAGAAATGCAGGTTCATAGCCACCTGAGACTAGATAGGCCATAGGCATATGGAAAAACACATTGTTGTTATGCTGCTGAAGGAGTATAGCAATAAAATGGCTTCTAATGATATATCAATTGTCCCACTCAACCCTTAGCAAGTATTTTTTTTTTGCAGTGGATGAGAATCAACAAAGAGACCCACAACTCGACAATGTGCAGAGACTAAGAGACTTTGGAGCACACAGTTCTAAATGGAATGTTTTTATTAAATTCCTCTCTTCCAGGGCTCAGAGATTTATGTGGAAGTGGGGCAGAGAGATTGAAAGAGTGGGGGTGATGGATAACTCCAAGAAAACTGTCTTCCAGATAGAGCAGGACTAGCGTACATATGAACTCATATGACTGTGACAGTATGAACAAAACCTGCACAAGTTCAAGGCAGGCAGTGTCTTGTGGTGAAGGAGGCTTAGGTCCCTCCCCTAAGCAAGAAGCTGTCTGCAATAAATGATACTCACCAGCAAAGGGAAAATCCATTTTCTCCAATGGAGTCTCATTGAGTATATCATATACCATATACTAAGACAGGTCCCATGCCCAGCAGTAGTTAGCTAACATAAAACAGATTCTTTATTTTTTGTGGGATTTTTGTTTTGTTTTTGAATTTCTTGTCTTATTGTTTTTCTTTGTTTTGTGTTTTTTATATGTTGGAGGAGGGGTAAAGGGAGGGTGAATATAAATTGTTTTGGTAAGGAGATGGGGAAGATCCAGGAATAGTTGGCAGAAGGGAAGTCATGATCAAAACATAAAGCATGAAAATATTTTAATTAAAAATATAATAATAAGCCTCCTGCTTCTATCGATATAACAGATTGCATGAGTTTATGGATGTGATTGTGTGTACAGTTGCACATGAATGTTGAGAGTTGGAAGATGGCTTTGAGAAATTCAGCCACTTTGTAACAGCAGGTATATAATTGTGTTCTGAATAGAAGATGCTCTTAAAGACTTTTTTGGCCTTACAAGGTGGTTGAAGATATTTTCTAAGGCTTTTACAAATACAAGTGCCCCAAATTAAAACTAAGGCAAGTCCAGACTTGGAGAGCAGATATTAACAGCAACACTATTATGGAACTCTTACATGTCTGTTCAGCATTGTGGTGAGGATGGTGATTCTGGGACCCATTTAATAAACTGTGATTATCAATCCTCACAGTGACTGAAAAGAGTTCAGGAGCATCCCTGCCTGTTCACTGAAGCAAACCACATTTAGACCTGCAGGATTCCAGTAATTTCAAATCAAGCAAGAATCTCTCATAATATGCTAATGCCACCATGAGTCAGAAGCAATACAAACAATATGTATAGATTCAAATCTCTACATTGGCTGGGGAAAAGGAAATCTGAGACACAGACTACAGAAGAGCTATCTGTAAAATGTTTAAAGAAATAAACGACGCAGTCATATAGATGAAAAGGCAAAATGGTAGATAAAATCTAGCTGAAAGAAAGATTAGATATTCAGAATGCACCACAGAAGGTCAAACATAAATCTTATAGGACTCTCATACTGACCTAAAAAAAAAAAGAGGGAGAGATAGGAATGAGGGCTAGAGAGAGAGGGGAACTGAAGTGACAGTGGCCTGAATATTTCCAGACGGGTGGAAAACATAATAGCGTATATTAAGTAGAACAGTAAAAGGTGGAAATTCACATTTAAACATTTCATAATTCAACTGTAGAGAACCAAATATTCTCTAGAAGGAAAGGCTGGATCATTCTTCAAATAAAGACAATGATACTACAGTTGTCTATGATAACACAGTGAGTAATAGCTGAAAAAAACAGTTGAAAAATAAAAAGAAAGAAAAACACAAAAAATGTGTTTGGGGATTGAGGGTAGGAGGGTGATATATAGAGATGCACAAGGACAGGAGGAGGGTTACAACCAAAGCTAAGGCAACACCTTCTAAACATATACTTCATGAAAAAGAAAAATCATGGCAGAAGGATGATCTAAGATTTAAAAAAAAAACGGTGAGCAGGAAAAATGGCAAAAATATTTGTACATATGAGCAGAAGGAATTTGGAAAAGCGAAAAATAATATCAATTTTTTGAGTTAAAATGACAAAAATAAAATACTGGACAACAATCACATAAAATGAAGATAGGCGATCAGAAATAAAAAAAAGCCTCCTAAAACCTTAGGAGTATTATCATTGAGCAGAAGTTAGTGCTGTTTTCTGTTGATAGTTAGATAGCAAATATTCTAAAGTTTGCTACCCTACAGTCTTTGTCATAACTTCTCAATTGTCACTGTAACATGAGAATAGCCCTATACAGTGCAAGATTGAAATTGTAGTTAGATTTCAATATAAACTTATTTATAAAGATTATATATAGTTGCATAGGTTTGATTGTTGGGCTCTTAAATAAATAGCATCCAATTTTATTTTCTAAGTTAAATGTTTATGATTAAATTAAAAAACAATTGCTAGAAGCATAGACATAGTCTCCAAAGTCCAAATAGATATTGAACAATACATCAAAACAAGAAAACAAACACATAGACAATAAATCACAAATAAACAGCCCAAGAGAGCAAGAAATAAGAGAAAAAAGATAACATAAAAACAAGACAAATGAAAAATTAGGAAAATGGGTGGAAATATAAACTAACTCAAGTCTAAAGTAAAATAGGTTTATAAGCTGTGAAGAATCACAAAAGAGACCTAAATGTATATTGCTAAGTGAAGAAAGGGAATCTGGAAAGCTTCAGTGCTCTGGGAATCCAACCATAACACATGAAGAAAGCAAACCTTGAGAGGCAGTAGGAAAATCAGAGTTTGCTGGAGACTGGAATGGAGTGGAACAGACGGAGCAGGAGAAACACTGTATGATGCTGTAATGGTGGGTACATGCCATCATGCATTGGTCCAAACATGCACACATTCAATACCATGAGTGACCCCTAATGTAAACTATGTACTTGGATATGATCATGATGTATGAGTGTAGGTTCATCACTTCTAATGGTACATGCTGGTAGTCAGGAAACCTGGCATATGTCGGGAAAGGATAGGGGGCTATGAGAAATCCCTGTACCTTCCTCTAAATTTTGTTCTGAACCTAAAATTTCTCTAGAATAGATTTTAAACAGTCCAAACCAAGAAATTGTGCATGTGGTCAAAGTATATGCCAAAGAATGTCTTAGTACGACTAAATATAATAAGTACTATTAATCACCATATACTCAAGCAACTTAACCAATTAAAAACCAAAATATCCATTAAAAAGAAGAATGTTTTTTAATGTTGCTGTATGTTGATTATAAAATCCATGCTCAAGGCGTAAGAATGCAGACTGGTAGAAAGCAACAAAATTAAAACAAACAAAGCAAATACTAACTGAAAATAAAGCTACATTGGGGAACATAGAGTTTAATATGAAAAGGCATCAAGAAAATTAGAAGGGAGCATTAAATCATGAAGAATTAGATTCTTTAAATGTAGAATATCCTTCTCAATTTGTATACATCTAATAAAACAATCCAAAGTATATAATTATTGGCAGGGGAAATAGTGCATTGGGCAACCCTGTGGGAAACTGATGATTCTAGGAGCTTAATTATATTGAGCACTTAAGTAACAGGTATCATAAAATCATGTGCTCCTTATCCTCCAAAATAGAGCCACACTTCAAAATAGGATACTGTTAATACCACCTAACATCGTGTGGTTCTTTAAAAAACTCAAGTTAATGAATTAGAGAGAGTCCTAAGGGATTTGAGTGGATGTGAGAGCATCTCCATTTACATAATGGCCCAGCGGCTGGATGGAATCCATTATTAGATTCCCTGCACTACAAAAACTGAGCAGAGGCAAGGCCATATGGCTAAAATAGAAGAAAGCTAGTATAGTTAATTCACAAAGATAATTTCACTCCGCATGAAAAGATGAACACAGCTTCATTTCTTTTAGAGAATGATTACTTGGCCACCTAAGATGAACATTTGGAAAACCGGAGATGATGAAGGAAGGACATTGGTTAATTATAATAAAGAAACTGCCTTGGCCCATTTTATTGGATAGAAAATTAGGTAGGCGGAGTATACAGAAGAGAATGCTGGGAAAAAGAAGCTTAGTGAAAGAGTCGCCATGATTCTCCCGCTCCAGACAGACGCAGGTTAAGATCCTCCCTGGTAAGCCAGCTCGTGGGCTACACAGAATATTAGAAATGGGTTAGAACAATATGTAAGAGCTAGCCAATAAGAAACTGGAACTAGCCGGGCCAGGCAGTGTTTGAAAGAATACAGTTTCCGTGTAATTATTTCGGGGCATAACCTAGCCATGCGGGACGCAGCCCTGCCGCTCCTATTTCAACACGGAGAATTCTGTAAGGGGAAATGACTAAAAAGACAATTCTGAGGGTATCATCATCATCATCATCATTATCATCATCATTGTCTTCATCCATCATTCAGCTTAAGTTGCAATGGAGTGTGCACGTTATTCAGAATATCTGATTTTCATCTTTAAATATTAACCATTCCTAAAGAATAAAGGCAGATATGCAGCAGCAGGACAAAACTTGTGCATCTCCTCACAGATATAAAACGTCTCTGAAATTCTGAGGTTCAGAGCTGGTGATGGCTTGGAAACTGAGTCTGACAATGGCTGAGAAGCAGATGTAGTAGGCAAAAATGCACTAAATATGGCTTTTCTGAGAGTCTAGGTGGACCATAGAAGTGAAGCGGGGTGGCTGTGCCTTACGTTTTTAGTTGCCACAAAGGTAATGGAACATCTTGATTATTTTCTTTGTCTGCCTCCAGCCCCTATCCATCATTGCCTACTTTTCTCTGCCGTTTTGTGTACTGTGGATGCTTATCCCCATAGCTGGCACTTGAGATAGATCTCACTTGAGAACATAAATTTCCATGGAAGATCCTTAGATATTTAGATTTTTACAAAACTTACAGATTAAAAACTGGATGAACATTCTCAAGTTGCACAAAGCATATTTATATCCACAGTTCTATTTTTATTCTGGAATAATCATTTTATTTCAGGCAGTTATACATACACATAAAAGTAGCAAAGATAATGCCAGGTTCTAACACTCTTCCCTGTCCATTACAATGAAGGAAAGAACATCTACAGCTTTCTCTCCCGGAATCCCAGTCTCTATTTGAACTTTCCCAAGTTGTCCACTATTGTTCTTCTCTGTTCCAGCTCCAGCGCATGACACCAGATTGCATTTAATCACACAGTTTTGTTTTCTTTGGGCTTGAATAACTTCTCAAACTTTCCTTGCTTTTCATGACTTGGACAGTTTTGAGGAGTTCTAGGCATGTATTTTGAAGAATGTTTCTCCATTGGTCTTTGGCTGATAATTTTGTCAGGATTAGACTTGGACTTATGGGCTTGAGAGAAGATGATCACAGAGATAAAGTACCATTTTCATCACAGTGTATCAAGGGTGGATGCCATCAATATGACTGACTGCTGGTGATAAGCCAGGTTTCTGAACTGTATGACGTTTTTCTCCATTGCTAAAGGACATTCCTAAGCAGAGCTGACACTTAAGGATGGTGTACGGTGAGGACTTTACTATAAGTATTAATTTAAGATTTTACTTTGTTGAAATTAATAGAAATGAATCTATAGTCACAGTAACTGTGTTTTCTAACTTCATTTTTTATTTAGAAATAAACGTATACAGTATATTGTGATCACAATTCCCCCTCTCTCATCTCCTCTCAGATCCTCCCCCACCTCACCACCCTTCAAACTCCAAGCTTTCTCTCTTTGTTAAGAAAACCAACAGGTCAATAAAAGAAACAAGAAAAAGATAAAACAAAATGAACAAACAAACAAAAAGAATAAAAAACAAAACTAAGAATGATTATGATAAATGTATACACATTCAGACACATAGACACACACAGAGACACACACATACCACATAAACACTCAAAATTGAAAGCCATAATATGCAGCTAAAAGACCAGTGAAGTGAAAAAAAGCCAAAAACACAGTAATATGAGGCAAAAGAAGTCTCCAAAAAAATTTTTTTTGGTCATCTACTGCTGGACATGGGGCCTGGCCTTAAATATGTGAATTGTAGATGCAGCGTGACTCCATTGGAGAAACTAATTCTTCTTTATGGGTAGTTGTTGATTGTAGATGGCTTCTTGGTTGGGAGCAGTTGTGTTTTAAGCATACAGTACCTACTGTGCTGAGTAGGACAGTTGTGTATAATCCACTATGAACATGATATGCAAGAGGAAGTTTGTGTGGGGCTGGAGAGATGGCTCAGAGGTTAAGAGCATTGGCTGCTCTTCCAAAGATCCTGAGTTCAATTCCCAGCAACCACATGGTGGCTCACAACCATCTGTACTGAGATATGGCGCCCTCCTTTGGCGTGTGGTCATACATTGAGGCAGAATGTTGTATACATAATAAATAAAGAAATCTTAAAAAAAAAAAAAAAAGAGGAAGTTTGTGAACAGATGAGGTGCCGAAAGGGAGAACTGATGGCTCTGAGTTGACTGAAAGGAATGACCATGAGGAGGGATAAAAATGTTTCTGGCAGAATTTCTGAAAAACAGACGGCCAAGGGCCAGAGGTAAGTTCATGATGTATGTATTTAGAAAGAGGAAAGGGTCGTCATGAAGAGGCACTCAACAGAAGATGCACCTTAATTGGGTAACAGATTTTGCTGAAACAGTTTTGAACTTACAAATCTAGGCACCGGGTTTAAACGTTCTGTTTCTTAGCTCTGTGATGGTGGTCTTAGAGGAGCCACACAATGTAAAAACTTGCTTCTTTATCTATACAATAGGGAATATGTTAGTCAAGTTTCCATTATACTAACAAATGCTATTGATAAATCCACTTATAAAATAGGAAAATTTCTTTTGTCTCATGAGGTTGAGGTTTAAATCCATGACCAGTTGAGTCTATGGTGACATGGTGTATTATGGCATGGCATAGCAAGACTGCATGCTTTATGATCAGGGTGTGGAGGAGAAAAGAAAGGAGTGGGTGTCCTCACAGCCCTCCACTAGCTCTTCCAGTGGAACATCTCCCACCAGACAATTTCTCCTAAAGTTATTTTACTACCTCACAAGAGCACCATGGGCTGGAGGCCAAGCCTTTGCCACATATCCTTTGGAGGACATTTACCAAACTATAGCAGGGTAGGTCATAACAGTCATGGGATTTCATGAGATGGAAAGTACATATCCTGTACCACTACCTGCACTTGGGAGTATATTGTAGAATGGTCTTGGGGAGGGCATGAACATTTTCCATGCTATTGACCTGGGAGAACTGGGATGTACTGACTTTACTGTTGCCATCACACCCTCCAGATACATTCTCTGTCATTCCTCAGAAACTTACCCCAGACTACTGCATCACAAGTCTCCCTTGTCATCTTGCATCTGGTTGTGGTTGGCCAAGAGAAGAGGCCAACTTTAGATTCAAGCATGGCCATACAGAAGTTCTTTCTCGACTTGGCACCCTGTTTCTGCTATCATTCACATTCTTGCTGGATTATAGTTCCCACTAAAGAATTCCTACCCCATGGCTGCAACTCTTACCAGACTCAGCTAACACTATTCCTTTCAGCCTTAGTAGTAATAACTTCTCCCCATTCTTCCTAGTTCCTAAACGCTGCACCAACATAGTTTGTCCCTGTAACTTTGCTCACATCCCAGTGAATTCCTGTGTCAAATTTTTTCCCACTTAAAACATTGGTTGTGAATCCTATATCCTACCTGGAACCTGATTGGGTGGTGAAAAACAATTTGGGAATGACATCTACAGCTAACTGTAGAAGATGGAGGATGAAACCAAAGCAATGAGTAAGTGATTAAATTTGGGATTAGTCCAACTCCAAATCAAACTGTCAGTGAAATCAAAGAAGAAACAATCCAACACTGGAGTAAAGTTACATGTGGAGTCACGGATGGTGCTGGTGTGTATGGAGAGAGGAGGAAGGGAGAGGTGGAGGGAGAGAGAGAACTGAAGGCTACATTGAAGGTTCCATGTCAAGTGTACCAAATTAGTCAGACCATAAGAATCAAAGGGATATGGCCTCCAGTCAAGTGACAGGTACTATTCACAGTGACAAAAGAAAGCAAGAGGCCTAACTTGCTTTTGTAAAGAGTGTGGATATTGCATTCATATAAGTAAAGGCCTAGTTCCACAGTTGACTGACTTTGTGATCTTAGGAGATTTAATTTGCTTTTTTGTTCTTGATTTCCCATATAGAAAAAAAGCAGGCATATAAAATTTAGATCAAATCCTTTATTCATTAGTTCATGATCCACAAACAATTTTTGAGCACCAATCACATGTTAGATCCTATTCGAGATCCAGCATTAAATAAGATAAGCAAGAGTTTCATCCTCATGAAATGTTCTAAAGGAAAGTTTAGGCAGAGCAGATGGCTCGGTTTTTAAGTGCTTGGTCACACAAGTGTGAGGACCAGAATTCATATCTTCAGGATCCATGTAAATGCCAACTAGGCATGGCAACCCACTTGTAACTCCAGCCTTGGAATGTGGAGACAGTTAGTCCCCCAGGACAATCTGGCTAGCAAGATGAGCCATATTCCTGAGTTCTTAATTCACCTGAGAGACGCTGCCCCACTGCACAAGGTGGAAAAACAAATAAGGATGATTTTTAGCAATACCCTTGATCCTCCAGATGCACATGCAACCCTGTGTGTGTGCCCCAAACAAGTATGCCCACATACAGACAAGCATGAATCCGTACATATGGAAACCACACAATTATACAGCGAAGAGACTAGATAATGAACTAAAAAACTAGACGCCTGTGTTCAGAAAGATTCTCACGGATGCTCTTAGAAACCCTTGTAGAGGGGATGAAAGAAGAGACACTGGGCAGAAGGAAGATGAACTTAAATTCATGTGTAGCAGAGGCAGCACAGAATGTCTGAAACCAGATAAGCCTTCAGAGTTGCCCCCAGGTAAGGTAAATATGAGTATACTACAACATCGGCTGCTCATTGAACACAAGCTGTTCCTTGAGGACAGAAATTTTTTTCCCACAATACACACACACACACACACACACACACCAATAAAAAGAGGTTATCAACTTGAGAATGGAGGGGGAGACATGGCAGGGGATCAAGAGATGGTGACTTGGAGAGGCTGGAGGGGGAAAAGTGATATTCTATCTCAATTAAAAACATATTAAGAAAGTAATTGATTACATCATAGTAATCAAATGAGTCTTAATAACATTCTGCTATACCCATAGATCAGTGTCTTGTTCAGCCATCATCAGAGAAGCTTCTTCCTGCAGTAGATAGAAATTAACACAGAACACAGAAACCCACAACTGGACATTACAAAGAGAGTGAGAGACCTTGGAACACTCATTTGTAAATGGACTTTGTCAAACACCTGCCCCTCGGGGCTCAGGGAGCAATGTGGAAGAGGAGACCTAAAGATTTTTAAGAGCCAAAGGGGATGGATAACACCAAGAAAACAGCCATATTTCAGACACAACAGGCCTAACACATGTATGAACTCACAGAGGTAATGGCAGTGGGCATAGGGCCTGCTCAATCTCAAGTCAGAGTCCAAATTCTGAGAAGAATAACTGGACAGAGATTTCTATTCTTGATCAAGAAACTGTCTTTCTTTAATTGATATCCATTTGCAAGGAAAAAATTAATTTTCTCCAGTGGAGTTTCTTAGGTTATATTAACTACACATAAGGGTAAACCCCATACCCAACAGTATATAGCCAACACAAAACAACTAAATGGTACTTTTGAAGACATTTTTGCTTCACATTGCTTTGTTTGGACATTTGTTTTACTGATATTTTGCTTATATATTGGGGTTTCCAATTTTGTGTTTTTATAGTTTTTTTTTTTTGCTTTTGTATGGGTATGTGTGGGGGGGGTCTCTTGATTTTTTTATTTTTATTTTTTTAAAGTTCTGGTCCATGGTCTTGCTGTAACCAGGGCCTTTGTTGATGTTCATGGCCCATTCACATACCACCAAAGGCCATGTGGATATCGGTGGTCTGTGCCACTTCCTGAAGCCATATTGATGTCCATGGGACATGCTACTGCTGGAGGCCGCATTGATGCAGGTGATCTGTGCAGACACAAGAGACCGTGGTGATATCTGTGGTTCATGCTGCTCCTGAATGCCATGTTGGGGTCCATGATCATGCTGAAGCCTGTGACCATGTTGATGTATGTGGCCCATGTTGCCTCCAAAAGACAGACATGCCCATGGTCTGTGGTCCCTTCTAAAGCCATGTTGATGTCTGTGGGTCGTGCTGCTACTAAGGACTTTGTTGGTGTCCTAGCCCATATTCCCAAGAGCCAAGTTGATGTCCATGGCCTGTAATAAGTATGTTGAAGTGTAAATCTCCACAACTGATGGCTTCTGGTGGGGGTGGGTATTAAAAGACTCAGTTTTCTTTAAAGTCCTGCCACTGAGTTTGACCATGTTCCAGTGAGTATATGGGCAACAAAAATTGGAGTTGTGTTTTTTTCTTTCTTCTTGTTTTTTGGAGGAAGGTCTTCTTTCTTCTTTTTTTTTGAGGGGGAGGTCACAAGGGTGGGCAGGTGGACCTGGGATGACTGGGAAGTGGGTAAGTTAGGAGAGCATTATGTGAAATTCTCAAATAATAGAAATATTATGTTGAAAAATTTATGGTTGGTTTGTTTTGTTTGCCTGTAGGTTTATGGGGGACATGAAGTTGCGTGTGTGGAGACATGGGGGAGGAACTAGGAGGAACTGGGAGAGGAGGAACTCTGATCAGAATGTATTATATGAGAAAATTGTTTTCAACAAGAATATAAA
Organism: Alexandromys fortis; assembly: GCF_014885135.2. Taxonomy (NCBI): domain Eukaryota; kingdom Metazoa; phylum Chordata; class Mammalia; order Rodentia; family Cricetidae; genus Alexandromys; species Alexandromys fortis. The sequence goes on from NW_026067999.1 coordinate 453,333, forward strand.
TTCAACTTTACCTTTCCATTTTGTTGATATCAGCGGGGCATATGCATGATGGAGGTGGGTCTTGTAATAATAAAGAAACTGCCTCGGCCCTCATAGGACAGAAAATTAGGTGGGTGGAGAAAACAGAAGAGAATTCTGGGAGAAAGAAGCTTAGTGAGTGAGTCGCCATGATTCTCCCGCTCCAGACAGACGCAGGTTAAGATCCTCCCTGGTAAGCCAGCTCGTGGGCTACACAGAATATTAGAAATGGGTTAGAACAATATGTAAGAGCTAGCCAATAAGAAACTGGACCTAGCCGGGCCAGGCAGTGTTTGAAAGAATACAGTTTCCGTGTAATTATTTCAGGGAATAAACTAGCCATGCGGGCGGCCGGGTGCCGGGGACGCAGCCCCGCCGCTCCTATTTCAACATATGCAATTAATTCATCATGAAGAATATAACACCACTTTGAAATGGGGCATTTTTCAGCAACTACGGAAATTGCAAAAACAAAAGACACTGTTTCTCTCCCTAAGGATCTTGCAATCTAGTTGAGTAAGTATATAAAGGTTATAGAACATTAGGAAACAGTTCCAAGTGGTATAACATTAGTGTCAACAAACTGGGCAAAACTGGTAACTGCCAGACGCCTTAACTCTGAGTTGAAGATTACAGGGAGAAAGAGTAAAGAACATAGTTGTGGTCAAGAAAAATGAACTGGAGCAAAAACTTGTAATCCAAAAATGGGCACAGAATATGAGAGAGAGAAAGAGAGAGAGAGAGAGAGAGAGAGAGAGAGAGAGAGAGAGAGAGAGAGAGAGAGAATTGTGGGATTTTTATCTTTTGACTCGCTATATTAACGTCTTATCTGGTTTGCTCAAAGTTAGAAAATCACTAAAATCAATTTTTTGGACCTTTGAGGTCTTGAAATGTGTTTGGGTATGTGGTGCCTTTGTTAGGCAGGAGTGACACAGTGGGAATGTGCAGCTCCAGGAGCACTGTCTTTTAAATCAGGGGGTCTACAAAACCTTGTATTTTGAGTCTAAGAAACGGTGAGAGTGGCGGTAGCAACGTTAAAGGTGGGGCTTGGAGCCAGATGAAGTTTGACACCAAATCCCTTGCGATTGTTTGAGAATGAGAGATAGTTTAGGAACCATATCTGTAGAGTTATTTTCTAATGTCTTCCTTTTATTACTGTATAATTATTATACAGAGGTGTTTCATTATGATATTGCTAGACAATCATGACTAATGTATTGAAACCATAAATGGTGAAGTGATGGTTTGGTTTAAACATCCTCTAAACGACCATGTCGAATGTTTAGTCCCTATTCTCTGGTGCTATTGGGAGATCAAGGAACATTTAAGAGATGAAACCCAGTGGAGAATATTTTATTTAATGGTCTGTGCTCTCAAAGATCGTGAGACACCCACCTCTTCTTCAGCTTCCTAGTCATGAAGTGGCTAGCTTTGTTTTGTCACACACTCCTGCCATGACATGATGCTACTTCCCACTGTGGGCCTAAAATCAATAGCATCATCTAAAAATGAACTTAAATCTCCGAAGCAATGAGCCAAAACAAAACTTCTCTACTTACAAGTTGCTTATTCAGTGATTTTATTACTAATGGGAAGTTATCTATCACAGGGAAGAATGAGGGCTTTAAAAATCTCTGAGAGATGGGTTTCCAGCACTTGAGAAATGGGCCCTGCATTGACGTCAGAGAAATAGGTGTGGGCCCTTGGAAATGCTTGTCCTAAAACATCTGTAGAAGTGATGGGTGGTCAGTAGGACCCATATTTGTCAAAAAGAAAGAACAAACTAGAGTGCTCAACCCGCCAAGGTCATACACATAAACCTCAGTTTGCTTTCCAATTTTCAGGCAATTACAATTATTAGAGGTTGTGGAGAAAGGGGTACACTCATCCATTGCTGGTGGGAATGCAAACTTGTGCAACCACTTTGGAAAACAGTGTGGCGGTTTCTCAGGAAATTTGGGATCAACCTACCCCTGGACCCAGCAATACCACTCTTGGGAATATACCCAAGAGAGGCCTTATCACACAACAAAAGTATATGCTCTACTATGTTTATAGCAGCATTGTTTGTAATAGCCAGAACCTGGAAACAACCTAGATGCCCTTCAATGGAAGAATGGATGAAGAAAGGATGGAATATATACATATTAGAGTACTACTCAGCAGTAAAAAACAATGACTTTTTGAATTTTGCATGCAAATGGATGGAAATAGAAAACACTATCCTGAGTGAGGTAAGCCAGACCCCAAAGGAGGAACATGGGATGTACTCACTCATATTTAGTTTCTAGCCATAAATAAAGGACATTGAGCGTATAATTCGTGATCCTAGAGAAACTAAATAAGAAGGTGGACCCAAAGAAAAACATATAGTCATCATCCTGGATATTAACCTTCATCAGGCGATAAAAGGAGACAGAGACAGAGACCCACATTGGGGCACCGGACTGAAATCCCAAGGTCCAAATCAGAAGCAGAAGGAGAGAGAGCACGAGCAAGGAACTCAGGACCACGAGGGGTGCACCCACACACTGAGACAATGGGGATGTCCTATCGGGAACTCACCAAGGCCAGCTGGCCTGGGTCTGAAAAAAGCCTGGGATAAAACCGGACTTGCTGAACATAGCAGACAATGAGGACTACTGAGACCTCAAGAACAATGGCAATGGGTTTTGATCCTACTGCATGTATTGGCTTTGTGGGAGCCTAGGCTGTTTGGATGTTCACCTTACTAGATCTGGAAGGAGGTGGGTGGTCCTTGGACTTTACACAGGGCAGGGAACCCTGATTGCTCTTCGGGCTGATGACAAAGGGGGAGTTGATTCGGGGAGGGTGAGGGATGTGGGAGGCGGTGGCGGGGAAGAGACAGAAATCTTTAATAAATAAATAAATAAATAGATAGATAGATAAAAACCAAAATGTCTTTTTTTTTTTTTTTTACCACCGAGTGATACTACATTGTAATTGTACCACATTTTCTTTATCCATTCTTTGGTTGAGGGGCATCTAGGTTGTTTCCAGGTTCTGGCTATTACAAATAATGCTGCTATTAACATAGTTGCACACATGTCCTTGTGGTATGATTGAGCATCCTTTGGGTATATGCCCAAGAGTGGTATTGCTGGGTCTTGAGGTAGATTGTTTTCCAATTTTCTGAGAAACTGCTATACCGATTTCCAATGTGGCTGTGCAAGATCACACTCCCACCAGCAAAGGAGGAGTGTGTCTCTTACTCTGTCTCCTATCCAGTATAAGAGGTCGCTGGTGTTTTTGATCTTAGGCATTCTGACTGGTATAAGATGGTATCTCAGAGTCATTTTGATTTGCATTTCCCTAATGGCTAAAGCCATTGAGCAATTCTTTAAGTGTCTTTTGGCCATATGAGTTTCTTCTGTTGAGAATTTGCTGCTTAGATCTATACCCCATTTTAAATTGTATTATTTGATATTTTGATGTCTAGATTATTGAGTTCTTTATATATTTTGGAGATGAGTCCTCTGTCAGATGTAGGGTTGGTGAAGATCTTTTCCCTTCTGTAGTCTGCTGTTTTGTCTTAGTGACAGTGTCTTTTGCCTTACAAAAGCTTCTCACTTTCAGGAGGTCCCACTTATTGTCAATCTCAGTGTCTCTGCTACTGGTGTTATATTCAGGAAGTGGTCTCCTGTGCCCACGAGTTCTAGTGTACTTCCCACTTTCGCGTCTATCAGGTTCAGTGTAGCTGGATTTATGTTGAGGTCTTTGAACTCAAGTTTTGTGCATGGTGATAGATATGGATCTATTTGCATTCTTCTACATGTTGACATCCAGTTATGCCAGCACCATTTGTTGAAGATGCTTTCTTTTTTTCCAATTGTATAATTTTAGCTTCTTTGTCAAAAATCAGTGTTCATAGTATATTTTAGTGTTTTTTAAAATAATTTTTGTTGAGCTCTACATTTTTTTCTGCTCCACCCCTACCTCTCCCCTCTCCGTCAATCCTCTCCCAAGGTCCCCATGCTTCCAATTTACTCAGGAAATCTTGTCTTTTTCTATTTCCCATGTAGATTAGATCTATGTATGTCTCTCTTAGGCTCCTCATTGTTGTCTAGGTTCTCTGGGATTGATTTGTGGGCTGGTTTTCTTTGCTTTATGTTTAAAAACCACTTATGAGTGAGTACATGTGATAATTGTCTTTCTGTGTCTGGGTTATCTCACTCAAAATGATGTTTTCTAGCTTCATCCATTTGCCTGCAAAATTCAAGATGTTGTCATTTTTCTGCTGTGTAGTACTCCGTTGTGTAAATATACCACATTTTCCTCATCCATTCTTCAGTCAAGGGGCATTTAGGTTGTTTCCAGGTTCTGGCTATGACAAACAATGCTGCTATGAACATAGCTGAGCACATGTCCTTGTGGCACGATTGAGCATCCTTTGGATATATACCCAAAAGTGGTATTACTGGGTCTTGAGGAAGGTTGTTTCCTAATTTTCTGAGAAATTGCCACACTGACATCCAAAGGGCGGTACCAGCTTGCACTCCCACCAGCAATGCAGAAGTGTTTCCTTTACCCCACAACCTCTCCAGCATAAGTTGTCATCAGTGTTTTTGATTTTGACCATTCTTACAGGTGTAAGATGGAATCTCAAAGTTATTTTGATTTGCATTTCTCTGATGACTAAGGATGTTGAACATTTCCTTATTTTAGTTTTTTTATTGAAAATAGTTATGTATAGGAGTGTTTTGCCTCTGTGTGTGTGTGTGTGTGTGTGTGTGTGTGTGTGTGTGTACATGCACCACATGAGTTTCTGATATCAGAGGAGGGCATTGAATCCCCTGACTTTAGAATTGCAAGCAGACATGTGTGGGTGCTGGGCATAGGACATGAGTACGCTGGAACATCAGCTCTTAACCCCTGAGCAATCTCTGCAGCCCAAGGTTCTACCCACTTTTTCTCTAGCCACTAAGGGCACTGTCTAAACAGTACTAAGAAGGGTGACAGAATAACATTAAAATTTAAGAAAGATATGAATCAACTAAGAAAAGATTCATGCTGCAAGTCTTTTAAACAGAGACTATTAAGGAAACTGTTAATGAAAATGCATTATCTAGCTTGTCATTTAATGCATTGTTGTTGGCAACCGCTGTGTTTACCATTTTAGTAAGCTGTTTAGCAGGTCTAAGAGCTTGGGAATTTTTTTCTACAAAATCCACTTATTGTGCAATAAACAGTGAAAAAAAAGATTTAGATTAAAAGAATAGATTTTTTTACAGAGATTTCAAGTATAATTAGGAAAACTGGGGAAGGTTTTAAGTCAGAACTTGCTTGAATATGACAGACATTAAGTTAGTGGGCTAATTCAAGTGGTTATTTTAGAGTCCTCAGAGATCACTGTGGCTAGAGAAAGTGGAGACCAAAAGACTGAGGAGAAACCAAATTCCAGATTGATAAAAAACACAAAACTGGATAATATGTATAATGTATTTATCAGTCCAATATAATAAATAATAATAGTTCCGTTTTGATGATCTACAACATTCAAATAATGTCACCCATAAGAGAAGCTGGGGAAACAGAACACAGCATTCTGCATTCTTATGTTACATCTGTCTCTGAGTTCTTCATTGTTTTGTAATAAAATGTTTTTGAGAAATCCTACTGCTAGACAAAAAAAATGTCAATTTCTCCAGTGAAAGGAAAAAGGGAAAAAAGGACATTTGCATGTTCTTGGAAGGCTTTAAACGCATTCACACTTACCAGCTTATTCTTCCTAACAAAATGGTAAGAAGCAAAGGCATACTGTTATTCCTATTCTGCAGGTGGAGGAATAGGCTCAGGATGACCACATACCTTCCACATGGCTAAGAAGGCCAAGATTCCAATGTTGAGTCTTACTTGTATTTCAGAGTCATGATCAAGGAGAAAGAGCAAGGTAAAGGCGGGTGTATGTAGACATTGTCTATCTGCATCTTTTACATGGCTAAATTTTATTAACTTATTCCAAAGTTAAGATACTTGGGAAAATAAATGGCTGTTGGTGATGAGAATTTAACTCAAATGTGAGAATTTGATGGCATCTTTATATATATATAAATCATATATTTATATATATATATAAATTTATATAAATTTATATATATAAATATATATATTGATTATATATATATATAATCAATCTGGTCTAGCTCATGAGACTCCCTTTAAAATCTCTAAATGTGAACCCCAGGAGGGGAAGGGGGAGGGAGAGAGGGTGAGAGAGATAGAGTGAGACAGATAAACTCATACACACACAAGCAGAGAGAGGAGAGACGAAAGAGGAGAGAGGAGAAAGAGAGAGAGAGAGAGAGAGAGAGAGAGAGAGAGAGAGAGAGAGAGAGAGAGAGATTGGGTAAGAGTTAGGGGTGTATACATCATTTTATTTAGTTTGGCAGATACAAGAGATGAGATTAATGAGTACTGAGATTGTAGAGAAATGGGTGCAATCATGGTTTGTGTGACAATAGAGGTAAAAAGGCATTTTCCTGGTGACTGCTGCCCATGAAGGGATTGCTTGCCTCTTTCCTTACTCACATGACATTTCTTTCCACAGTAATGCTGATATACTTGTCATCTCTGTGGGATAATTTAATCATTATGTGCACACTTTAGAAATTAGTGCCATTTCCCCTACTCATGCCTGAAATAGACATTTCAGACATTTATAACTCTCAGTCATTTTAATCCAATCATTTATCCAAGTATGTTCCCAATTAGAATAATTTTGCTCTGTGTTTGATACCATGAAGTGGAACATATGTTCTGTTCTTATGAAAATTTTCATAGCAAAGGTATACTGTATTGCTCTGTATAACACTAATGCAAGGCAGTTTATGGAACCTTTCTCAAGAGTTTACTCAAATACAAAAATTTGTTCCTTGAATTAAAATCAAATAAAAAACATTCTATGAATGCAATGTCTCAAAATAGAGGTTTTTTTTTGTCTCTAGGAAGCTTCCAACAGCTTTAACTCATTATATCCTCACAGCTTTTTTTAATATTTAAAAGATACCTAAATGTGAATAATAAAATTGTGTCCCATCTCAGTACATGAAAATTCTTTGTGTTTCCAAATTTAGCATCAATTCTTTCCAAATCACTTCCATATTCTGCATTAATGCTATCATATTTCTTAAAACTACATATAAACAAACATAACCATCTTAACTTAGGAAATGTGTCTTGGGCCATCCTTTTTTTCTGTCATGATTTTTTTCTTGTACTCTTGAAACTTTAAGGTTCTTCCTCTCTGATTTTCTTATCATAAACCATGCTCACCAGGAGCCCCTCATAATTTCCCAAGTAAAGATACGGATGTGGCTTCCTTTACAAACTAAAGTATCTGACGTAGTTAACAGAGATGAGCTTGTTGCCCACAATATTTACCAGGCATCAGCCATGGCAACACAAACTTAGCTAGGGTTGCTTTTCAGTGTCTTGCTACCAAATGGATGCACCTGGATATTAGAATGCCAGATGAATGGCAGACTGAAGCACAAACCTAATGTTCAATGCAAGGAACACCAATACAAACAAGGGCAATCAGTATGAACAGAGCCTGCCATCTAACTTATGGCATATGACTTGCTATTGACCATACTTGGTTTTGCTAAGGGGTCAGAATTCAAGATTAACCTGGTCACAAATCATAGTATCAATTTATCAAAGAAAGATTAATTGACCAGTCAGGAGGTACCAGAAGTACCTTAGGAGTCTATATCTGCTTGTGACTATACTAATAGTCTTCTAGGTGAGGCAGACCTTGCTCTTGATGGGTCACAGGTTCTTAGAGAAGGAGGTGGATGATATTCATCTTCTTAGGAGGAAACACAAACAATATCTCCACTTTTTATGAGTGGGGGGAGCTTTACCTGTGAGAATGTAACTATAGAGATCTCCTGTGAATATATAGCACTGTCTTTACTCCAAGATCTAGATCCTTCTAAGTCACAAATATGCTACAAAAGGCTCTCTATTAGGAACTTTTACTCATAACTCTGCCATTTTAGAGATATAACTTCCAGAAAAGGGTACACATATGGACTGAAAAGTTCAATGGATATTTACCTGTGTCTACACTTGATCACTGCCAGATCAATCTATAGGACAATTCTCAGCTCCTAAATCACTTGCTCACATCCCTCTCCCATCAGCACCCCCTACCTATGCCCATCTCCCACCTAACACTATTCTGACCTCTAGTGCCATAAGGTGGAATTGCTGTGTCATAAGGCATAAATAAATGTGTTTAGTTTTAACTGACACTTGCCAGAATGTTTGCAAATATGTTGAACCAATTTAAAACCCTAACCGACGGCTTTGGGTTGCTTAGATTTTTCTGGTGTTGGCACTAAAAATGCTCAATTCCTCTTCTTTTCCTTTTTTGCTTGACCTAACTAACCTAGGGCAAGCTTCATTACCCTCCTGGGTGTGTAATGGTGTAAAAACCAATATGGCTGTCATTTGTCTTTGCGTGTGGTAGTTCATCAGAATGAGTGACTTGATGACATACTATGAATTCACAGAGTGAGTGTCACTGCGAATCCTGTAGGAAGCCTCCAGAAATCTAAAACAAGCTCATATCTGTAAATCTCTACAATTCATGACCTGTGCTCAATACCTTGTGAGATCGCAGAGTCTGAACTCTTTTTGCCTCTGAGGTAACAAGATGTGCAATTCTCAAAGGAGGCCAAGATCTACTTGAAAGACAGTACATGCGAAATGCTTAGAAGTGTGAGAAGAGCCCAGAGATGCCGCCGGCAGTGTCATCATTTAGGCTGTCTTTCAAATAGAAACCAGCTGATGTTGATTCTTTGAAATTTTTCTTATTTAAAAAATTATAATTGGAATGAAATCTTTTTGTTTCAGCTATTATTCAATTAGCCTTAGAGAAATGTGTACTTTTAGACTCGAGTCTAGCTGACAGAGTGAGTGTAGCACAAATATTCTGTTTGACATTCATGTCATAGGCTATTAGTGCCATTTATTAAAATTTTGATTTCTTTTAACATTATTTAAAGGAAACAAAACAAAACACAAAAGAAGGAAACAGTAAATTGCCAAGTGGCAGTTTATCTGATTTGTTAGAAATGTTGAATTCAACTGAATTCCTTTACAGTGATTTTGAAGTGAAAATACATATACAAATGTCTACCGGACACTTACTTTACCTCCAATTAAACAAAGAATATGTGTCTGATGATCTGAAGTGCTGTCTACAGTTTGATTTAGAAATATGCAGCAAATGGGGATGCACGAAGTGATAGTGCTGTTTCTGTGATCAATAGACATGCTATTAGATTTCTTCAAAATATTTATGTCTATACCCACAGATTAGTGCTGCTCTCCGAGGCTTCTTTTTGAAGTGGGAAGTGGCTAGTACAGAGACTAATGACTGGTCAAAGTGCTAAGAACAAGTGACAGTTGAGTGCTTGGTCCTAAATAGTATATCTATATTGCCCCCTTCCCCAAAGCTCAAGGAATGTTGTAGAAGAGCAGCTGGAAAGAATGTAAGAGCTGGGGAGTTGCAAGGAATGCTGTGAAATATTGTCCTTTGAACCTGCTGTGGCCATTGGACTTATGAACTCACAACAGTGATTGTTACCTGCACAAGACCAGCACCAGACTGGCTTCAGCAACATTCCATCACACATAGGAAAGGGTCCCATGAGGTCCTACCTCTTATAAAGATATTAAATTGGTAAGTATAAAAAATACAAAGACATTAAAGTGGGAGCAACACTTGTTGGAAGAGGAAGGAATTTACTGGGAGAGGAAGAAGATGATGGGGAGTAATGGAGGATAAAAATGAACACAAATTATTTCTAGGAAGAATATATCTGTAGTTTTCCCACCCATGACCATAGGTTTGGGTCCATGACGAATACACTTCATCTCAGAATATGCTAACTCTGATTATAAAGCTTAGTTCAGGAATGGGCCCGTAACCCTCAATGGATCAACCATAGGCTGCACTGAGACTTTGGGGAGCTGTTAGTAAGCAAATAAAAAAATAAAAACTACAACTTGATGGGATTGTTGAATGAAGAGATAAAAATTGTGGAGTTGGCATCTCCAGAGGCTATTGTGACCAAGAGAGTACAAGAAATAAGAAAAAAAAGCATGCAATGCAAATGGATGGAAATAGAACACACTATCCTGAGTGAGGTAACCCAGACCCAAAAAGATGAACTTGGGATGTACTCACTCATAATTGGTTTCTAGAGATAAATAAAGAACCTTCATCTGGAGATGGATGGAGATAGAGACAGAGACCCACACTGGAGCACTGGACTGAGCTCCCAATGTCCCAAGGAGGAGCAGAAGGAGGGAAAATATGAGCAAAGAAGTCAGGACCAC
>NW_026067999.1:464089-592646 GCF_014885135.2 Alexandromys fortis
GGGAGGCGGGGAGGAGGCGGAAATCTTTTTTTTTTTTCAATAAAAAAATTATATTTAAAAAAAAAGCATGCAAGCCTGAACTGTCATTTAAATTGCTCATTCTAGCTATGCCCGAGGTTGAAGAAACAACCTCTCCCCGGGGGTGGAGAGGGGGTGGTGTCTGAAGCCAAAGGTGTTAAGGAATTTTTTCCATGTACTATAATCTGTATTGATTTTGTTTTGTTTGTCTCTTGGAATTCTCTACATGCTGATGACTCCCAAATTCACATCTGTGCCCAAGGCTTCGCTCCTAAGAAACAGATTTACAAAATAACTTCCAAATTGAATAAGCTGCACACAGATGGCCTACAGGAATCTCAAACACAACATGCTGTTTGCTCAGTGACAACTGGAATAATACTATAAACATAGATGCCTTTGTACTGTTGTTTAAATTTCCAACAGATTGCAAACTCTATGAGGACAAGACCAGTATTGGCTTATTCACTATTGTATCTTCAACATCTGGAGGAATACATGTTATAGATGTTCAATAAGTAATTCCCAAATGAATGAGTGAACCAACAAATAGAAAGGAATCTTCCTTGATGTGTTATGGTCTCATCAACCATATGCAATGGATCCTATAGATTTTGACTCATCAGTATCTCAGTTCTCATATCTGAGCCCACAATCACACTCTACCATTTATTTCAAGCCTAAATTACTTCTTGCTTGGCTCACTGCAAAGAATTCCCTATCTCCTTCCTCTATCTACACTCCTCCTAACTCCCAAGCTCTTTCTAATGGAACCCAGATTCTATTATGCCTCCACTTATAGCTATTCTCTAGAGCTTTCTAAATTGAGTCTTACACAGCTTGCTGTCCTCTCCAGGTTAACTCCAGGCTCTCAAACTGCAGCCATTGCTCAAGGAAGAGGAAGCCACTTCACCCCAAATTTATCAGCATATTCCCTGCCTCGGCATCCTATGATCCCTTCCAATACTCTTTTCACCCTCCTAATGATTCTGTAAACCTCATGCCCAATCTTTAGAAAGCCTTCTCTGGTGTCTGTCTCCTCATGTACCCCTTTTTTTTTCTGCTGAAGTGTTTAAGTGGCATAGACAGCTTCAGTGCTAAGTAGTTTCTGTCTAGAAGTTTCTTTTCCTCTTGTGTACATGGTTACATAAGATTTCCTAGTCTCCCTAGCAGCTGAAGATGGCCACATGCTCTAGTCCAAGTCAAAGGGCCATGGGCACAAATGGCATGTGCCACTTCCAAGCACGGCCCATAATACCCTCTTACATAGGATCCTCATTGTCTTTAGCTTCAGCTGATTAGAGATGCCTGAGGTCCCAGCAGAGGACAGGCCACAGTGTGGGTAGAATCACTTGTGTAGTTTCAACCTGCGTTATTCTGTTGTCAAAACTGATAGGTAAAAGCGATTAACCATCCCAAAATAAAAATAAAAAAGGAAATCCACATTGATGGCACCATGTTCTTATTTCCCTTCTCAAAGTGCCAGCTACTGTTGTTAATTTTTCTATCCTCAGGCAGATGCTCCTTTTTGTTTTATATTGTATAGGGGTTTGGGTTGTGGTTAGTGGGAAATGTAGAAAGGAAAGAACGACCTTATCCTATAGAGGGCAGCTACCCCTTCAATATTTTGTTTGGAATCTACATCTCTAATAATATACTCACTTTATAATGAATTTTTACTAGTGGCTTTCTAGATATACTAGTGAATTATCCAGATTCACAAGCTCTAGACGGATATCACTTACTGGAATCATGCCGCTGTTGTTGTCATCTTTACATTTTACATAAGTGAAAAAGATTCATACAGTTCTTGGGAGAGCTCGGGATGTGATTGAGAATAGAAAGCAGTTGCCCTGGATGAGGCAACACTGTAGCTGTAGCATCACTTAGCTTTCCTGATGGGAAAAGGAGCGGCAACAAACTTGCACACAGACCCTCACAGGAGTAATGGATACACATTTGCAGGTCCCCACGTTTATAAACGCAGTGTGCTTTGTTTCTCATAGCATATATGTCTAGGTAGGAAGCATACATTAACCTGTACTCTGAGGAAATGATAATGAATAAAATCTGGCTTTCTAAACAATAGCATTTACAAAGCCTTTCTTTTTGATTCAGGGTTTCGCTATGTAGCCCTGGCTGTCCTAGAACTCATTATGTAGACCAAGCTGGCCTGGAACTCACAGAGCTCCACCTGCCTCCACCTCCCAAGTGCTGGCATTAAAGGCATCCATCATCACACAAAGTCATTTATAGCTTCTCATTGTTGTGTATTGGGAATAAACAAAAATGTCATTCTGTTAATGCCTATTTCTTGGGGAAAAATCTTAGATGAAATCTTCAGTTAGAGTTAAAAGGAGTATTAAATTCAGCTCTGAGTTAAAAGACTGGTAAATTCTCGCTTGATGAGAGCTTGCCTTTTTTTCAAATCACTTTTCACTCTTGATGCCTGTGGGGTCAGTTTGACTCCCATTTAGCAGTGTCTACAGAGGGTCTGAAAGTTTGAAGAATCTGTCCCTGACCTAAGAAACCCGCCCCCTCTGTCTCTGTCTCTGTCTCTGTCTCTGTCTCTGTCTCTGTCTCTCTCTCTCTCTCTCTCTGCAGTTGCTAGTTGCCTGTAGTTCTTTGTCTAGGGATGGAAACCATCAGATTTCTCTCTTCCAAATTAATATGTCTACAATACATCCCAATTTTTAATGTATGGAAGAGTGTACAGTTTTTCATTTTTTTCTTTTACCACACTAAGCTGAACTTAGGGCCTTGTGAAGGCTAACCAGACATTCTACCACTGAGCTATATTTCTTGCCATCTATAAAAAGTGATTTTAGAGGCTGGAGAGATTACTTAGCAGTTAAGAACACTTACTGGTCATGCGGAGGACCTAGGCTTGATTCCCAATACCCCCATAGTGCCTCACAACTATCAGTATTTCCAGTTCCAGAGGATCTGCATCCTATTCTGGATTTTACATGCACAAGGCATGCATATGGTGCACATATAAACATGTAAGTAAAATGCTCATAGACATAAAATCAGTTTAAAAGTTATTTTAAGTATATTTTAACAAAAAATGTTCACTAATCATTGTACTAATTATGCATCAAGATATCTCTTGATGGATTTTGTTTTCTTTTTGTGGTTTTGATTTTTTAGATTTTTACTTTTCATTTCTCAGAACCACCATGTGGCTTGACTATAGAGGTGAAACAATTATTTATGGTTTTGTGATTGTTAATTTTGGTGTTTTACTCACTGCAAACTTGTATGTTTAAGACTTTTCTCTAATAGAAAAGAAAAACATGGGAGGTAATGTGCAGCAGAGAATGGCTAATCATCAAAATTGATGTATTTTTATGTTTGTCTTTGCAGTTGTTCTCTCCCAGGGCCTTCTCTTAGGAGAAAACATGTAGTGATCATAACACTTTTTTTGTGCAATGGAGTCTCTCCAAACTTACAGTCTAGTTTAAAAGACATGATCTCAAATTTTAAGACTTCAGAACAAAGGCAGGTTGGACATAGAGAAGTTTGCAAGAATATCTAAAGGTATGAAGTAGGTCACACTGAATGGAGATGCTCAATGCTGTGGGTTTTATCTGACTTGGCGCTGCTTACCATTCCTCTGAATCTCATTTGTGCCATTCCAACCTTCACGAGCATCCCAGTCTCCCTCCAGAGAAGATGTAGAGTCCAGGCTTCTTTACTCTCCCAGAGCAGTGAAAACAAGATGCTGGGTAGTGTAGCCTGTGGCTAATGTTCCTGTCTGCTGACCTCTTGTGACACACGCTGCATGGCTTCAAGACAGTTGGCCAGCCAGCCATAGTTTCTGCAGCCAGCTTCTGTTCTGAAAAGGCAACTGGTTGTTCCTTTAGGTTGGAGGTCATCCCTGGGCTTTCAGAACTGAAAGCCGGTCCTTCTTTTCCGATACGGCAGTGATAACAGATACAAAGACAGGCTACCTTCAATTAGTCTGAATCCCATCTTTCCTCAAGGTCTCAATTATAGGAACACTTCCAGGTGTTAAATTTCCTGTCTGTGGAATGCTACCTATTCATCCTAAGAGTAATTTCTCTATTGATTTAATTATTTAAAAACAGAAAATTCTTATGGTCATCTCCCCCTCTTGCTTTTGTCACTTTTTTTTTTTGTCGCTTGTGTTCTTTGCATTCCCACTGGTTTGATCAGTCTCAGCAGCTTCTAGCGTGTTATTTCTGCCTCCAAACTGCGCTGCTGCCGCCTCCGTCAAAGCCCACATGTCACTGAGTCTGTAGCACTAGCATGATCCAGCTTTCTCACTAGGGGAAATTCTGCATGGGAATACCATTTTCTTAGTTCCTCTCTTTCAGATGGAATGTTCTTCACGTTACTCCATGAGGTGGGTTGTATCCACTCTGACGGAGCAGCATCAACTATGTAACAGCCTGAAATCACAGTATGTTTAGTATAATCAGCAAGAGACGGAGGGCTTGGCTGGTCTTCATAGATGGTAGGGGATCAACCTCAGGTTGTAGTCATCCAGGAAGAGGAAGGTGCTGTTGCTAGTTTTTGCGTACACTGGTTGATTATGCACAAATACTCATACTTGGAGCAGAGAAGGGATTTGGCATTGCCTCTGAGTCTCATGCAGAGTAAGGCTTTGACAACAGTGATGGGTCTGAAATATTGGTATTCTTGTCATGGGTGAGCCCGTGTCAATAATACATATTCATTGAAGACTTCAGCCATTCTTTACACATTCATTCAGGGCTTCCCATTCTTGTCACCCTATCCCATCTTCAGTGCTTGACTTTGAGACAGCAATCTCTCCTTTGATTGGGTGTGCAATAAATATTTGAGGCATGCATGACTGAATGGAAGTGAATAATTACAATAACTTTTTGTGTATTCAGATGAAAAAAATTAAGTAAAATGTGCAATTCTTGATTCTAAGATAGGTAGTGTGACAAATTATCTTTATTTGAGTTAGCAGAGGAATTATTTTGGATGTAAGATTTTTGATTATAAAACTTGTCAAGTATCCTGCAAACCATAATGACTTAGGGACCAAAGACATGAACTACTTGGATTTTCTTTTTCATGAAATACTGTTCTTAAATAAGCACAAGGAGAAGATCTTGAGACCAATTCATTTCTGTGCTCATAGTAAAGACAATTCTAGGGGCAATTTGCTGCCCAGATAGTGTGTGTGTGTGTGTGTGTGTGTGTGTGTGTGTGTGCGCGCGCGCGCGCGCGCGAGTGTGTGTGCGTGAGTGTGTGTGTGCATTATGTGCTATATACATATCTGGAGTACAGTGACAGTGGTGCACATAATATTCACTGTAATAAACACTTCACATGCTTAGGGAAACTTCAGATAGCCCAGGCAAAATTATAGTTATGCCTTGTGGTTTAAAAAATAATGGCCCCCAAAGGGAGTGGCACTATTGGAAGGTATGGATTTGTTGAAGTGGGTGTGGCCTTGTTGGATGAAGTGTGTCACTGTGGGGGCAGCCTTTGAGGTTTCCTATGCTCAGGATACCACACAGTGTCTCAATGAACTTTCTGCTACCTTCTGGTCAAGATGTAGCCAGCACCATGTTTGCCCACACGCCACCATGCTGCCTGTAATGATGGTAATGGAGGGAACCTCTAAAACTGTAAGAATGCTACCCCAATTAAATATTTTCTTTATAAGAGTTGCTGTGGTCATGGTGTCTCTTCACAGCAATAAAAACACTAACTAGCACATGCCATGTGTATTATTGAGGATTTTGTGGAATACAAACAATCATATATATTACATATACATGTATATGTATACATATACATATATATGTATTACATATACATATACAATATATATGTGTATTCATATGTATGATATTTATTAGGATACAATCTGGGCATTCCAACAATAGTTGTCTTTACAGTGGAAAGGCTGAGCATAGGTAGCTGCTAAGTCTATGATGCCAGATGCTTCAGCAGTCCCAATCTGTCACTAAAGGCCTGGAAGATTCCTGAAGAACCACCTGTCTTTAGGGTATCTTGAAGGGCTGAAGGAACTGGGTTCTCATATCCATGAAAAAATACTGTTGTGGCATATTAATTCAAGATCCATTACATTTGCTTATGCTGTGTAACATTTGTTTTAATGATGCAAAGATATGTTGCATTCTTTTATGTTGCATGTGTTTAACTCTGTGAAGCTGTGAAAGTTTGCCTGTCTAAAACTCCTGATGATCTAATAAAGAACTGAACAGTCAATAGCAAGACAGGAGAAAGAATAAGTGTGGCTGATAGGCAGAGAATGAATAGAAGAGAGAAGATGGAGGAGCAAGAAAGAGAGGAGAGGAGAACTTCAGGGTCTAGTAACACAGCCACACAACCAGTTATGGACTAAGAAGGAAAAAGAAAAGGTATATAGAACAGAGAAAAGTAAAAGCCCAGAGGCAAAAGGTAGACAGGATCAATTAAGTTAAGAAAAGCTGGCTAGAAATAAGCCAAGTTAAGGCCAGGCATTCATAAGTAAGAATAAATCTCCAGGTATTTATTTAGGAGTTCGGTGGTGGGTCCCCAAAAGAGAAAAAAATCAACTACAGTATATAGCAATAATGGCAGCAAGAGCAACATGGTTTAAAAACTGCTACACAGAGGAGGCGAAAAATTCCATTTGACATCCTTATATTTGGGCAGCTACCAGAAAGTGCCACCCACACTTAAGGTGGGTCCTCTCATTTCAGTTACCCTAATCAAGAAAATATATCCCAAGACTTTCTCTTAGTTGATTCTAGAGTCAGTCAAGTTGGAAATCATGATCAAACCATTTAATAATTTTGTGATGTTGAAGTACAGTGCTTCATCTTTCTGTGCTTCAGTCTCTGTTTTGAAAATGGAGCATAGTAGTTCTAATACTGAAGAATTATTAGAATAGTAGTATCCACACTTGAATTTAATAGAGTGCTAGGAATTTAATAAAGGATCAGATGAATTACATTTTATTATTATTGCTATCAATTGTCACTAATAGGCAACCTACAGTCCTTGCTTGCTTCTTTCCCTTACATCCCTTTCAATCCATCCCCTTGGCCATAAGCCCTTTGCACCCTGTTTTCTGTATTTTATCTTTGATCATCCACCAACCGGAGGGATTAGTAGTAATTTTACCATTCTTTCTAGGCTTATACAGGAGCCTAGATGGACTGCATTCCCAGTGCTTGCTCCAAGTAGAGTAGATGCCCTCAAAGAGGTGTCTTTTCCTAAATTACACCAAGACTAGGCAAGCTGTCCTAAAAATTTGCTGATAGTACAGGGAGGAACAAGTTTCGTGGTTTTATTTCCTATTTTAAGTATTTCAGATCCACTAGCTGCCCAGGTAATGTTAATCCTGAACCGTATGCCCTTCCCACAAATCAAAGGCATAGGCATTTTTCCAAGAAAACTAGTGTATAGAATTTTTGTTTGGTTTATTAAAGCCATTTGTTTTCAATATGGAGCTGAGACTACCTGACCTAGGAATAAGCATGCATAGCTCTTAAGATTTAAATTGTTCCAACACCTACAATAATAATGACTAAAATGATTTAGTTTTAAGAGGAAATGGAAGAAACCAGATTTTGACTCATGACCTGAGAGTCTAACACAAAAGCATCAACATGAATTTGAGGCCAGCTTGAGTTATATTGAGAGTACCAGGCCAACCTTGACTACATAGAGCAGCAACAATGAAAAGCAAACAAACAAAAAGCCAACCAAAAAAAGATTATTGATGTGGGATTTCCCTCTGTATGCTGTAAATACCATTGGTTAATAAAGAAACTGCTTTGGGTCTATTGCAGCACAGAGTAGGGCAACACGGGAGTTCCAAGCAGATAGAGGAGGGGGGAGTAGGCAGTCAGGGAAAAGCCACGTAGCTGCTGTAGGAGACAGATGCCAGACATCAAACAGAACCTTACCAGTAGGTCCCAACCATGTGGCAATACACAGATTAATAGAAATGGGTTAATTTAAGATATAAGAACTAGCCAATAAGAAGTGAAAGCTAATAGGCCAAATAAAATGTGTTGCAATAAAACAGTTTCTGTGTAGTTATTTCGGGACTGGGCTACCTAGAAATGAACAAGCAGCCTCCACGAACAGATTATGGAAGATTATTTTGAAAAATTTGAACCATAGCATAATATGCACATAACAACAGTATAGAATATATTTTATATATCGCCATCAAACATAAAATTGTTATCTTAAATTCAAATTGTGTATTTAAAAAATTGTGCCATTAATCACTTATATTAGTCACACACACATATATATGTATATGTATATACAGATAATTAAAGTTCTGTTCTTTGGGATATGTCTCTCTCCTGGAGATGCCTTCAAGTTCATTATAGGTCAATTGGGCAATCTCTACAGAAAATATTATAAGAAACAACTATTTCTTGCCTATTAACTCCCTTTTACTAGCTACTTCTTTTAGATATCAGTATAGAAATACTATTGATAAAACTAAGTGAAATTATGAAAGAATTAGCCATTGGTGACAATATGGCATAACATGACAGAATCCTAAGAACCAAGAGATTTTCAAAAGGATGAAAGCAGATTCAATAAACTGAAGACTGAGATATTAATTAAACCATTATAGATTCTGAGGCAAAATTGTTCATTAAAATCTTGAAATGTATGGGCCAGGCATGGCACATCCTTTAATACATTTCAGCACTTGGAAGGCAGAAGTAGGCAGATCTCTGTGAGTTTGAAGCCTGTTTGGTCTACATAGCCATTTTGGGGGCAGCTAGAACTACACAATGA
This sequence comes from Alexandromys fortis, assembly GCF_014885135.2. NCBI lineage: Eukaryota > Metazoa > Chordata > Mammalia > Rodentia > Cricetidae > Alexandromys > Alexandromys fortis. The sequence continues at coordinate 472,895 of NW_026067999.1, forward strand.
GATTCTGCCTCAAAAAAAAATGAACAAAATCTAGAAAAGTAAATGCTAGTTTGTATGGAAATCATACTATTTACCTCAGCATGGATTCACACCTTTTGGCATGTTTGTCTCTGACTAAAGAAGTAGAGTATATTTCCTCTACTCATATGTGTATCTGTGACCTATGTGCCTCTGTGTGTGTGCATGCGTGCATTGATGTCTCTGTGTGTATGTGCCTGTGTATGTCTGTGTGTGTGTGTGTCTCTCTCTGTGGTGTGTGTGTGTGTGTGTGTGTGTGTGTGTGTGAGAGAGAGAGAGAGAGAGAGAGAGAGAGAGAGAGAGAGAGAGAGAGTCAGAGAACAACCTTGGTGTCATCCTAAAACATGCAATTCACCTTTGAAATAGGATCTCTTGTTGATCTGGAGTGCACCAAATAGGCTAACCTGGCTGGCCACAGAGCCCTACTGATCCTTCTGCCTCTGCTTCCTCAGCATTGGGATTTGAAATGTGTGCTGCCACAATAGGCTTTTTACATGTGACCTGGAGCACAAACCCGGGTCCTCATGCTTAAGAGGCAATCACTTTACCAAGTGAGCTCTCACCACTCTTGGTTTAGATTTGGCCATGTTGGGTGTGTTGAGAGTAGAATAGGCGGAAGGGCCCGTGTGTGTATTCTGTGCATAGGCTTTAAGAGGCCTATGTACTTCCCGTTGATCTCCTTTGCTTCTGCCACTCTTGTAATTGAGGCTGATTAATCTTAGTGAAAACATAAGAGAAATGGGGAGCAGAACCAGCAGTTACTGTAGCCTAAAGCACAGCTATAAGGCAACTCCAGCCTAGTTTAGTTTTGACTCAAAGATGCAAAGTGAGCCCAGCAGAGATTAATAGATACCCCAATTCACCTTTAGACACAAGAGCTAGATGCATGCACTTTATGTCATAAGCCTCACAGTATTCTCAATCTAATAAAGAATGTGAAAATGAATGCAGAAAATCAATACACAGTGTTTGTCCTTTCATAGTTAAACAAGAGCTCTAAGTAGATGGAAATGGATATGAATGTTACCAAATATGGCATGTTATATAAATACAATCTTAAAGATGAGATGGAAAATCATGAACTCATTAAGAACTAAATTGCTATTAATGTTTGAAGAACGATCAAGAATATTAAATAATAAGGTCTGAGATGAAGAAGTAACGTTTTTATTGCTTTTATCTTATTTGCTATTTCTCATACATGGTTTGAATGAACATATAGAAGCCATATATCCAATATGTGGGTGATTATAAAAATAGCAAATACTCTGAATGAAAGTCAATCATTACCCTGGAAGCAACGAGTAAAAGGTAACCAGATAAAATTAATATTGATAAATATAAATTATATACAAGGGGCCAGATAAAACCACCTAAACATGTGCAAATTAATACGTTATATCAGCTTTCTTATTGCATATTTAATACATCACTATAAATTAATATTAACACCGTAGCATATATTATATACTGCAACTAACATATAATTATGTACTGAACAATATAGCAATGTATAATGTATCACATAATATAGTTTTACATTTGGTATAGACCAGAAACTGTACTTCTAGAAATTTACACTGAAGAATTATATTTGTGGGTAAATTGAGGGACTGGTAAAGAAAGCTTAGAAGTAATAATATTAAATAATCATAAACCAGTCTAAATACATGTTGATGAAGCTTGGTATATAACATAAAATATGTAAAACGGAAGTGAGCCAGTCCTTAAATATTGTTATGTTTTAGCAATGGTTCTCAAACTGGTAACTGAAAACCACTGTATTAGCATTTTCTGGGTAGGTGGTTAAATAAATATAGGTTTCCATGGTGCTCGGGAGATGAGTTAGTCAATAAAATGCTTGTGGTACAAACATGAGGACTAGAGTTCAGATTACCAGTGTCCATGTAGTGGCATGATGTCTAAAACCTCAGAGCTGTGATGGGGAGTTGAGACAGCTGGATCCTTGGAGCTTATTGACTAGCCAGCCTGGCAGAATCCATGAGCTTTAGGTTTAGTGAGAAAAATGTTTCGAAAATAAGGTGGGTACTGATTGAAGCAGATGCTGCTGTTGACCTCTGGCCTTCACATTTGTGTGTATACTCACCTAGCATGCTCTGGAACACACATACACACATGTATATGCACATACATATTTTCTTAGTATTTTTTAATGATTATTCTTTCTAAAATTAGTATAAAAAGTAATGTGTTTCATTATAAAATTTCCACAATGTGATGTTTGTTGAGTTTAAAATTGGAATCGCCTGGAAAGATAACCTCCATGAAGGAAGGATTGTCTCCAACAGGGTGACCTATGGGTATGTATGTAGGGATTGTCTTGATTGCTTTAATTGACGTGGGAAGACCCACCCTCAGTGTGGGCAGCACTTCTGGTAGCAGCCCAGATAAAAGAGCCTGGAAGAGGAAAAGCTTAGCCTTCCCTCTCAAGTTCAACTACTCTGTTGCTGCCAGTGCTTCTTGCTTTGTTTATATCAGAATCAACTTCTTCAGGGTTCCTATAAAAATCATCCCCAAAATTGAAGATGCCTGGCTCTCTAGGACTCTCCCAAGCCTTTAGCATCAGATTCTCCGAGGTCCCCACCTTTATGGACTGAGCGACTGAGTTTTCACCCTCTCTGGTAGGAGACAGCCATTGTTGACTATTCCAGGTGTACTGTGTAAATTGAGCTAAAAACTTCTCTTTTAATATATATTCTTTTATTTATTTTTTTATTTTCGAGACAGGGTTTCTCCGTAGCTTTTTAGTTCCTGTCCTGGAACTAGCTCTTCTAGACCAGGCTGACCTCGAACTCACAGAGATCCACCTGCCTCTGCCTGCAGAGTGCTGGGATTAAAGGCGTGCGCCACCATCGCCCGGCAATATATATTCTTTTAGTAGTATGCTCCACTAGAGAGTCTTAACTAATACACACACATAGTTTGTTTTTATTGATCCTTTCTCTAACTCCTAGCTGCTGTAACTGGTTCTCTTCCTTTCTTCATTGGTCCCTCTTCTGCTTTCATGTCACATGCATTGTGTGTGTGTGTGTGTGTGTGTGTGTGTGTGTGTGTGTGTGTGTGTGTGTGTGATTATATAAGCCATGAAACTAGTCAGGGAGACATGAGACAGGAAAAGATGGTCTTAATGGAAGGTTAGAAAGGGGGAATGTAAGAAAACTCCTTTTGTTAATATAAATTAATTACCCATAATGGATTTCATTAGGACATTTTCCTATATTCATCTAATATATTTTGATAGTATTCATTGCCCATTACCCTCTCTTACCTCCCTCCCTTTCCTGCTCAACCTATTCTTCTTTCTTACTTGTCCCCAAATGCTTGCATGCCTTTTTAAAAATTACCTGGTGAGTTACATTCAGGCTGTATTCAGGCGAATGAGTGACGAAGTTCTTTTACAAAATCATGGGCACTTTATCACTGACTACGCCACTGAAATAAATCTCTCTCCTTTCCAATCAGGCATTACTTGTGTACAAATACGTATTGACTGTTGAGGCTTTATGAGTTCTTCACACCTCTACAACAGCTTGTTGACAGACCCAATATTCTGAAGCTAGTCATGGCTGCCAGGAGTTCAAGAGAGTCATTTCACGCAATGGTCCACACCACCACGCCCTCACATCTTTCAGCTCTTCCTATACACCAGTAACAAATATACTGAGGGAGAGGGGGATATATTTTTAACAAACACTCTCAGATAATACACTTGCCTAAAATTTAAGAGCATTGTAAGAAAAAAATGTAGTGGTACGGGGAAATGTTCATGGCATAGTGACAAAGTAAATTCCCAAACCACATAACTCCTTTTCTGTAAAGATACATATCTGAGTAGAAGAAATTACGAAATGAAAAGGCCCACATGATAACCATGATCAATATAGTGCGATGCTACATTAAAATGCAGCAATATTTGGGATTGTTTCAAAGATACTGCCCCAGTCGGTGCTTGAAACTATAATAGGAGCAAATCTTGTATCTGAGCACCCATTGAAAGAAAGCAGCGATCTTTAAACTGAGATGACCACCAAGTGGCTAGCGAGGCAGGCCATTCCTTGTGCTGTCTGGACACAGCAATGTCGCATGTTCCGGGTGGGATGGAATGGACTGGTGTGCTAGTTCACCATGCTCCTCAGAATGGCACGCAGTTGACAACTTTTGAAAACTTTACTTCTGGAGCTTTCGATTTAATATTTTCTTTTCTTGGTCACTGAGATTGTGGAAAGTAAAACAGAAGATAAGGGGGACAACTATATATCCTTTTAAATGACCTTTTAAGACAGTGTCTCATACAGCCCAATCTGGCAAGCCTTGAACTCCCGGTCCTCCTGCCTCCACTTCCCAATTTCTGGAATTATAGGCATGCAATGCCATGTCTGGCCTAAATTTGGGAGAAGCGATTTATAGTTCCTCTCCCTGCATTTTTCCCTTTTCTTATCCTGTTCTGCTTTCTTTCCATGGCAAATGTTTGGAGTTGGACAGAGAGTAAAAGTTACCTACAAAATATTTCCCTTCCTGGATTCTGCTTTCAAAAGCCTCACCCTCTCAAAAATTATAGCAGTGTCTTAAAGACTGTGAGGCAAGAATTTCTCTAAAAAACAAATTCTAACTGGAAACAGGAGGGATGAGTCCAAGAGCCTGGAGAGCCACAGGTATCTATATTCTGCATACTGACAGAGTCAGGAAAAACCAGGTGAACTTCAGACAGTGAGATGAGGGTTGGAGGCTAGCCAAGAGTTAGGCTCCTAGCAGCCAGCCAGGGCTTCCTTTGTCCCTTTCGTGGCCAATAAACTGAAGCATCTAAAGGGCTAAAGAAACCCTGTGTGCTGGTGGCTCTGAGATCTATCTGGCTGACATCCACAGGATTCTCCTGATGTCTTAGCACTACCTGGCATCCAGATCCAAGGTACACCCTAGTGATCAAGGGCAAAGGCCTAATAATGTCTGGGGTTGAAATTTCCTGCCAGCTTGGGGGAAACATGATAGGGAGTTTTTTTTTTTATGAAGCCATTTCAATGTTTCTTAGTCACACGAATCTGTGGATCGTGTATGATGTCTGATAACTACAGGAAGATGGGTTCCTATTCTTAAACCAGATGAGTCCTTTCTTCACAAGGAACGGAGCGCGAGTAGAATGAATGTTTGTGGCTGGTGTGACAACAGGTGTTCAGTTAGCTGGCAGGATAAACAGAGGCAGGCGAAAACCAGTGAGCTTGTGGCAGAAACTACTTCCCGTCCATCTCTGCAGCCTCGGATTTCTGCATCTCTAGCCAATGTATTCCATTCCCAGAGGCATCAGCTTCTCCATTTAACAAAAAAGGGAAATATTGGAGTAAGTAAACACAAAAACTCCCCCTACCTTCTGGGACCTTTTGGGTTTGCTCTCTCTCTTCTTGTGGTCAATTGCATTTCTTCTCTCTAAGAAATGAGGTGTTAATCATCCCCATGGATGCTAAGCTGCAGTGAACTTGACCTTGAGAAAGCAGCGTCTGCTGGGATAGTCGGCACTACGGAGCAGGCTACTGGTGCGCTTTTCGGTCTGCATGGTCCCAGGGGCCGTGCATCACTTCACGCAGATTGAATTGAAGGGATAGAGGGTGATGAAACCAAGTTTGCTCTTTAAGCTTGAGGCGTTCAGCAGAGATGGGCTTTCATACCGGTCTCAGAAGGCCAATTTGTCACTCTGGAGAGCAATTTCACATTAACACAATGTCAGAGCTGCTGGGGATTGGCTAGACCACCCTTGGAAGAGGTTAAATTTATCTTTTAATCAGCATGGGAAAGAATAAGTGCTTCTGTTCCACCATAGTGTTGCAGTCTTGCTCATCTGACACCTTATAAAAGCCATGGCAACTCTGACAATGCCCATGGAACTTGGCCTGTATCATTGCCAGGGAGGAAAGACAGAAAAGTAGGGTTGCTGCGGCTGTTATCCAAACTGGCATAATTGATGTGGGTGCAGTGGGTTAGAGCTAATGGTCTGTGTTTAATTATGGAGGCAGTGACACGGGGCCTGGAGGATGATCAGGCACTAACCAGATGATGAAGCACTCTCTCACTTATAAGCTCCCCAAGTGACTGAAAAGAGCCAGAACAATGGCGGGGTGGTCTCATTTCCACATTTCTCCTGATTTTGGGCCTAGTCAGAAAAAAGGACAGGGCTGGACTTATAAAATGTATCCAAACTCAGCAAGGTCTATCTATGGGGAATAGTCACCTATAGACCCCAAATAAAAGTGTTTAGGAATCTACTGCTGTAGGAATCTGTTTGTCCATTTACACTGGGAGTGTTCTACATTTAACATGTTCCCAAAAGCCTATCAGTCATGTAGGAAATGTGTAACTTTTCATCTTGTTTCATTCCTAGAAACAAATAAATAATCTTATGTTCACTATCTCCATATCACACTACACCCATTCTCAACTTACAGCAATAGGCTCTTCAGGTTCTAGCTGTACACATGGCTGCCCAGCTAGGGACTACATTACCCAGGCACCATGGCAGAAGTGAGAGAACCCGTGGCTAAGTTTCAACCAATAAAAAGAGAGAAGAAGTGATGTTAATAATGGCCAATTCATGCTCTTAAAGCAAAGTACTCCTCTACTTGTTTTTCCTGCCTCGTGGGTAAGAAGGGGCTATGGTAAGTAGTGGTTGAATTTCAATCTTCGAGACACCCTATAAGCTAATAGGACAATGACAAAGAAAGATCTTGGGTTTTTGGGTCACTTCCCAGAGGAAGGTTATCTTCTTCCATCAATGGCCTGCAAACATGAACTTACTCCAAACTAGACGGTTTGGTGTCAGCTGCTGTCATTTGGACTCTGTTCAAATGAATTGTTATTTGCCAAAGTAAGACACTTTCTAGTTTGCAACCGCTTTCGGACGTTTCTCATTCAGCTGTATGAGCGAACCAGGTAGAGAGGACAATGACAAGAGTGGCTAGAGCATCTACTCACAGTACCTACACACCTATGAAGATACAAATCCCCACTTTGATGAATCCCAGTCGCTGGCCTTCTGCTACTCCTTTCGCTACAATACTGCTTTCCTTTCTTTGGAAGCCTCAAGACAATCTGATACAGAAGGAAATTTCCACTCATTGAAATTCATAGCTCTTGTAGTTTTGATTGCTTAAACATCCGATCTCCATCCAGCGCTTCTCTCCTTCTTTCCGTCTCCTACAGTCCTCCAAAAACAACAAAAGAGGAGAAGCTCCATAAAGCAGTTTTCTTTAAAAAGAAAAAAAGAAGGTTGATGGCGTTGCTTAAAACAAGAAGAGCCTGGGTTGGGGAGGGAGTGTGTGCGCAGTGGGAGGAGTATTTTATCAATGACACTGTTTAGAATCGCCAGAACATTGCGGTAATAAAAAGCAGAGCAACTTTTAGTCAGTTTTATTATTGTTTTTAAATTCTATAAGGAGATGAAGCCCTTATTGCCTCTCTCCCCTTTCTGCCTGCACCCGGGACCACTTCCATCACCTCCCCGCTTCATAGACAACAACATAATAATTACGAAGGAAAGAAGCATGCCGTTTACAGCTTGCCTCACTTTTGCCTTGTTCTCTTTGCTATGTATACATGTTCAGGAAATGGCTGGCATGTTTGTGCTGATTGCCGCCTGTTCCCTTTAAGAGCTTCTGTAACGAAGAGGGAAGCTTGCCGGCTTCCTTGGGTTATTCCTTCCCTCTTATCTCCATAGTTACATGAATTGGTTCTGTGTAATTTTTTATAGCTGGCATCTTGCCCAACTCAAATTGATTATAAAGGTTGCGAGGGCCAGTTGAGATCTGCAGCTTGATTCCCGGGGAAGTTAGCTGTTTGGAAAGATAGCAGTGACAGCGGAGATAGCCTGCAGATGGGAAGACAAGGCTGGAGGTTCCGGATTTTATTACAGAGCTCACGAATGACTCACTCCTCTGGTTCCTCCTTGGAACATGGAAGATGAGTGCCTGGAGGAAATCAGTGGAAATGTTCTCTCCTGAAAGGGTTTATTGTAGGACTGCCATACTGAATACAGGTTCCCAGCTAAGTTCGCATTTCAGATTAACAGCAAATGTCTTTCAGTGTCTGTCCCCAAATATGGTATGAGAAAGACTTAATACTAAAAGCCTGAATGCCCAGTTAGTTTTTACATAAACAAGGCAGTGTGTGTGTGTGTGTGTGAGAGAGAGAGAGAGAGAGAGAGAGAGAGAGAGAGAGAGAGAGAGAGAGAGGGTATCTCATGACATATTTGGAAAATACTTACATGTTATACATTGTTTATCTGGAATGTAAATTTTTACAGGGAAGCTCGTATTTTTGTGTTTATTATTTGGCTAAAACTGGCAGCCCTACTTACAGAAACGTAGTTCGGCTTCAGGAGATGTCTTCTTTAAAATTCAGGAGCAGCCAGTCTTGCTTTTCCTCTCAAAGGTGAGGAAGGGCACGTGAGAGCAAAGAGCGAGGGGAAGGACATTGTAAACTGGGAAACAGTGCTCTAACACCAGCTGACTGAGCATACTTAGACAGCATCCTTCAACTGCTCATGCGTGACCTGCCTAGAAGGAGGGCATCCCTTGACTTCTACAGAAGACAATGACTCTCCAGTTCTATGTTCTTCCTGTGTTACTAACATTTACCTGGAGCTGGTTTTCCCTGAGATCTTGCAGCTTGTGTTCAGAAGAATTAAAACGTAAGTCACACGTATAATTTTGGGATTTAGTAGCCACATAGAAAAGTTGGAAGAAACAGCTAAGGGGAACTTTAATAATGTGCTTTATTTAAACAATTACATTAAAATAGCATCATTTAAGGTTATAGTCATACTAAATTATTAATTAATGATTTACATTATTTTGTGTGAAATCTCCAAAATGGAAAGTTTATTCTTACAGCACATCTCAATTTGGACTAACAACATTCAACCACCAAATAATCACAAGTGGCTCAATGGCTATCATATTGGACAACACAAAAAATGAGCCAAACTTAAAAAAAAAAAACAGAAAAAAATGAGTAAATAAAATTAAGAAAGATAAATTCAAGAATGACATATGAAAATTTTTGTTTAAAAATGAACATACAGTTGATTCTTATTATTAATGGAATATGCATTTGTGAATTTTTCTGCTCACCAAAATTCATTTGTAACCCCCAAATTTGTATGGCCATCTGTGAGAATACACGTACACAGAACTGTAAAGAACCGAATTTTGAATTGTGCCCTTCAGGTATATGCCCAGGAGAAGTATGATGAGTGTGATGATTAATCTTGGTTCTCAACTTGACTGGATCTGGAATCAACAGAGAGACAGAGCTCTGGGTGGGTCTATCAGTCCATTTCCAGGAAGGAAGGATTAACTGAAGGAGACCTTCTCCCAAAATGAGCAGCACCTTCTGGTAGCAGCCCAGGTATAAAAAAGGTCCAAGAAAAAAAGCAGGAATTTGCTTGTCTGCCTTTGCTTCTTATTGATGAGTATGTCTATCCAGTTCCTGGTGCTGCTGTCTTTTTTTTTTGGGGGGGGGGTTTGAGACAGGGTTTTTCTGTAGCTTTAGTGCCTGTCCTGGAAATAGCTTTTGTAAATCAGGCTGGCCTTGAACTCACAGAGATCCGCCTGCCTCTGCCTCCTGAGTGCTGGGACTTGCCTGCTGTCTTTCACTACCATCGGAACCCACTTTCTTTTGCCTTTCATCATGGGCTGAAGACTAGCTATTGCTCTCTACGAATTCTCCAGACTATCAGAACCAGTTTAGGAGTGCTGAGGCATCAAGCCTTACAGATAGAGCAGCTTCCAGGTACTCAGCTGCTACAGCGGTGTTTCTCAACCTTCCTAATGCTTCCTAATGTTGTGGTGACCTCCAGCCATTACTCTATTTTCATTGCTACCTCATAACTGTAATTTTGCTACTTTTCTGAATCATAATATAAATATCTGGTATGCAGGATAACTAATACGGGACCCCTATGAAATGGTCCTTCGACTTCCAGGTTGAGAACTGCTGCTCTAGAGCATGAGGACAACCCGTGCTGGATTGCCCAGCCCCTGTGAAGTGAGCCAATCTAATAACTTCCATTTTGTAATATAGTTGCATATTTGTTCTATCAGTTATGTTCCTCTAAAGCACCCTAGCTGAAACAGTTGTTCAGATAGTAGTTCTAGCTTTAGATTTTTGAGGAACCCCCATACCAATTTCCATAGGGGCTGGATTAAATTACATTCCCACCTGCAATGTATCACATTCTCTTTCTCCCACATCCTCACCAGCCTTTGTTTTCTTAATGGATAGCTAAGTTATAGACTCAGCCTAGATACACGTTAACAGATTAATGGATAAAGAAAATGTAAATAAATACAAACACACAAAGTGTTAGTCTACTGTAAAGAAGAATAAAATCACGCCATTTAATTGGAAGTACCTGGAGATCATCATATCAATCTTAATAATCTAGGCTCAGAAAACCAAATGCCTCATGTTTTCTCTTCTTTGTCAATGTGAGATTTCAAATAAATAAATGAAAGGACGAGTGAGCACACACGCGTGCAAGCACTCACGCCCCCATACACATGAGATATAAAAGCAGAAGCAAGGCTATTTGAAAGGAGGAAGGAGCTAGTGTGCGTGGGGAAGGAATATTGATAGTATGCGGATGTGAGAGTGGTCCAAGTACGTGATATACTTGAATAAAATGTTTATATAATCTGTCACTATATACAATGAATATACACCAATACAGTTTTTAAGTTGAACTGCCCGACGCGTACATTCCTTGCTAAGATCAAACACGATAAAGTTCTTTCTTGTTTTAGATCTCAGGGTGTAAATAAGGATCCTTCTTGTGGTCTATTTAGATGCGCAGATTTTGCCAATTCTCAGGCAAGTACTTCAGTAGCTACAAGGAGGCTGTAATGTATCTTAAGGATAAAAGATGTGTTAGATAAGATTCAGCCAGTCAAGAGTTACAACTGTTAGCTATGGGTTCAGTGTTAATGAGACAACAATATATCTTAAATACAGCGTATATTTAACTCACAAAACATCCTTAAAAGGTATTTGCTGGTGGAAATAACTCTTTTCCCTTTTCATTCAGTCCAGGACTGATGCCAATGAAATGGTACTGTTCGTTTTCAGGGAAGGTCTCCCTCCCTCAATTATCTTAATCTAGACAATCCCTTACAAATATGCCCAGAGCCATCTCCATGGTGATTCTAGATCCCACCAGGTGTGCAATCAAGATTAACCGTTATGCCATAATTTAGTTAGATTTCTTTAGAGGTGCTTGCCAGGGGAGATAATTCAGCATTTACTAACCTAGTGTTCTTGATGATGTCATAGCACCTAACTAATACTGCTAATGAAAACTGATTGTGTTTTATGTCTTCAGACAGTTTAAGATTTCCAGAAAAGTGAACAGATAGTACAAAGTGTTACCATCCTTCTACACAGCTTCTCCTACTACGGGACCCATCAGCTAGTACAGTCCATTTGTTACAGCCTTATTAACAATAGTCCATCTGTTAATTACTTGTCTTGTTTCTGTGATCAAATACCCAGACGAAAGCACTTAAGGAAGCAATGGTATGTTTTGTTTGGGGGCACATAGTCTATAATGGCAGAGAAATCATGGTGGCAGAAGCTTGAAGTGGCTAATTGTAGCACGACTAACAAAAACCCAGACACAGACATTGGGATTCAAGCTGAAGATCAGAAAAGCAAAACAGCCAAGCCACTAGAGAGTGCTAACCTCTAAGAGGACTCAAACAAAGAAAGGGGTGATCCTGTCCTCAGTGTGACCGCAGACTGCAATGTTCTCCACAAAACCTCCTACTGAGGACTGAGACTGAGCTCCTGTCTCCTCCCATTTTGTTTTCCTCTCTCTAGTGGTGGGATTAAAGGCGTGCACCACCACTGCCTGGGCTCTATGGCAAACCGGTGTGGCTGCTGGGATTAAAGTAACTCAAGTACTGTATTGACAAGGTATGGAGAGGATGAACAACCTTGTCTTGTTCTTGATTTTAGTGGAGTTACTTTGAGTTTTGTCCATTTAAGTTGATGTTGGCTATAGACTTTCTGTAAACTGTTCTTATTATATTATGCCCCTCGTGTCCCTGATATCTATAGGACTTTTATCATGAAGGGGTTTTGGATTTTGCCTTCACCTCTGTTTCATTTGATACAAGATCTTTCTCTAGGAAACTGTTTGTGACTTTACCCCTAGAGATACAAGAAAAAGCTTGGATCACTAAACCAGCCTCAGAGAAAATTCCATGGGCATCAACAGGTATAAGCGCCCCACACTTATCCCGGGCCTGGAAGTGGCAGTCTCCAGATTTTACATAACCACTACTTCTCACTTTGACCTAGTGCAAAGAGATTCTCTTTAACAAGCTAGCATTTGGCAAACATACCAATATGCATCACCAGATCATGTGCCATCTATTTTCCTCCCACATCTTACGCTGGTGGCCATGGCTACCACAATGCTGTAGTCCCAGCCACCTGGGAACGGAAGTGCTTAGAGAATACACAATACTGTTGCATCCTTCTTCTCTGTTTCTACATTTATCAATTACAAACTTCTAGCTTAGCTAACCACACAAATGAAGTTAACACACAAACTCCCATTCCCCCTCTTAGAAATCATAGCCCCTTCCTTTATTTACCGTACCCAGGCTTCACAGCCCCCTCTGAGACATAAATAAACTAACAGGTGCCTGAGTTAACAGGCACCCACTTTGTCAGCCTTATCTGATTTCTTGGCCCTGCAAATTGCATGCCTGGTATCCCTGTTGTTGCCAAATAATTGTTCATTGTGTGTGGGGGGGTATATAAACTGGAAACCTTGTGGGATCAAGAGAACACGGAGAGAATATCGAGATAACATGGAGAACATTGAGAGGAGAGCATTGGAGAGAACATTGGAAGAATGAATGGGACATGATAAGAAGACTTATATGAGCTTATTCGTTCATTACACCCTCAGACCCCGTTAGTTTTCACTTGCTCTAAGTGTTCCTTCGGGATCTTGAGCGATATAGAGGGCTGAAACCCCAATAAACCTCAATATAATTGCTTATCTGACCTTGACATAACTTTGGTAGGTTGTATATATTGAGAAAATTGTCTATTATATTAGAGTCGTCAATTGGTGGAGTACAAGTTGCTTTTTTTTTTAAAGCACAGTTTTACAATTCTTTGTATTTCCTTGTTGTTTGTTGTTCTGCACCCCTTTTCATTTCTAACTTTGTTAATTTGGATAATTTATTTCTATTTTCTAGTTAATTTTGCTAAGGATTTGTCAATCTTAATCATTTTTCCAAAGATCCAAAGTTTTGTTTTATTGATTCTTTGTAGTGTGTTTTATTTGTTTGCTTCTATTTTATTGATTTCAGCACTGAGTTTGAATATTTCTTGCCATTTACTCTTTGGATGTGAATTCTCCCTTTTGTTTTAGAGCTTCCTGATGTGCTGGTAGATTACTAGTATGCAATTCCTCCCATTTCTTTTTGTGGGTACTTAGTGTTATGAACTTGCCTTAGAACAGCCCTCACTGTATCCCATCCATTTGGGTATGTTTTCTTTTCATTTTCACTCAATTCTAAAAAGTCTTTTTTTTTAAAATTTCTATCTTGACCCATTTTTCATTCAGTAGAGAGTTGCTCAGTTTCTGTTGTTCTGTTGTTATTGTTGTTGATATCCAGTTTTAATCTGTGGTGGTGAAATAAGATACAGGGTGATATTTTTTTCTTATATCTGTTGATATTTATTTGTGTCCAAGTATGTGCTCAATTTTGTAAAAAGTTCCATGAGGTGCTAGGAAGAACATATTATCTTTTGTGTTTGGGTGAAATGTTATGTAAATATCTGCTAGATACATTTGGTTTGTGATGTAAGTTAGCACCAACATTTCTCTATTTATTTTTTGTCTGTATGACCTGTCTATCGGAAAGAGTGTGGTACTGAAGTCACACACTATCAGTGTGTGAGTGTCGAATATGTGATTTAAACTGTAAGGTTTTTTTTTTTTTATGAACTTGGGTGCCCTTGTGTTTGGTGCATAGGTATTAAGAACTGTAATCTCCTCTTGGTGTTCCTTTGATGAGTATGTATTTCCTTCCCTATCTCTTCTTTTTTTTTAATAGACTAGTTTTGATTTGAAGTCTGTTTTATCAGCTATTAAAATAGCTGTGCCAGCTTGCTGTTTCAGTCCATTTGCTTAGAATATTTTTTTCTACACTTTTACACTGATGTGATTCTACCTTTGATGTTAAGGCATGTTTCTTGGATTTAACAGGATGGATCCTATTTTTGTACACAATCTATTAATCTGTGTCTGTTGGGAAATTGAGACCACTGATGTTGAAAGTTATCAATGCACAGGGTTTGTTGATTTGTATTATTTTGTTGTAGTGGTGTTTTTCCTTTCCTTTCCTTTTCTTTTCTTTTTTTTTTGACTTGCTGGTCTGGGATTATTTATCCCTTGTGTTTCTAGGTTGTGGTTAACCATTTCAGGCTCAAAATTTCCTTGTAGTGCCTGCTGCAAAGCTCTATTTGTATATAGATATTGCTTAAATTTGATTTTACCATAAAATGTCTTTCTCCTTGTCCATTTATTGTTATTGAATGTTTTGCTGGGTGTAGTAGTCTGGGCTGGAATCTATGGTCTCTAAGAGTTTGTAGAATATCCCCTTTGAGAAGTCAGGTTTTATTCTAATGGTTCTTCCTTTGTATGTTACTTGGTCTTTTTCACTTTCTACTTTTAATATTCTTTGTTTGTACTTTAGTGTTTTGATTAATAGGTGATAAGGGGAGTAACTTTTCTGGGCCTATCTATTTGGTGCTCTTTATGCCTCTTGCACTTTGATAGGCATCTCTTTATTTACACTGAATAATCTTTTTCTAAGATTTTGTTGAAAATATTTTCTTGGCCTTTGACCTGGGTTTCTTTTTCTTCCTCTATCCCTATTATTTGTATGTTTGGTCTTTTCATAGTGTCCCAGATTTCCTGTATGTTTTGTGCATGGCTTTTTTTTAGATTTAACATTTTCTTTTGCCATGACTTAATTGTCTGAGATTCTGTATTCTATCTCCTATATTTTGTTGATGAGGCTTGCCTCCTAGGTACCCATTTATGTTCCTAAATGTTTCATATCCAGATTTTCTCTCAGTTTGTGTTTTCTTTATTGATTCTATTTCCACTTTCAGGTTTTGAGCTATTTTATTAATTTCTTTCACTGCTTGTTTGTTTTCATAGATTTCTTTAAGGGGTTTATTCATTTCTTCTTTAAGGACCTCTATCATATTCATAAAGACTTGTGTGTCAGTTACATTGTATTTATCATGGCCTACCCCAGTAGTATTCTAGTGGAGACATACCATCTCGGATGTTATTGTTTTTTTTATGCTGGCATATACACATCTGGGTTTGGGATGATTGCAATTCAAGATGCTGATATCTGGTTTTGTCTTTGTTGGTTTTGTGTTGTTTCTTGATTTTTGTTGCCCTTTCTGATTCTTAGAATAGTGTTTGTTTCCTGGTAGGAAATTCTTTTGGGATCCTGACTGTGTGGCCTATGGGGCTTCGAGGTCTAATATTTTTTGGGGCATTTGGAGCTGACACTGAGTGGGGATGGGATAGAAGAGAATAATGAGGGGGGTCCATAGGAGGAAAGAAAGCAGGGTAGTCCACCAGAACATACTTAGTCCCTGGAAATGGGAATGGAGAGTGAGCAGAGGCCATAACAGGTAGTTTGCTACAGAACTAAAGATGAGACTCAAGATTGTATTTGGAAGAGAGAAGGGAGAGTGAAGATCTGAAACTCGCAAACCTGCTTTGCTGGTCTACTGCTTCTCTGGTAGGCTTGCCTGGCAGGTTCCCAGGGAATGCTCACTTAGGGGCTGGGACAAATGGATGAGTGATGTGGAATATCCTTCTGTATATGTGGTGCTTTTATTGGTTGATGACTAAAGCTGTTACAGCCAATGGCTTAGCAGAGTAAAGCCAAGCAGGAAATCTGAACATATATNGAGAGAGAGAGAGAGAGAGAGAGAGAGAGAGAGAGAGAGAGTAGGCATAGTCAAGCAGTCGCCAGCCAGCCACCAAGGAAACAAACATATGTAGAAAATGAGGCAATGCCATGGCCACGTGGCAATACATAGACTAATGGAATTGGGTTAATTTAATATATAAGAGATAGCTAGAAATATGCCTAAGCCATTGGCCAAAGAGTGTTGTAATAATATAGTTTCTTTGTGATTATTTGGGTCTGGGAAGCCAGGAAAGGAAAGTGCAGACTCCATTTACAGATGAGAGGGGAGGAGGGTTTGAGGAGAAGATGTGTGTGATCTGATGGAGTTGGTGACAGAAGAGGGAAGTCTTCAGCTGAGGGTGAGACTAGAGTATCCGATTTGGAGGGGAGGAGGAAAGGTGAAGATCCGGTTAGCCAACAAATTTCTCTGGACCTCTCTTTGTCATTTAAATATGCATTTATTTATATATGGTAATTTTAATGGTATATAAGCAAAATCAGATAAAAATGAAATTAAAATAGAAAAAATATGAAAAATAATAGAATTTTAAAACCTATATAGTTTCTGAAAGCAAATAGCCTAAAGCAACTCAGATGATTGTATTGGGTCAAAGAGACATGACCATTTTTATTTAATGTATCGGTATTCCAGTAGCAAACAGAAAAAAAAAAGAAATTCCTTACGAGAAACATGGTTTTTGCTAAATTTAAAATTTTTCCCAAGCAACGTTAATGGTACATAAAAATTATTCCATAAAACTACTTATACACTTTGTGAGCAATAATTAGGATACAATGGAAATTCATATTTCCATACTGAATGGTTCTGAAAAATAACAAAAAGGCGCCTTCTGGCTTTTCTCAGTTTTATTCAGAAAAATTCTTGTAAGAAAGAAAGAAGAGGTGGGGAAAAACTAGGATTCTATAATACAAACAAGGCACATAAGCCCTTTTCTTAACTTCACACTATTTTGGAGAATGACAAAACGCCAATTGCCACAAGATGGTCTGTCTTACAAATACGGAACATTTCCCATTCAAGTAGGTATCACAGACATTTTGGGTAAGTCAGCCAAATCTGGTAGCAATAGCATGTAAATTAAAATAGCAACCTTCCCCATCCTGAGTATTCATCCGTTGTGCCACTGACACATTGCAAAAAGGATGCCAGACCTTCTTCTGGCATAAATCTCGTGTCTGTAGCCTGCTGTGAGAAAAAAAAAAAAAAAAAAAAAAAAAAAAAAAAAAAAAAACAGCACAGCACCACTTGCAGTATGCAGGGTTCCTTTGTTGGTGGCTTGCACATGAGAGGAAGAAATAACATAGCATTTGGTATCCTTCAGGGAGGTCTGTGAGCAGACTTGTGCTGTGTCCCTGTGATGCTTTTTCAAGCTGCTCGAGATGTACATGTGCCTTCCGCTGCAACACGCAAGTGGCGCATAAACAAACCTGTGCTGGTTTCCAGGAAAAAGCAATTATCATTTTACAATAATCATCCTATTTGTCTCAACCCAAATGCTTTGGAAAATGAAGACTCGCTGCTTGTTAGGGTGGTTGGTAAGAGAAAATTTTGACCCCTAGAAGTGCTGTCCACATGCTCAAGACGCCCTAGGCTTTGACGTTCGGAACTAATAGCTGTTCCTCTTGTATTCCCGCATCCTTGCCACTTGATTGCATTCCGGCTTGGCTTCCGCTTGCCGGAACATGCACTTCCTTGCCTTTTCTGGCTTCTGAGGTCTACATTGTTCTCTCATATGATAGGTTGGAAGTGCTAGGAAATGAATGCCAGTTGCCTGCAGTGATAATTGGCTTGATATTGCCCCCAAGTATTGGCTGCCTTAGCTGTCTTGTTTTTCTTTTGTGCTTCTCTATATGGTGTTTCCTCAGAGCAATTCTCAAATCAGCCATGTGCTGCACTTGTGTCTTTGTGTTCAGGTTGGCCTCTGGAGGAGCCCAATTATCTTCTCTGAGAAACCACAGGAACGTGAGATTTTGACAGGGCTTAAGACGACAATGTTTCAGATACATTAGAATACTGGATGAACAGAGCATACACTTCCAGTTTATTGTATGCCTTATAAGTTTTTTTTTTTGCATTCTAAGTTAACCTCTTGGTCTTTAGTGTGTCTCGTTCATCCATTGCGCATCTCGACCACTGTAAAGTTCTCATAGATTCCTATAAGTTCTCTTGTGCCTAAAGATCAATAGTCTGTTCCCACATGATGGTGAAGCCTCTTAGACCCAAGAAACAAAGCAAACATTTGAGGGAAAGCACAGAGAGAGGAAGCTGAACTGTGCCTGGAAGATATGAGTAGCGCTAAGGCTGTGATGGACTTAATATTGATCTGTTTAATTAATTTAATTTATATTATGTTTAATTTAATTAATATCTGTTTGGGGATGTACAATGTTACACTCTTTTCTTCTGGCTAAGAGTGATGGAAGGGCTACTGGTTGCTTTGAAGCCTGTGGGTTTAAGAAGATGTGTAATAGCTGTCCTTTTTGTGCCTGAATTGCCTTTACTAAAACATCATATCATCCAGGTTTATCCATATTATCACAAATAATATGATTTCATTATTCTTATAGTGGAGTAGTTAACAATAATGCTTTGTATATTTTCAAATAGAAGGATTTTGAATGCTCTACTCTAAAAAAAATTTAAGTGTACGAAATGAAATCTATTCTAACCTATCCATTAGATCATGTATCAGAACATCATAATGTACTTCATAAATATGCCCAATTATGAGCCAATCAAAAAGTAAATTAAAACATTGATGGGGGAATGGTTCTGGAAATAAGAGCACTTATTCTAATTCCAACACTCGCATACAAGACAGGCATGGCTGAATGTAACTTTTGGTGGTTTGAAGGAAAATAGCACTGATAGATTCATATATTTGAATGCTTAGTCACCATGGAGTGGCACTATCTGAAAAGGTTAGAAGGATTAGCAGTTGTGGCCTTGTTGGAGGAAGTGTATCACTGGGGGTAGACTTTGCTGTTTCAAAAGCCTATGCCAAGCTGAGACTCTCTCTCTCTCTCTCTCTCTCTCTCTCTCTCTCTCTCTCTCTCTCTCTCTGTGTGTGTGTGTGTGTGTATCAGGATGTAGCACTCAGATACTGCTCCAGCATCTGCCTGCATGCCACTCTGTTCCCTGCCATAATGCTAATGCACTAAACCCCTGAAACTGTAAGCAAGCCAGTCCCCAATTAAATGCTTTCTTTCACAAGAGTTGCCTTGCTCATTGTGTCTCTTCACAGTGTTAGAACAGAGACCAAGAGAGAAGTTGGTACCAGAGGCTGGGATTGTTGTGACAGGCCTGACCCTGCTGTTTGTTGGAGAAATATTCTCATATTATTTTGGGACTTTGAACTACACTAATAAGAGCATAGAAGATAGTCCTGATGAAGATGATAGATTTTGAAAAGTTCAAGAAGTTTCAGAGGGGAAGAATATTAGTAAGTGGCCGAGAAACAATTCTTGTGATATTTTGGCAAAGAATGTGGCTGCTTTCTGAGTGTAGTAGAGACAAGCACATCTTGAGAGATTTATGGTCAGACATCTTAAGTTCTGTTCCAATAAAAGACCCTGTCTCAAGGTAATAAGGCAAAGGTCAATAAAGAAAGACATGACCTCTGCATTTGGGTACATGAGTGTGTACAGACTCATGTGAATGCAAAAATCCCCCCCCACAATATACACACAAATAAATAGTTAAATAAAAACCATAAAAATGTGAAAGTAAACACTATCTTTACTACTAACATATCAAATCTTTACTGAGCACTGAGAATTTGGTGGAACTCTTCTCAGTGCTTTGCATGTATTCATTTATTTAATCTCCACAAAATTCTAAGAAGTGGGCTGCTTTTGTACACTGTAAAGATTTGTCACTCATATTAGTTTAATAAAATGCGGATTGACCAGTAGCCAGGCAGGAAGTATAGGTGGGGCAACCAGGCTAGGAGACTAGGAGAATTCTGGGAAGAGGAAAGGCAGAGACTCAGTCACCAGCCAGTGGAAGCAAGATGAGAATGCCTTGCTGAGAAAAGGTACCAAGCCATATGTGATGTGGGATTCCCCCCTCTATGCTGTGAATACCATTGGCTAATAAAGAAGCTGCTTTCAGTGGATTGATTAACTGAGTAAAGCCAGGCTAAGAATATAACAGAGATGGAGAGAGAGAGAGAGAGAGAGAGAGAGAGAGAGAGAGAGAGAGAGGGCAGTGTCAGGGAGAAGCCATGTAGCCACCAGAGGAGAAAGACGCGGGTCACCAGCTAGAACCTTGCCATTAAGCCACAGCCTTGGGGCTCTATACAGATTAATAGAAATGAGTTAATTTAAGATATAAGAGCTAGCTAGCAATATGTTTAAGTGATTGGTCAATCCGTGATTTAATCAATACATATTTCTGTGTGATTATTTTAGGAGTCTGGGCAGCTGGGAAATGAATAAGCAGTCTCCAACAACACATGTGGCTAAACATAGACAAAATTATGGGTTAATTGAAGTTGTAAGAACTAGTTAATAATAGGACTGAGCTAATAGGCCAAACATGTTATAAATATAAACCTCTATTTGGGCCTGAAAGGCTGTGGGACTAGATGGGATAGAAACTTCTGTTTAGAGTAGGCATCATTCTTAGCCCCAATTTTATGCATTGGTGAGGTCGAAAAACAAATGGGAGGATTCTTGACCTTGTGCTTACACATAAAAGGGAAATAAAGAAATGGAAGTTGGGAGGATTCACTAAAATTTGACTAGAGTATAGGAGCCTCTTTGTTGGGAGCCTGTCATCGCCCACATATTATGACTCAAATGCCCTCCTCTGTGGGTCGTTTATCAGCTATCTGCCTCACTTTCTAGTCTGCTGATCCTGTGGGGGCTGCCAACTGAAACTCAGTCATGGTTGTGGCCACTAGCTGTTCCTTCTCAAGGTCTTTACTGCTAGCTTTCTCGTGGGCATCTTCTCTTGTTCTTCCACTCCTTTGCTCAACTATCTTGTAATAGTAGATGATTGGGTGGATCCAGTCATTCTCCATCAGTTCCATTCCTGTTCATCTTTTACCCTAGACTGCTTCTTGGTTTCTTGATACCTACACATGCTGTCTTTTAAGTAATTTTAACTGCCCAGGCTGTTGAGGCCCACAGATGAGGTTATATGGTAACAGTAGTATAACTTCTTAGAGAAAAAAAATTGAGAGTCAGGCATGGTGATGCACACATTTAATCTCAGTGCTGGGGGTGGGTGGGAGCAGAGGTAGGCTGATCTCTGCGAGTTTGAATCAGGCCTGCTGTACATAGTCAGTTCCAAGCCAGCACTACACAGTGAGACCCGATCTCAAAAACAAAAACATAATACAACAACAACAACAAAAAAAAAAGCACTTAAAATCAGGGGACATTCAGGGGTGCCCTCCAGGTGTGGCTGATGGTAAGAGTTAGAAAACATCCAACATCAAAGAAGATTACTGAAAAATGTAAGTGAACTTAAAGATGATTGTCTTATTTGGCTTTTTTCTCTTTTTTCATCAGCTTGTGTATTTGAGAATCAATTGTTCTAGAAAATCTGGAGCAGGTGTAAAGCAAGTAGCTGTCTTTTCCTACTCCAGGTATACAGGATGCAGAGAAAGTCTGTCTTAGGGGTCACTCAACAAAGGATATCTAAATCTTGTACATACCTTGTGACCTAAATTAGATCTTGGAAAATGCCTTAGGCTTTTAAAATGGTTGATAAATTAACTGACTTTTTAAAAATGAAGACTAACAGCTACAACGACAAGTATGTAAGTCATAAGTGTACAGTGCACAGACACTGGACAAAGTAAACAATCTGAGCAACCACCAGCCAAATCAAGATAGACAACAGGAGGCTTTTCTGAAGTCTCTGGAAATACTCACAACCGATCTATATAGTTCATAGGTTATAGGAGCACAAAAGACAGTTTTGAAATAGTTATTCAGCAGCAACAGTTTTGAATAAACTGAGGAATATACTGATTCCTAGAACAGGCAAGTGTCATGTGTGAGGCAATGCAGCTATGGAGCATCTGGGTTTTTTTAGGTTGTTTTTTTCTTCCTAAAACATCGCGTAGTTATTTCTGTTGCTTAACTAAGTTAATGCTTGCGGCTAAACCATTCTGCTTCCTCGCTGCTCTTGTGTATTTGTTCTATGTGTTATTCTGATTTTTCTTTTCTTATTCTGTGCTAACCTCAAAGTAATAAACCTACAACTAGGATTTTTACCCTAAGGTCTCTGTGCCTTATAGGAGAAAAGATTAGGCTCTTATCAAGTCAGTAGCTAGGGACAGCCAGTGGACATGTGACATGTACAGCAAAAACGTGTAGTATCAGTATCACACCCTTCCAGAGAGCTTTCCTACACCAGCCACCAGCCTAAGAAACTGGAACTTGTTACAACGCAGATTCTCAAGGCAGAGAAGAGCAGCTGGCCATGAGGACAAGGTTTTGCCTCCATAATGTAGACCTGAGGCTAGAAAGAAGCCATTCATTATGGGAGGTGGTCATTTCCCAGACTCCATTAGAAGACTGGTTGTTACTAATAGAATGTGAGTTAAAATAAATTCTATACTTCTGAGCTAAGAAGCTTAAGCAACATGCATGCTTTCTGTGTGGTCTCTTTCTACAACCACTGGCTCCGAGGACCCCAAGAACAAGAAGGAAAGAGCTTAAGTCTGAGAGGTGGGCAGTAGGAGACTACCAGATATTGGAGCCCTGGCTCTGGAGATGGTTTTGACAATGAAGAATAAATGATAAGTGGGTTAATCCACTGGGATTCCAGTGTTGCTATAACAAACATTGTAATAGGGATGGAAGAGAGGCACATAATATTTTTCAAAGCTCTTTTAAAAGTCATGCCAACCAGAGCACTGCACTTATATAGGAAATACAAGGCCTAGATATTGTAAGGAGACTTTCTTAACCCTTTCACATGTAATAAAGCATTTGCTAGAGTCATGTAGCTTTTTAAAGATAGGGATTCTTGTAGTGATGAGGGAAGGTTGGTACTCAAAAACTTGGAAAGCCCTAATTGCAGCTACTGAACTTGGCTGGGCATTCTTGCATTTCTACATTTTCTAAAATATTAGACCATCACCTGTATCTGTGATACAGGTTTTATTAGCAGAAACACCATTTTTTTTTTCTTTTGGAAATCTTGTCAATAAAGAAAGTCATCATTATGCATAGTGTTCTTTGACTTATTTAAACAAGATAGATTTTCTATAGTGGACATTTTAAAGAAGCAACATGTAACTATGAATCCTTTAAATGCTTATATTGAGAAAGAATGGTAAGAAAGAGCCATAAGGGTACCACTTTATTAGTTCATGATACACAGTCACCATGTGGGCACCATGAAAATGGCTAGTGGTATTGGACTGCCTGAGTTTCAATCTAGTCTCTACTCCATAGCTGTCAAGTTATCTTGAATAGCCGAATTAATTTACCTTCGCATACTTATCTGTCTATAAGTAGGAGAGCACTGCACATATTTTCATTTTTTAGAGGATTAAATTATTTAAAACAGGTTAAGCAGTTGGAAGAATGCCTCCTAAATAGAAAACCTTCAACACATATCAACTATTAGAACTGTAATGTTTTGAGACCCTGAGTTATCTTGGTATATTCGAATTTATGCCAGAATATAAGAGGAAAACCAAGCAGTTGCCTCTCTGGATCAAATCCTGAGTCCTTGTGTTTCCACCCAAAAAACATTAAAAGGCAACCACATGAGCCTAGGACATTATAGATAACTTATAGGTTTCTCTTTGACATTAAGATATACTTGAATTAATAGTCTCCACACTTAAGAAATTGTTGAATATTTTTCAAGAATTCTAAACACCATTTGAGTTAATGGCTCAACTTTTAGGAATTTGAATATATTCTAAAGTGTTTTATTTTTATGTAATAAAAATGATATATGGCACAAAGATTCCTTTGAACAACAAACTATAATGTTGGGTTATAATCCAAAGTATAAAATTAATATTCCTGAGTCTATACTGATATAAATGATTGAATAATATATCAATAAGTAAGAAGAAAGAGGTACATTTCCCATGTAGTAGAATTTCAAATATATTATGCAACTATTCTGCCCTCAAAGAAAATGAAACACAACTCACCACTCTAAAGTGTGGATTGTACAGTGGATTCTTTCCATAGAGCACAGTAGGGAAAGAGGAGGGATAAAAAGTAACTTTAGAGTGGAGAAACATATCAAACTCTATGCTAACCAAGGGACCAATGCCAATAGCATCAGTTATAAATCATATTGAGTATATATACTTCTGATATGCTGTGATAAAAATAATACCTTTGTGATCTTCCTTGCCCAAACCAGAAGCTCCAATTTAATCATGAGAAGAACATCAGATGAATTGCAATAGAAACAAAGCCTTCAATACAATTGACCATTAATCTTAATAACTACCACAATAAACTAGGGAAGTCTGAGAGACTTCCACAGCCAAGAGGAGCCAAAAGAGATTTGTCAACTGAATGTGACATGGTTCTTGGTAACCAGAAAAATGATACTACGCCAAAGCTAAGGAAATCTGAGCAAATTATGATATGATGGCTAATCTTGACTGTTAACTTTATGGAGTTAGAATCGCCATGGAGATAATCTCTGGGCATATGTGCAACATATTGTCTAGATTGAAGTAATTAAGGTGGGAAAACTGAATAAAAAGGAGAAAGTGAGCCGAGCACAAGCAGCCATTGCTCTCTACTTCCTGACTGTGGACACGATGTGATGAGCTGTAGTGATATTTTATTTGTGTTTTAAGAAATAAAGCTTTCCTGAATGAAGATCAGAGTGCAAAGCTAGCCACACTAGTCAACCATACAGGCCAGGCAGTGGTGGCACACACCTTTAATCCCAGCAGCCGCACCAGTTTGCCATAGAGCCCAGGCAGTGGTGGTGCACGCCTTTAATCCCACCACTAGAGAGAGGAAAACAAAATGGGAGGAGACAGGAGCTCAGTCTCAGTCCTCAGTAGGGGGTTTTGTGGAGAACATTGCAGTCTGTGGTCACACTGAGGACAGGATCACCCCTTTCTTTGTTTGAGTCCTCTTAGAGGTTAGCACTCTCTAGTGGCTTGGCTGTTTTGCTTTTCTGATCTTCAGCTTGAATCCCAATGTCTGTGTCTGGGTTTTTGTTAGTCGTGCTACAATTAGCCACTTCAAGCTTCTGCCACCATGATTTCTCTGCCATTATAGACTATATAGACTATGTGCCCCCAAACAAAACATACCATTGCTTCCTTAAGTGCTTTCGTCTGGGTATTTGATCACAGAAACAAGACAAGTAATTAACAGATGGACTATTGTTAATAAGGCTGTAACAAATGGACTGTACTAGCTGATGGGTCCCGTAGTAGGAGAAGCTGTGTAGAAGGATGGTAACACTTTGTACTATCTGTTCACTTTTCTGGAAATCTTAAACTGTCTGAAGACATAAAACACAATCAGTTTTCATTAGCAGTATTAGTTAGGTGCTATGACATCATCAAGAACACTAGGTTAGTAAATGCTGAATTATCTCCCCTGGCAAGCACCTCTAAAGAAATCTAACTAAATTATGGCATAACGGTTAATCTTGATTGCACACCTGGTGGGATCTAGAATCACCATGGAGATGGCTCTGGGCATATTTGTAAGGGATTGTCTAGATTAAGATAATTGAGGGAGGGAGACCTTCCCTGAAAACGAACAGTACCATTTCATTGGCATCAGTCCTGGACTGAATGAAAAGGGAAAAGAGTTATTTCCACCAGCAAATACCTTTTAAGGATGTTTTGTGAGTTAAATATAGGCTGTATTTAAGATATATTGTTGTCTCATTAACACTGAACCCATAGCTAACAGTTGTAACTCTTGACTGGCTGAATCTTATCTAACACATCTTTTATCCATAAGACACATTACAGCCTCCTTGTAGCTACTGAAGAACAACACCGACACAAAATTCATTGAATACAGAGAAGTTGAACTGATGAGTACCTAGAGACTTCACTCCTACAGGTTAGTGTTCTTGGTACTGAAATGTACTCTGCATACTACCAAAGAAGAAATATAAGTGGAAACTCAGTTACAAAGCATTGAATCTACAAAGATTACATGCCTACAAGATACATTAGTGGGCAATACAAAGCTTGTCCGAATAACCAACCAATTCTTATCTAATTTGAGGCCCACGCTATGAGACGGAACCCTTAATCAATGCTGCTTGGGTGAACCAGAGTCTTGATAGCCCAGAGACCTAGGGTAAAACCAAATGCTATTGGTCTAAAAAATAACAATAAAATGACTCTTAATGACATTCTGCTATACTCAAAGACCAGTGCCTTGTTCAGCAATTATTAGAGGTGCTTCTTCCTGAAGCAGATGAAAACAAATACAGAAACCAACAACCAAACATTACCCAGAGAACACTCACTCCAGATGGGATGTCTCCAACAAAACCCTTCCATCAGGGCTCAGAGAACCCTATGGAAGAGAAGGCAGGAAGGGTGTAAGAGCCAGAGAGGATGGAGGACACCAAGGAAACAAGGCCTTCTAAACCTAACAGGACTGCTTCCCAAATGAGTTCACAGAGACTGAGGCAGCATGCATTAGCACTTCAGACTGAAGACAGGGTCCTAGAGCTGAAAGGAGACATGGACACATGCACCGTCCCAAACCCAATTGGTAAGCACTTGCAAATGAAATGTAGATTTTATTTCTCTAAGAGAGTCTCACTGGGGGGACAAACTACTCTTATTTACACATAGGCTGCAGTGGTTTATGACCAGCAGAAAACAAACTCAAAAGCACTTTGGAGGTTTTTAATCTTGTTAATGTTGTGTCATGGTTTATTTCTTTATGATATTATATCCTACTTATTATTTTCTTTCTTTTTTAACCCTACGTGTCTTTTTTATGTATATATTATGGCTTCTTGTTTTGTGTTTTTATGGGATTCTTTAGTGTATAAATGAATGAGTCTCTGTGTCTATCTGTTTCTTGTGCCTTTTCTTGGGCTCTTTTCCTCCTGTTTGGGGTTTTTTGTCTGATTTTAATGTGTTTGTTTTTGTTTTACCTGATTATATTTTATTTTGTTATTATCTCTTAGATGATTGTTTTCTAGTGAGAGACCGAAATGGGGGTAGATCTGGATGATAGGAGACAGTGGGAGGAACTGGGAGGAGTAGAGGAAGGGAAAACCCGTAATCAGGATATATTGTATGTAGTGATAAGAGCGGCGGGGCTGCGTCCCCGGCACCCGGCCGCCCGCATGGCTAGCGGCTAGCTTATGCCCGAAATAATTACACGGAAACTGTATTCTTTTAAACAGTGCCTGGCCCGTTATATGTAGCCTCTTATTGGCTAGCTCTTACATATTAATCTAACCCATTTCTAATAATCTGTGTAGCCCACGAGGTGGCTTACCAGAGAAGGTCTTAACCTGTGTCTGTCTGGAGTGGGAGAATCATGGCGACTCCTTACTCAGCTTCTTTCTCCCAGCATTCTGCTCTGTTTACTCCACCCACCTAAGGGTTGGCCTATCAAATGGACCTAGGCAGTTTCTTTATTAGTAAGAAATCACTCCCACATCATATTGT
Organism: Alexandromys fortis; assembly: GCF_014885135.2. NCBI lineage: Eukaryota > Metazoa > Chordata > Mammalia > Rodentia > Cricetidae > Alexandromys > Alexandromys fortis. Next base: position 500,580 of record NW_026067999.1, read on the forward strand.
ATGAAAAAAATTTCAATAAATATTCAGTAAAAGAAAAAATAAATGATATAAAACATTCAAACTTCCAACAAAACTCTTATAATTGCAGTGATATAATATATGATAGTGCATTAAAATACAATTTATCCCAAGGACATACAAAGCTCATCATTTTCCAGCCCTAATTTTCAAGCTACTGTCTAATGTTTTCACTATATATCCTTAAGAGTTTTCAAAGTATAATATGCTTTGGGGGATTAATCTTCTATAAATAATATATATCTGTGATTTGTTTAGTGGGTGGATGGTTTTTCTATATTGGGAAAGCCACAACAATCACCCCCTACCACAAAAATCTTGGAAGTAAATCAAAGCAAAGAGGGATTGGGGATTTCTTCTGAGCATTCAAAAATGTATTGATAGCAGATATTCAGCAATAAAGCATGTCTACCCAGAACCTTAGCTACTCCTCTTTGACATCATATATATTTAAATCCCAGATGACTTGAGTTTTTAGCATTTCTATTTCTATTTGTTATAATGAGAGGTGGAGAAATTGCCCATGAATTCATTAAGTCTCATTTTGAGTGATGCTACCATAAGCCAAGATTCCAGGAACCACTAGGAGCTTGAAAAGGCCAAGACTTTTCAAAGGATATAGGATCCTGCCAGTACCACAATTTCAGATATGGACTCCAACACTGCTAGGCAATACATTTTTTTTTCATTATTTGAAGTCAGCTAGTTTGAGTTTATTTGTTATGTATCTCTCCCTAAGAGAATAATACATTTAAGGCCAGCCTTCACGATTATAAGTGTATAAATTGTCTTTTTTCTTTTATTAACCAGGAGAAAAAAGGATCAATTTGAACTATATTTGTAGGCATAAGCTAGTAGCAATAATATCAGCATTAAGAATGTGTGTGGACATCATAGTGATACAGATTGTAGCTACAGTAAAAAATTTCAGTTGGCCACGATGGACACCAGGCTGAATTATTTCTATCATTTTTAGGAAAAACTAGTAAAAGTATTGTTGCATGAAGAACCTAGCGATGCAAATAGTTCATATCTTGATATTTCAGGAAATTGACGAATATAAGCTATCGGGTTATTTTATTGACTTTTTGATATATTTATTGCAAGCATTATTCTTTATTTTTCTTTTTAAACAATTTAAAGCCATAGTTTATTTTATGTATACCAGTACAGTTTAAGTAGCACTATAGCAAAGTATGGTGGCACATGCCTTCAATTGTTGTGCAATGTTTTACTCTTTTGTCTTTTGGGGGACCCACCACCATTGACTTTTTGATATACTTATTGCAAGCATTATTCTTACCCTAAATAAATATTCATTTCTATAACTAACTTGGCACTTGCTATCTTGAAGGATTTGCAAGGTTCTCTACTCCACACACACTAAATTCTGCAAGCTGCAGGCCCACAAAAATATAGATCCCAAAAGATTTAATTTTGTGTCAGCGTCTGGTCTTTTCAGAAGTTCAAATGCACATTAAGCCCTCTGAAAGCCTACATGGAAGTAGACCAGTCAGTATCTGCAGCTATCCTCCACCAGCAAGATTCTCACGAGGTTATGAGGTAACTTCTTTTACTCAGTTTGTCAATAGCATTTTTACATTTTTTTAAAAATTTTATTGAGGGACTAAATGTGTTAGTTCTATCAGGGCATCTTTTCTTACCCTTCGATAGAATAATGTTACTATTAAATAAGTGTGGGGTAGTAGCGGGAGAGAGGGAGGGGGAAGGGACATTTTAAACAAAACTAAAAATGAAGTTTTAAAACTGGGAGAGAGACATGATCAAGTAACAAGCAGAATGCTTCCTAGGATAAAGGCGAAAGAAAAGAGGCCTTATCATTGTAAAGTCAAAAGCAGACTAGTAAGTAGGGTGGCTTTTCTCTTTTAATTTGGTTTGCTTTTGTTTGCCACATGGAAATGCGGCGTGAGTGGAACTGTGACACACTGCATATGGCTGAGGCTCCAGACAAAGTTCAACACAATGGACTTTTGCCCTGGGCTTCATGGAAATGAAACCTGTTGCAGAGCTGCTGCGGCAAATTTGCCACCCATCTCCTTTCCTAGGAGAAAGACGGTGATGTCATCTCCCAAAGAAAACTCTTCGAGAATAAAATATGTGTCTAGTCTTAAAATACCTTATCTGCAGCCATGATTAGAAGATAGCTATTTAAGTACCCCAAAGCCAGCTGTCTTATAACCAACAGTAACACGCTCTTGGCCTTAATTTGAATTTTGAGGACATGTTTAAAGTAGAAAATAGCGATTGGAAAATGTGGAGCTGAGATTATTGTCTCTAGATAAACATCTTGCAGCAATGATAACTTGAGAATGTTGTGAATCTTGTAGAGCTGGACATTCTCGGTTATGTGATTTTGCAGTCTGCACAGAGTCTACATTCTCTTTGATGAGAATTACAAGACGACAGGGAAATAAATCAGGCGGTCTAAGTAAAGACAGCTTGGTTTGTCCCTTTCATCTTCGTTAAAGCTCAAGTTGTTTTTCGAGAGGAGAGGCCTTGGGTGGAATAGGTCTTAGAGACTGTTTCGAGTTGCATCCTCAACCTCAGAAAGAGGTGGCCACAACATAGGCAGCAGTCACACGGAATGCCCTTGCTGATGTAGGTCACCAGGCAGTTTAAGTCAACCTGCCTGTACAAAGGAAGAAAGAGAAGCCAGCACTGACGGTAGCGGTGGTTTTAATGGCATGATGGGCTACAAAATCTGGTGTGGATTCAGACAAGAGTGGGGCAGGTGACAATGGCAAAGAGAGTCAATTCACTCATTCTAGGACCTCACGGGTAAGAGTCTAGAAGTTAGGACAATTGACGTTGCATGAAGAGTTGGGCTAGAGACGAGCACCATTTTAATTCTAATGCTCTGGTGGCAAAAGAGAGATTTCCTGAGGTAAGAATTTGAACAAACAACTGACTGAGACCACTGTGATGGTTCTGTGCCTTGTGCACAAACTCAGTACCCTGTGATCCAAAGGACTCCTATGCTTCACTTAATGGCCTATTGCCACCATCTTGAAATTCTTCTAACTTTACTTTTGTCCATGAGGCCCAATGAAACACAGAATTCTATGCTGACATCATAGAGATTCTTTTCCCTCCTCCCTGGAACTGGCCGTTGACAACACATTTCTCAGATTTTTGGGGTCTCAGGCCTCCTAATCCCTAGGATGGGGATCAGGACGAATTGTTAGGAAAAGGGGGGAAATGATGCCTTCCATCTCCAGTAATGTCTGGGCATCGCAATACTTGAGTTCAGACTCACATTTTGAGTATCCCAGCACATAGTGTGGTGGTGGCATCCTGCTTCAAACTTGCATTGCTACAGTTTAATGGAGACTACGTCTTGGTGGTAGCAGTCATGCCCACCCCCATCCAGGTACCTGATATGCCAGTTTAAAGATTTCTAAGGTTTCCCCAGCAGAATTTCAATATATATTTCCCACCGGAATCTCAATATATACTTCCGCAGACCAACACCTCCCTCCCAGCCTCTGTCTTGCTGTAGTAGTGGCAATATGGTAGTTGGTGAGAGGGGCCAACAGCCATTAGGCCCCAGTATCTGTGGTAAAATTTATGCTAATAATTTATATATTTCTTTTTTCCTACAACATTAAACAGCAACTCAAAGCACAGTGACAAGGGGAAGAGAGAGATGAGACACACAGAGAGACAGGGGGGAATATAGCCTTGTAATTTAGTATCTTTCCCCCTGCTTTCTACACCAAGAGTCTTGGGGTTTCATTTTACACAGCTACCCTCGCATCAGTAAAACTCCAAATGTAATGAATATATACAATGTTGAAGGCAATACATTCAACTTTTTCACAAGACTCTCGTGGAAATTCTGCGCGATGGACATTATGCTTTGAGCTGAGGAAACGGACCCTAGGTGGATTCCTTGGTAGGAAGAGAGAAAGGATGATAGGGCCTTGTGGACATTCCCTTCTGCCTATTGAGAAGTTGGCGAATGTTAAACAAACAGTTCTCTTGATAAATAAATGAATAGTCTGGGAACTGGAGAGACGGCTCCGTGGTTAAGAGCACTGGCTGCTCTTTCAGAGGATCTGGGCTTGATTCCCAGCACCCACATGGCAGCTCACTCTCCTGCTGTAACTCCAGTTACAGGGGCTCTCACTCTTCTGGCCTTTTCGGGTATTATATGCATATAGTGTACAGACAGGAATACACATAAAATTTTGCTTAAATGAAGGAAATAATTTAACAGTATAGTTGGTAACTTTTGCCAATTTCCATATAGTAATTACTTTCATCCTGACTGATTCCATACTATCAACCTGATGAGAAATTCAGAAGAGAGCTACATAGCCACATAGCCACATGTAGTATGGAGTGTTTCACCATACACTACAAGAGACACTGAAAAAGGCCAGAAACATAAAATATAAGACACAGTATAACTAACTAATTAACTAATTAATTAATGATGATTGGGGGACTTTAGTAATTTCATTATAAATGTATGTGATTGTGTGCTTCTTTGGTTTGCTTTTTAAAAAGTGGCTATACAAGTTTGCACAATTCCTGAAAATTTGACAACTTGGTCTTGTGAACTTGTGCTGTGAGCTTCTGTGAGGCCGCGACTTACGCTGCTAGAAACCAGTAAGACCCAGTAGCACAGTACTGCTTCTAAGATGCCAAACTGGGGAGGGATAAATTATGCTTATGGGTGCTCCTGAGGGCTGGGCACCCTGAGGACGTAAGAGGTGGAGAGCCTGGCTTCACAGCTTTTGTCATTCCTCGTCCCCTCTATTTCCATTGCATCCTCTTTTCTTTCTAGTTAGTGTGAAAAGCATGTCTAGATTGTTCGTGCTCCTTGCTCCGGGTTTTGCCCAACTGTACTCCTAACCCAGAAGAAAGAAGTTCTACTCTGCCTTCAGGGCCTCAACAGCCCCACTTCCATGTGGCCACTGGAGCCTGATTCTGTTGCTAAGGAAGGCATGGGTGTGTGTGGTGGAGTGGTTAATTTTCATTCTTGTTCACGTCTGCCCTTGTTTCTTTTCCTTTTGCTATGATAAAGTATTTTGACAAAAGCTACCTAAGGGAGGAAATGGTTTTATTCTGATTCACAGTTCAAGTTACAGTTCATCATGGTGGGGAAGTTAAGGCATCAGGAGACTGAAGCAGCTGATCAATCACGTTGCATCCATAATCCAAAAGCAGAGACGGATGAAGGCATAGCAAGTCTCAGCTCACTTTGCCATTTTATACAATCTGGGATCCTCTGCCAGAGGAATGGCCCTGCCCACTTCCACCACCACAATCAAGACCGTCCTCTCCACAGGTGTGCCCAAATGCCTAGCTCCCAGGCAATTCCAGATTCTGTTGAGTTGGCAATTACCACCAACACATCCAAAAGTTAGAAGTCCAGAGTGAAAAGAACCATAGGAAGTTTCTAGTTCCCTTCTCGTTTGACTAATTTGAAGAAAAAAAAAAAAGCAGTCTTTGAGAATGCCCAGGGGCTGCTCCTAGTTCTCTGCATACCTGTGGACCTGGAAAACACTGGGCAAACTGCATCTGTCTTCCACATGCTGGAAGTCTGTTCTGTGCCAGGCACCATGCTAGAGGTTGGAGATCAGTGACAAGCCTGTTAAACAGCCTGCAGAATGGGTGGGAATCAAGGATTCACATTTGGACTAGCTAAAGTGTGAAGGCTGCATCGAGACACATCAAAGTTCAAATCTTGGGTCTCCTGTTTGGCAGCTGTATGACATGTCACTTAATCTTATTAAGTTTTAGTTTTATTTCTTTTGTCATGTGTATATGGGCATTTTCTTGTGGTTTGTTGTAAGACTTTGGGAGGCAAATGCTAATTCACGGTCCAAGGTACCTAAGGTGTGCTGTCTTAGTTAGGGTTTCTATTGATGTGAATAGACACCATGAGCATGATAACTCTTATAAAGAAAAACATTTCACTGGGGCTGGCTTATAGTTCAGAGGTTTAGTCCATCATTCTCATGGCAGAAAGCATAGCTCTGGAGAGGTAGCGGAGGGTTCTACATCTGGATCTTCAGGCAGTAAGGAGAGAGTGAGATACTAGGCCTGGCTTAAGCATCAAAGCCCATGCTCCCCCAGTAACGCACTTCCTCCAACAATGCCACACCTACTCCAATAAGGCCACATCTCCTAAGAGTGCCACTCCCTATGGGTCTATGTGAGCCATTTTTGCCCAAACCACCAGAGGTAAACATAGAACTATTTGTCATTGCTGTAGTTTGCCTGGTATCTTGAGCCCCTCTTTAGAGTAGAATTATGGGATGAAGGCTCCTGTCCTAGTTTAGCAGCCTGGGAGCAGTTGGCATCTCCTATAAACCACCACACCTCAAAGGCTTAAAGTGGTCAAGCTTCATTTTGCTTGAGCCTGGAATCCATCATCTTCCTTGACACCTGCAATATTCCCGGAGACCCTGACCATACTAATCTAATATACGGTGCATCTTGGGAGCCTCCTGCCATATGCTCGTCCCATAATAACAGGCAGCCAAGATGAGAGCAATATGCTATTTTATCAACTGCCTTTAATGTATCCCTAGGAGCCCAGCCCTGCCCAATCGGGCCTATGTTGAGCATGAACACAATGAGCACTCCAGGAAGATGAGCAACGCCAATATTTACCTGCTTTCAACACTGTAGGCAAGGCTGCTTGAGGAAGTGTGTCCTGTCTCATACAGGCAAGGTGGCTTGCCAATGTGTCATCTGTGGACTTGGGGTTATAAGCAAACATTTGGTCTTAGATTTCTAGTGTCTGCTGCTCAAGAAGTACCCTTCAGCTACTTTAAAAAGAGATTTCTTGGCCCTACCAGTAGCCCTAGAGGACTGGGCCACGATTCTCTCTGCAGGAGAGACTGGCTTAAGAACCAAGCATCCTTAGTTGAGTCAGGACTAGGAACTTGTTACTCAACTGACCAGTTCCATGGATGTGGAACTTTTGGTCACATAGATCTTGCGCTTGGCTTGGCCCAGTCAACAGCTGCCAAGCTTGAGGGGAAGCTGCAGTCCATAGACTCAGCTATCTACTATGTTTGCTGATTGCGCTGTAGCTACAGTCTCTAATGTAAACATAGTATGGTCAGAAATAAATCACTGAAACTGCACTGACTGAGGATGCTAGTGGCATCCAAGTTGTCAAATCTTATGATTAGGCGTCAGTCCTTAGCTACTTGACCCATGAGCAGTAGGGACACAGACTGGCCACTCTCTTTCTCTGGAGATTTATGAGATTCCATCCTCCCCTGACTTCTTACTGTCCACACTGGTTAATCTTGGTTGCAAATTTTATTGGATCTGGGATCAGCTATGAGGTATATCTCTGGGAGAATCTGTGAGGGCATTTCTCGGAATGATTAATTGAATGGTGAAGATTTTTCAAACTGAATTGCTAGTGCCTCCTGCTGAAATTACAGATATAAAAAGGTCTAAGAGAAAAGCAGGGTCAATTTTGCCTGCCTGTCCTTACTCCTTACTAATAAAAACATCCATCCTGTTGCTAGCTTTATTGCTGCTATCCTTAGTTCCCTGTACTACGTGACAGTACGGTACTACTCCTGTATTGTGGCGCCTGTACTACTCCTGTATTGCCGTGCCTGCACTACAGAACCATTTGCGAGCTGGGCAAGGGCCTGGAGATTTAAACACACAAACAAAGACACACAGACAGAGACATGGGTCATCCTTGAATTCCCCAAGAATGTCCCCTTTATTGTGTCCAGGGGCAGCTTATATAGGGATCCTTAACTGATAGCCGCGCCCCAGCCAAACCCACCAGAAACCACTCTCCTGCCATCAGGAACCCCTGAGGGTCTCGTGCTCAGAGCGGCTGCAAGCGTAACACATTATTTACAAGAAATTCAGGATCTGGGGATTCACAGCTCCCAACATTTAGTTGACATCAGAATCCAGCTTCTTCAACTTTCCAACATGGACTGAAGGCTACCACCTCTTCTTGAATAGTCTAGGTCTTTGGTACCAGACTAGGACTGCTGAGACATGTAGCCACATAGAATGTATTCTTGCTGTCTCTAGTCTACAAAGAGCTGTTGCTGATCAAGTTCCTATTGAATTAAGCCAACCTAATAAGTCTCCTTTTATAATATGTGCTTATTCTAACCATTGTATTCCTCTAGGACACAGTGAATAATACATTATCCTTGTTGGTAAATTCCAGCTTCCCAATGTTAAAGTTTTAGTATCTCACCAGACTTGATTTTCTTATCTATCTTTCTCTCTAACTACCTAGGTGATTTAGACCCTTGACCTTGTATACTGATGCCTCCATAATGAGAGAGTCTAGCTCAGACCTTTCCTTCTACACTTGTATGCCACCTTCCTACTGGAAATCTTCCTTTGGTGGTTCAAGACATATCTCACACTCTTCCTTCCCATGGCAATACACCCTTCTAGTATTTCCAGTAATACACCTTAGGGATACTATTGGTTTTCTCTTTCATACTGTACATCCTATCCATTAAAAAACTCAGTGTTTGTACTAAAAAGGTCCTTCATGACTAAACAATCCATCCCTCTGTTTCTCACTTAACTCATTTGCTACTACTATCATTGCCTGCTCCATTTGACACAATTCTTCTCACTGAGGTTCTCTGAGCATCCCAGGAATGATTTCTCTCCTAGAGTTTTACTTTGGCTTTTCCCTCTGCTTCAAACATGCCTGCCCAGATATTCAATATGCCTTTCTTCATCTCGTCTTTCAGGCCCTCTGCTCAAATATCACTGAATCAGAGGCTTTTTCTGACAATTCTTTATTGTCTTCTGGCTTTATCTTGATGGCATTTCCTTATAGTTCATCTCACCACTTAATATATAAGAATTTTATGTGTTTGTTTTTTATTTGTCCTTACAAGAATGCAAATTTATTTGTCTTTGTAGTGTGCAGATCAACTCTTGGTACCAAGTAATTCATCCACAAATACTTATCTATTTGTAACTTAATTTTTTTAAATTTTTGAGAGAGGATCTTACTATAAATATTAGCTTGGCCTAGAACTCATTAATGTAGCCTAGACTATCCTCAAAATTGTGGAGAGCATCCTGCCACAGCCCTTCAAGTACCAGAACTGTAGGTGTGTACCACCATGCCTGTCTCAAATTCTAATTGGCACCAGAACCGGGGTCCATGTGCCCTCTCCCAGGCTGTAAGGAATTCTTGGAGGTTACATTCTCACTTTACCTTAAGGAGGTGATTCTTCCTACTTAGACAGAAATTGTAAAGATTGCTGAATAGGTGCATCTTAAAATTTCTTTGTATTTGTCAGGAAATTGGTATTCTGACTCTGCTAGACATTACCTAAACTTTTGCAGCTAAATCTGTTGTATCTAAACAAATGATCATTTACCCCGCCCCCAAATACCTTAATAAAGTCTGTCAATGACTCAAGGCTCTTTATGTTCTTTTAAACAATCAATTCAGGTCATACCCAATGAGCTTACAGAATTCTAATTACCACAAACATACACAGGCTTGGAAACAAACTCAGCAAGCTTTTGATAGACATACAACTCAACTTGTGGTAACAGGACTGTTCTGGCAGCTTACTCCTAGCATTTGTGGACTCTGGATACCTCTGTTGTTTAGATTAAATAACTTTGGCTAATCAGGCATGTCAAGTAAGTGGATGCAGGTAAAGCAAAGATCTTCACGTTTTGCTTGTTACTTTTACTGCTTACTGTTACTATTACGATTATTTTCTGTGTGATTCTCTTTTGACAAAGGCTACATCGTGCCCTTGTATCTTCCCTGACCCTGCACTCATGGGAAATCCTGCCTTTTCTCTCTCATAAATCCTTGCTGATACATCTGTCTACTCCCCTCTATAAGAAAAATTTGCACTTCCAGTCAACTTCTGAAATAATATAACTGAAAACAGAAAACACATTTGGAGCAAGGCAACTACATGGAATTTTAAATTTTATCATCCAACCCAGACACTTTTGACAGTAAATGGGACATTATTAAAACTTAGTATGGTACAAGTGAAAAACTACGGCTGCCTGCATCGGCAAACTAGGATATATCTGATAATCCAGGTACATAAAAATGCTCATGCTAGAAAGTTTCTTGAGAACTTGAGGGGGAGTGTCAACATGATAAATTGTGTTTGGTGTATGTCATATGGAGGAATGCAGTAAGTTTAAGAACATTGTTTTGGCTGTGGTGCAATAGAATTCCAGAAGGACAGACTGCCTGGGATTATTGCACGAGAATCTAACATCATCCCTTCTGGTACAACGCTGTCTCCTATCTGGAAAACTAACATCTGGTTCTGGTTCCAAACCATTGAATTCTGGTATGTACTTGGGCTGTGCCAGCCAGCGGGTGATGGATACCACTTTGGTTATGCTTGAAAATGCCATAGCCTGCAATTATATTGTGCATTGTGAAAATCCAAGATTGATGGGGGTGTACCTGGAGCAATAGATTGGGTCTTCCCAGCCCAGGAACGGATTATGCAAGTGAGCAAACTTTCAGATGATTTTAACTTCAGCCACCTATGCCATCTAACAGTGCCTCAGCCAAAACCAAGCCAGAGTTGAATTCCTGACCCATAGAACTAGAAGAAACAACAAACGGTTGTTATTGTTTAAAGTCACTGAGTTTGTGGGTGAATTTATGTGCATTTCTCAATAACTAGAACAGGTACCGGGTACAATCTCAACCCAGTACCCAACAATCAGTAGATTTTCTCAGCTGGAGGTTTAAAGCAAAGATAAATACTGAAGATAACAAGTTGGAGGAAGACCTGCAAATGCAGAGAGCTGAAAGTGAACAGGAAATGAGAGGCCAACACACCCAATTTAAAGGTTTACAGAGGAATGTATCATTGGAGAATTATGTTTTTGGTTTCCAACACTCTAATGTACCTTTGTTCTTACCTCCCTCACCACTGTTTCTCAGTAGCTCTGCTGCTTTCTCCTCATTTCTTAAGAATCTAAACTTCCGAGTCATGAGGCTTAGACCTTGGCTACTTTTCTCCTATAATAATTGACTACATAATTTGTTTTCTCGAAACCACTGTACACCGCCATTTGAAGAACTACTGGGACTCTCAGACTCAATATGCCCAAAGCAAACTCTCAACTTTTTATGAATGTGTTTCTTTTGTAGTCTTTTTCAACTTAGGAGATTTTTAAAAATACACTACCAAGATGGAGCAGAATAAACTTTAGAGTCATATCTGATGCCTCATTTTACTTCACATGTTGGATTTGTTAGCAGTTTCTTCGGGTTTGGCCTTCAAAACACACTCAAATCATTGTTTCCCATCACTTCCTCCAAGCCACCACTGGCTCCCATCTTGTAGAGAATAGTGTTGGAGAAATAGAGCGATACACATAGAAGATAATAATTCTTAAAGTAAAATAAGATTTTTTTGTTTTTTCATTAAATTGAACTTTTAAGTAACATTGTAGATTCACATGCAGTTAAGAAATAATACTTAGATACCCTATGTGCCTTGGATGTGGTTGTTCTTGACAGTAATAAGTAAAACTATAGTATAATATCACAAAATATTCTGATTGAGATGGATATGATACAGAAATTTCCATCAATAGGATCCTTCCTGTTTCTCTTCATATTGACACCTATGTCCCTTCACCTAATCCAGTAACCACTGGCATCCCCACTCTGTTCTCTAAGTTGCAAAACTGTTGTTTCAAAACTGTCATATAAATGAGATCATAAAACCTTTAAACTTTGGGGATTAGCTTTATTTTTCTCTCATCTCATCATTCCATGGAGATTTGTTGAGACTTTTGTGTATGCTTCAGTATTTCATTGCTGCCTACCAGCATACCCTGTATAGGTGTTCCCCTGGGGTTGTACATATGGGGTGGTTTCAAATCTAGGTCATTTTGAGTAAAGTGACTACACACACCATACCCAGTTTTTTGGGGGGAGGGGGGGATAAGTTTCCATTTTTCTGGGATGAGTTCCCAGGGCAAATTTCTGAATTGTATGATAGTTGCATGCTTCATTTTAAAATATAATTGTCAAAATATTTTCCAGAGTATCTATGCTATTTTCTATTCCCATTAGTAGTGTATGGTTGCTGTGCATCCTTGTAATCATTTACTAGTTTTGTTCCATCACCATTTTCCCTTTCTTTGGTTTAGTTATTCTTCTAAGTACTGTAGTATTTCATTGTGATTTGAATCACAGTTTCAGAGTGGGTCATGGCATTGAATATTTTTGCACGTGATGACTTCCCATATGAATACTGCCTTTGGCATAATATCTGTTCATGTTGTTTACTCGTTTTATAATTGTATTTATTGGGCTATTAGTATAGAATTTTCAAGTCCTTTCTATAACAGATTCGAACCTTTTGTTGGACATGCAATTTGCAAGTGTTTTCTCTCGGGCTACAGCTTGCCTCATGTTTCTCTTACGGAGTTCTCACAGAACTTTTATACTCAAATACTTGAATGTTTGATTCCCAGTTAGTGTACTGTTTGGGAAGAATTACAAGAGTGGTATTTTTGGAGGAGGTGGGTCACTGAAGGTGGGCTTTGAGGTTTTATTGAAGGTCCATGTGAGGCGCTTTCTCTCTCTCTCTCTCTCTCTCTCTCTCTCTCTCTCTCTCTCTCCTTCCAACTTGCAGGTCAAGATGCAGTGTTTAGCTGCTGTTCCACTGCCATGCCTGCCTGCCTGCTACCATGCTCCCTACCACCCCAAAGAGCTGGCTTCTTGATGAAGATGGAGTGACTTCTTGGATAGTTGAAAACCAATTGATGGAGGAAGGTCATTGGTTAATTATAATAAAGAAACTGCTTGGCCTCATAGGTTAAAACATAGGTGGGAGGAGTAAACAGAATAGGATGCTGGGAGGAAGAGCTCAGACTAGACAGCTCTGCTCTCTGGAGCAGAGAGGCCATGCTCAGCTCTCCTGGACACATGCGATGAAGCTCCAACCCAGGATGGACGGAGGCTAGAATCTTCCCGGTAAGCGCACCTTGGGGTGCTTACACATATTACTAGATATGGGCTAGTCCAGGTGCGAGTTAGCCAAGAAGAGGCTAGATATAATGGGCCAAGCAGTGTTTAAAAGAATACAGTTTGTGTGTTGTTATTTCGGGGCATAAGCTAGCAGGCGGCCGGGGTGCTGGGGACGCAGCCCCGCTGCTCCAATTACTACAACCAATGACAATTAGGTGGCAGCAGCATGGAGGGCTAGGGAGAGCTTCTGCAGAGATAGTGTATGCTTTGATTCAGAGTCCAATATATGGTTCAGTTTCTCCCATAGCCAGAATCCAAGGCCCCAGGAGACAAGGGGCAAAAAAGGGAATAGTTCCACTCATGATCACCCCTAGTGACTCACTACAGAAATTTCTGCTTCTTGTTCAAACACGTTAAGTTCTGTTGGCCTAGACATTTTTGTTCCATATGAGAGAACACTCATACAACAAACATTCCATTGAATCAGGAACTAAGACTTCTCCTTTTCCCTGGGTGCTTTGAGCTTCTAATGTCCTTAAGGCTAAGAAAATAGTAACAGGGGCTGGAGAGATGGCTCAGAGGTTAAGAGCATTGCCTGCTCTTCCAAAGGTCCTGAGTTCAATTCCCAGCAACCAAATGGTGGCTCACAACCATCTGTAATGGGGTTTGGTGCCCTCTTCTAGCCTGCAGGCATACACACAGACAGAATATTGTATACATAATAAATAAATATTTTAAAAAAAGAAAATAGTAACAAAGTTAGGAGAAGTGATTGATTCAGATTATCAAGGAGAAATTGAGTTGTTTCTCCATAATGGAGGTAAGAAAGATTGTTGGGAGTGCAAGAAATCCTTTGCAGTGGTTCTTAACCTTCCTACATTTTAACACAGTTCCTCATGTTGTGGTGACCCCAACCATAAAATCATTTTCATTGCTACTTCATAACAGTAATTTTGCTACTGTTATGAATCATAATGTAAATATCTGTGTTTTCCTTTGGTCTTAGGTGACACCTGTGAAAGGATCCTTTGGCTCTCAAAGGGATCACAGCCCACAGGTTGAGAATTACTGCTTTAGGGTTATCTCTTGGCATTACCATGTCCAGTGATTAAAATCCATGGGAAACTACTACAACCTAATCCAGGCAGGATGGCAAAGGGCACAGATCCTTCAGGAATGAAGGAATGGCTCATTCTTTCAGGAAAAGCGCCAAGATCCGCTGAGGCGCTTGTGGGAGTAGAGGAAATACAGAATGGATAGCCGAAGAAGTCAGGGGGTCATGTGACCAGTTGCAGAAACAAGGATTACAACTGACTTGAGTGTTTCTGTCCTATTTTGTTAAGAACAAGTGTGTGTGTGTGTGTGTGTGCTTTCTTTCCTCTCTGTCTTAATGATGTGATGTAACATCAATTGAGATAATATCAGTGTTCATCATACATAAGTTAGGATACACTAAAATAATGTCCCTCAAGGGACACTGATACTTATTCTAAAATATATAATGCATTTGTAGTCGTACATAGGTTAGTTGCATTTGTGATTATACATGTTAGGTGTAAATATGACTTGTTATTTTCATTTGGAAATTAAACATGATCTAAGGAGACATAATTTTGTGTCAGGGTGACAAGGGGTGAATTTGTGTCATTTAGTCTTGGTTGTCAACTTGACTACATTTAGAAGTAACTGAAACCGAGGCAGCAGGGCACACCTATGCGTGATTTTTCTTTTTCTTTTTTGGATAATATGAGGAGCTGGGAGACTCACTCTAAATTCAGATCATTTGAGCCCAGAAGATCCATCCTAAATATGAGCCACTCCTTCGGGTGACAGTCCACATAAAAGAACATGCAAGAAGGAACCTTGAGTGTTTCTGTCCTATTTTGTTAAGAACATGTGTATGAGCATATGTGTGTGTGCCTCTCCATGTGTGTGTTTTCTTTCCTCTCTGTCTTTATGATGTAAGCAGGCTTTCTGCCTGCTTGTTCTCACTCTCACGGAGAAGTTCATCTATCTTGAGCCATTCCTTCCTTTACTGCTGTTAGACTGTACTTCTTAAGGATTCCAATGTCTAATAAAAACTGGCAGCTCTCTAGGACCTCATTGGACTCCAGCACCAGACTGAGACTGCTGAGACAACCAGTGTTGTAGACTGGGCAACTGGCTTCTTTCAGAAGACAGTCATTGTTGGACTATTCTGACCACAACCTGTAAATCGCTCTGATATCTATCTATCTATCTATCTATCTATCTATCTATCTATCTATCTATCTATCTATCTATCTATCTATCCATCCATCTTTTTAAGTTCTTTTCCTAAGAGAACCCTATCTAATACGAGGCCCAATTCATTAGTTTTACTTTTATGGTGTCAAGTCTAAGAAGGTCTTACTTAACTAGAGCCTATAGACTTTATACCATGCTTATGTTTTTTCTTAAATGTGCTAGCTACACTTTTACATGCTGCATACCTTTGTTACTTATTTAGAGTCAATTTTTGTGTAGTAAGTGAGGTTTAAGTCAAAGTTCATTAATTTTTGTTTCTTATCAATATCAAATTGCATGCGTAACAGTTGTTGAAAAAGACTGTCTCTTTGATTGTTTTGACATGTGTTGGGAACCAGCTGGGCACTTAAGTGTGAGTTTCCAGGTTCTATGTTTCTGTCTCTCTAACAAACCACACTGCTAAAACAACCCGTACCTATTCTGCAAGTATTCACATTAAGGTTATTCCTTTGCGATAGTTAATCTTGATTGTCAATTTGACAGGATCTAGAATCACCTAGTAGACAAATCTCTGAACAGGTCCTTGAGGGAGCTTCTAGACTAAGTTAATTTCAGGAAGACTCACTCTAAATGGACATGACGCCATTCAGTGGGCTGGAGGCCTAGGTGGGATGAAAAGGAGAAAACTCTCTGAGCATCGGAGTTCATCATTCTCTGTTTCCTAGGTGGAAGCAATGTGACCCAGCTGATTTACATTCCTGTTGCCATTATTTCCCCACCATACTAGGTTGTATTCCCCGAGTTGTGAGCTAAAACATAATTCTTCCCTCATTAAGTTGCTTCTTGTCAAATAATTGATCACAGCAATGAAGAAAGTAATTTATATATCTTACTACTTTCTCCAAGTATATTAGTAAGCATAGTTCTTTGGTAGCATAATCTTGTCTGTATCTCCAAAGATGTTCTTGGTGAGATTTTGATAGGAATATTAAGAGACCTGCTTTTCCATTTTTAAGATCAGATAATCTTTTCTGTGCTGAGTCATTCAATCCAGGGGCATGGCATTTTTATTTATGTGTATCTTGTTCCTTGTTTGATTGTTATTTGGTATTTTTTCAACACATTTAGTCTTCCATATTTAGTGGCTGTAAATGGTATTGTATTTTAAGTTTTTATTTTCGTTACTAGTGTATAGTAGTAGAATTGAGTTTTGTGTATAGTAGTAGATTGAGTTTTGTTTATTTATAGTGCCTCCTTCTTGGATTTATGTATTCATTTAAAGTGCTTTGAAAAATTTTGGGGATCGGCCACATCTATAATTACATAATTTGCTGATAGGGACAGTGCATGCCACATTAAGCTTGAGGAGGTCAGAGTAGCTGGTTATCTCCCTTTACCATTTGGGCCCTGGTTCTCAAACTCGGGTTAGCAGGCTCAACAGCAAGTACCTTTATTTTCTGAGCTATCCTGATAGCCCCAGAGTCATTTTAATTCTCTAAACACTTGGAAATATTCACGAATGAAATGATTTAGCTATGAAAAAACTTTTGGGACTATATGTGTGTGTGTTTGCATATGTATATATGTATCCATACTAATTTTAAAAGGGAGATAATAAATTTGAGAGAGAATGGAAGAGACACAAAAGAAGTTGGAGGCAGAGAAGGAGGAGTGGAAATGGTATAAATACAGTTCCCAGGTATGAGATTCTCTAACAATAAATGAAAAAAACAAAAATTAAATACAATTATAAATGCACTTTTGTGGTTATAGAATTATTTAAGTAATCCATTTTCATTGAATAAAGTCATTGCAGTTTGCACTTTTTGAGGACATATTCCATATCATCTAAGTTGTTGAATTTAAGTATGGAGAGTTTTCGTGGTGTTGCTTTATTATCCCTTTGATGTCTGAGGGTGTAATACCTAATATTGGCAATTTGTGTTTTATTCTTTTATATTTGTTAGTCTTGCTAGAAGTTTATCAATTTTGTTGATTTTTTAGTAAAAAAAAAACCCTTTTTGTTTTGTAGATTTCTCTGTTGTTTTTCAGTTGTCAATTACGTCTGTTGCCTGTGTTTATTATTTCTTGCCTTTTGCTTACGGTGAATTTCTTTTGCACTTCTTTATCTAAGTTCTTGAAGCAGGTAGTTATGTAACTGAATTGAGAGTTTTCTTCTTTCAGTGTAAGTGTTTAGTGTGATAAATTTCCCTTGCAGTGTTAGCTGGATCTCACACATTTTGATATATATTTTCATTTAAATTTAATTCAATGTCTTCAATATTTTCTCAATTATTATTGACATGTTTTCCTTAGAAGTATGCTGGCTAGCTTCCAACTGTGAGAGGAGTCCCCAGTATCTTACAAATATCGGTTTCCAGTTTTAATCCATCAGTATCTTACAAATATTGGTTTCCAGTTTTAATCCATTAGTATTATACAGTATATTGCATATTATTTCAGTTCTTTTAAGTGAGCTTTGTTCGACGGTCAAAATACTGTCTATTTTGGCATATGGCACATACAGAGAACGCATACTCTTCTCTTGTTGAATAGTGTACCTTATAAATGTCCATTGGGTCTTGTTTGTTTATCGTTGGTATTGAGTTTATTGAGTTCTTATATATTATTGCTTATTTTTGTCTAGATTATATATCAATTATTGAGAGAGAAACACTGTAGTTTCCAAACAGTTGTGGGTTTGTCCATTTTGTCTTTCAGATTCATATTATTCAATTCTCTCAGATGATGTATGCACATTTAAGATTCATTTGTCTTCTTGGTGGATGGACCCTTCTTCACTATGGGAAACAATATCTCTGGTAATTTTCTTCAAAGTGATTTCTACTTTATGTATTATCAACTTAGCCACTTTGGTATTATTTTAGTAATAGCTACTGTTTTCACAATATATTGTTACTAACAGCCTACTTATAGCATCATATTTGAAGGTAGGTTCTTGTAAATACTGCATAGTACTGTCATGCTTTTAATTCAATAATACAGCCTGTTGATTGGTATTCTTCACCAGTGACAGGAAATGTGATTATGGGTATGCTAAGGAATGAATATAGTATTTGATAAATTTTTTCTGTCTCTACTCTATTTGAAATACTCCTGTTTTCATGTAGGCTATTTGAATAGTTTTAGATATGAATTATAATTTATTTGTAGTGTTTTGGAGAATATATCCTCATATAGTTTTTCATAATTTCTCTAGTTATTACACTATAGATACATAATTTATCAACTTACTATATATTTGATCAGTTCAGCTGTGCCCAGAACTTTTCTTTCCCTTTATGTATTCCAAGTTTCCTATTTATAAACATAATTACATCAAATATTTTCTCAGCACTCATTTAGAAACACAGCAGGCAGTGTATCTTTTGTTTAAAAACAATTCAGACAACTAAAGAGAAGTAAAATGAATTGGCTTGCCCTTTACTCTGTCGTTTGTTCTTTCATTGTTTCCTTTCTGTTTAAAGAACTTCCTTTAGGGTGAGAGATGGAAAGGCACGGTAAAGGACAAAGGATGGGGAAGGCTAACTAATACTAAAGACTGCTGCAAAGGCCGTAACAAAATCTATAGATGTTATAGATGCTTCCTAAAATGGAGTTACCCTATCACAGGGGGTGGAGGGCAGTGCCTCCCCCAGACTCCAAAAGCTATCAAATAAAAAACTAAATGTCAGGTATATGTTGCAACTTTTTTGAATTGTTGACCAGTGGGGTTCTATAGACACTTTCACACATTATGGGCTATTGCCATTGCTCTTGACACCTCTCCAGAACTTGATGGTAAGACAGTTTTGCTACAGACACCACACACTTGAGTCATAGAACATAAAGAAGTCAAGCTGAAAGATTCATTCCCATGGAATAGGTTTACCAGGTTGTGAACTCTGTGAGCTACAATAGCTCTTGGTCTGACAAGATATGCTAACTGACACAAAAGTGGCCAGACTGTTATGGGAGTAACCAATCACTTTCCGATTGGTGTTAAGGCCTGCTCCACAAGTGGAAGCACATGCCTAGTTCCATTAACTGGGTCAAAAACCCATGGCTGGCTAGGTTGTAGCTACAGGGGAGAGTCTAATATGATAATTCTGTAAAATGGGTATAGCATTAAACTACCCTCAGGTTCTTATCATGATATATAGATTAGTGCACTGCTTCACCCTCATCAGAGAAGCTTCTTTTTGCAGTCCATGGTGACGGATACAAAGACCCACAGGCTGGTCCTGTGCAGAGAATAACAGACTGTGCAGCGCATATCCCCAGATGGGACATCTATGTCACAGTCTCTGCCACCAAGGCTTAAGGATCATTGTAGAAAGATTGTAAGACTCAGAGGTCATAGACACCTACGAGGAAATAGTGTTTGCCGGAAATGAGTCCTCACACACATGGACTCCCAGTGGCCGTGATTGTATGCACAACACCTGCACAAGATGGAGTCAGTCAAAATCCCAGCATGGATGGGGCAGGGGCTCACCCCTGACGGCGAACTATTGATGATTGCTGGCTGCTGTCGGAGAGAGAATGTATTTTCTTCGGGGTGTGGGCTCTGAAAAGCTACCCATGCTCCTGGAGGAGATGGTTCTGCAGCCATACACATATTGGCAGCACAAAGTGGACTCAGTGGGTTTAAGAAAGAGCGGTTGGAGGACTAGGGAAGGAACT
This sequence comes from Alexandromys fortis, assembly GCF_014885135.2. Taxonomy (NCBI): domain Eukaryota; kingdom Metazoa; phylum Chordata; class Mammalia; order Rodentia; family Cricetidae; genus Alexandromys; species Alexandromys fortis. The sequence continues at coordinate 520,495 of NW_026067999.1, forward strand.
GGAGAGGACAGAATAGAGGGTGGGCTTGATAAAAATACATAATGCATGTATAAAACTATCAAACAAGAAAGCATTTCCTTTAGCCATTCTTTCAGATAGAGATGCACTTTTCAGCTCCACTGTTTTTCCCTCTCCTTCCAAGATTTTCATGACCCAGATGCTGGATCTCTCTTTTTTTTTTTAAATGTAATTCAAACCATTTTTCTAGTTTATTTTTTTTTCTGTTTTCCACACTGCTTAATCTCTTACTGTTCTTTTTTTTCAACTACATTGGCTATATCCTCTTTCTTCTCAATGTTTGTGTTTATACTCACTTATTAAGTGCATTCTTTGGATATTGTATTTTTAGATCTATAATTTCCATTTGTTTCTTCTTTACATCTCCTCTTTGCGTAGACTTTGTGCTTTATTAACTTGCTTCAATTATATTTGTCGTTGCCCAGTGAGGCATTTTTATGAAAGCTGTTTTTAATCCTAACAACTCTCCCATCCCAAGTGTTGATTTTATTTAAAACTTCAGTTTCAGCTAGCTTCTTCTGATATTACTTTGGAAGGGAAGTAGGAGGGATGGTCACTGTCCTTACAAGACAAGCATAGGAATCCAGGGTTCCTGCTAAAACTATGCCGACATCTGAGGGAGGGTCCAACTGTCCTTGGAGACTCCATTTTCCTGGATGGAGAGTCTTCTTACCATTTAATGGTGAGAAAGTCTCCTGTGACATCATGTGGATGGATAGAGAAAATGCCTTAATTACCACCAGGTGATAGTGGAAGATTATTGCCATCCAGGGATAATGTTTTGACCTCCTCTTCCACCTCTTCTGACACCACTCTGGAAAGCTGAGAGACCTCATTATGATTATACGCACTGTAAGTCTAGTCTCCTCGCCTAGCCTTTTCTGGTGACATTTTAGTTTTTGGTGTTTTTTTCATTTTTTTTGAGGGGGCAAGGAGGCCATGTTTCTTTCTGTACTGTTTAGCTGGAACAAAATAGTTATTTTTGAAAGTTAGCAAGACAGAACAGTACAACATCCTGCCCTCAACTTTGGTTGCAGAGAACAGTTTTTTTCAACTATTTTTTTTTTGTCTGTTCTTGTTGATGTTCCCAAATTACAAGCAATGAGATTGTAACTAAGGTAGAGGGTTTGCTAGTCTCAATCCTTGGTACAACAACAATAATAAATAATGTAAAAAATATAAATATAGATAAATGTGTAAAACTGAAGATTTAAGGAAGACCAGGTAGATGATGATAATTTCTACAAAACCTAGTAGATGAGAAAAATAAGATGTGCTTAAGAGAGATATAAGATCTCCTGAGTAAACTTGGAGAGAGGGATGAAGGGGAATGGATAGAAAGGGAGGGGAACAGAGAAAAATGTATAGTTGAATAAAATCAACAAAAAAGATTATTCCACGAGAGAGAGAGAGAGAGCTGTAAGAAAGTTAAATTCACGTGGACACTGTGCAAAAGATTTGACAGGACAGAACGAGCAAGAAAGTTAAAAATCAGAACCAAGATTTTTTTTAGTTTATAACACAGAAGGGAATACATGAATAAGGGCTTATGTATGGAAGATGGCACAAAGCATTGAGTGCCTTAGTGATCAGAGATGATTTGGGTGCCATAGAAAAGCCTGATGACAATATAGTCTCAGATCCACAGTGACTAGAAAATGACTTCTGCTATGATGGGAGATAGCAGTGGTAGCAGCATCCACATCTTTTGAGCCCTTTGACCCCAGAAGCATATCAAACCCCAATATAAATAACTCCAAATAAGAAGAATTTAATTTACAAGTTATCTAGGGAGAACACTGGCCCATTCATTCACTGACTCCACCTGTTATTTTGTCTAATAAAATTTTCAGAAAAGCAAGAATAATTCTTTTTTTTTTTCATCAGGGCATTGTGAGTATATATTTTTGGGATATTTGAACACAGAGGTTGTCACCTTAAAATGAATTCTGATTACAATAATTGTGAGTGCACCGCATTCCTATTAGATGTCAGATGCTACTCTAGTCGACAAGTTTTAAGTCATTTCATCCTTACAGCGACTGTACGGTCCACACTAATTATTGTATTATCTCCGTTTTGTGCATGATAAACCTGGGGGTGTGGCAAAGAAATCAGAAATACGTTCAGAATTTCCATTGAATTAAAAGCTGGCAATAGCCACCTTGTCTGTTGCCACATTCATTACAAGAGAATCACAAAGCGCGATGCCTTCCAATTCTTTCCCCAATAATTACTGCAATCCAGCTCTTGCATTATTTCAGTTGCCAGGGTAAAAAGGAACGGGTGTTAGTCTCAGTGCTTTCATCCCTGCCAATTCACTTGATCCATTACCCTTATTTTTCCTGCCTTAAAAAAATTGGGACAGTCATAGCAAGCCACCAACCCTCTAGCCACAGAGAACAAAAGCAATAAGATAGTACTGCAAAATATTTTGGAAAAAAAACAAAACCCAGAACACGTAGTACATTACTATTCTACTCAGAGAGAGCTGAGTGGTGGCTAACGGAGACAAGCAGGAAGTGGGGGAAACCACAGAAGAAATGAAGAGAACAAAGGCAGAGGGGGACTTAGAAATGCCAGAGGGTCCTTTTGAATTTGATCTACCTCCTGGTTGGCTCAAGACTCCTTTAAGCATGGCCCATGGGTTTACCTTGGTGTCTCATAGATGGTCAAATGAATGCTTCTTTGGATCATTTCCCAAGTCTTCATTCACTCTTGTCTCTCATCTTCCTCCTTCATCTGCTTTCCCAAAGATTCCCAACATAAGTTTGTGTGTGTGTGTTTATGCACATTTATTTTGCTTGTGAAGAAATATACCTGGGTGGCTCTCTCAGGAGCAGAATCTCTGGACAGTGCTCAATCATCTGTGCGTGACAGTGTGTGCATGAGTGTATGTGTGTGTGTGTGTGTGTGTGTGTGTGTGTTCACAGCAGAATTCTTCTGCCTAGTGTGGATTTCATGCCACATTGATTGCATTTATCTGCACAGAGGAGGCAAAGGAGAAGAAATTCAATGTGATCTTATTATAAACCATTTTTAAGCATTGAAAATTCCCCCTTAATGATGCACTTCCAGGGTGGAGCAAATTTGGATCCTTTTGGAGTCAAAACTATAAACAGAAAATTCCTCACTCCTGCATTGAAGGCCACCACGGATCAACTTAGTGCCTGAAAATCTGCAGATTCTCCCATCACACTGGCACAGACTCTGAGCAGACTTGAGGATTTCCATGCTGTCACTTTTAGGAAAGGTTGAATAATGGCAGTTCAAAGCCCAGACTCCGTGTATTTGCATACTCTGTCTTTTTTCTTAGGAGGAATGCTGGCCATGTTTCTCACCAAAATATAACCCCTCAAGAGGCACTTTTTTTTTTCTGCATCTCCACTCGGAAAGAATAGACTATATATAATGCAATTAGAATTTTAAGGAACTTAAGTAAATTTGCAATCTCTTTCACATCCTTTCTGCACTCATCGCTTCTCTGTCCCTTGTACAACACTACGGCATATATTGCTGTGTACAGCACTGTACTGTCCTCCTCCAACGACATGACCATTGTTATCTTGAAATCAGAATAGCTGTGATTACCTGCATGAGAACCACAGAAGACTGACCCAGCCTGCTGGCATTGCCTCATGAAAGAAGAAGGCGGCCCACAAGACTCCCGAGGAATGTGAGGTTGCTTCCTCTCTTCCTTCTCCCAAGATATATAAGCAATGAATAATTGCTGGGGGTGGAGGAAGACATCTTTCATAGGGTAGTTGCCAGTAAGCTGCCAGTGCAGTAAATAAGCCCTCATTCACATCTTTTAAGTAACTCCTATTGCACTCAATGGTTCACCAAGCTAAACTTGGTGGAATCGTGTCTTTTGTCTGTTGTTGCTCTCTGTGTCTGAGATGTATAGAAAGAGACTCCCCAGAAAAAGTTAGGTGATAGTTGCTAACAGATCAGATAGTTCTAAAATCAAGTTTTAATTATGTATTCTCATCACTCAAAGGCACTCAATGCATTTGCCCATAGGATAAATTTCAAAATAGGAGCAGGGTGAAGCAATGTCTTCTGGACACAACAGGACTCCTGCGCTCAGGAACTCATCCAGCTGTGGTTTCAGTCACAAGTCTGCAGAAGATCAAACAGTCCATATTCTATCATGGAAGGGGAGAGGCTTGTGAGCTCCTACCACTGATTGAAACACTACTGAAAATTAATGACTTCTGGGGGAGGGGAAGCCAGCTGTCTTTAAAGGCTGGAATCCTGTTAGGTTGACCACAGTCCAGTGAATGGCCCCATCCCCATGAATATATGAGCAATACAAACTGGATTCTCTGAGTTGTTAAATGAAAGCGGAGGTGGGGAAATGGACTTGGAAGGAGTTGCAGGAAATAGTGAGATGAATATGATCAGAATACATTTACAAAACTAAGAATTAATAAAAGTAATATGTTAGAAATCTTGCTAGAAAGCTACAATAAGCCACACAGTATAATAGTATCATTAGGAGCTATAGAATGGTGGGATAGAATGGAATCTGGAAATAAACTCTTACGTTTGCAGTAAAAGACTTCTTTACATTATCTTTTATGGAGTCTCTTGTGGAATATTATTTCAAGATGTGTTAAATTTGTTTATGCTGTGGAACATTTAATGATGCAAAGATGTGTTGCATTCTTTTATGTTGCATTTGTTTAACTCAGTGAAGCTGTGTTACTTTGTCTAAAACACCTGAATGGTCTAATAAAGAGCTGAATGACCAATAGCTAGGCAAGAAAGGCATCGGCATGGCTGCCAGGCAGAGAGAATAAATAGGAGGAGAAAAAGAGAAGATGGAGGAGTGAGAAAAGGAGGAGAAAGGACACTATGGGCCAGCCACCCAGCTACACCGCAAGCCACGGATTAAGAAGGAAAGAAAGGAGGAAGGGAAAAAAGGAAAAGGTATATGGATGGCATAATTTAGAAAAGCTGGCTAGCAACAAGCTAAGGCCAGGCATTCATAAGTATGAATAAATCTCTGTGTGTGATTTATTTGGGAGCTGGGTGACAGGCACCCCAAAGATCAAAGACAAAAAAAAAAAACTAACCAAACAAACAAAAATACCCTCCAGTCTCTTCAGTTTAGAATTTTTGTAAACGTGTCTTTCTCTTTCTCTTGCCTTATTCCTCTTGATTTCTCATCTCAACTCTTGACAGACCTCTCCCTTCTGCATATGGAAAACTCGTCAGTGAAGATTTTCCCTGGTTTCCAGACCAGCAGCAGGAGCTTGACTTGGGAACTGGTGAGGAAGGCAGCTGCCTGCGCTTCACCCCAGACCTGCTGACTCAGCACCTCTGGTGCAAGGATTCCACAGTCTGATGGAATGTCCCTCCAGCTTTGACAGTCCTTCTGATCAGGAACTGCACCCCTCCTGGGTGCTTTCTGGATCACCGGAGCCCCTGTCTAAGTTCTTGCGAGACTTCCGTGTTTGCCTTTCTCACTTGGCAAGCATCAGAAGCAGCCTTCTTTACTTCCTTCGTCTCCCTGCTGTTCCCTCTCCTCCCTGTCTTTCTAACTCCACCACAGAGACTCAGTTAGCAACTACTGATTGGCTGTACTTAGGTGGCTGAGCAGACTTCACACATTCGGATAGAATCTTCTTAGCTTTTACATCTGCAAGGAAGACACAACCTTCCAAAATGTATCCTTTAGTTCCCCCGGGGTTGAAACAGAGTATCAGGCTGATGGCTTATGGTCATAAATCTTGCAGCACTTCTTAAAATTTAATTTTTGGGAAATACTGCAAATAATTGTTAAATACCACTAACTCATTAATTACCAATAACTAAGGCGGATCTCAGAAAAATCTTGACTGAGCCAACTTTTGTCAGTCAAGTACCATAAGGCAAAGGGTCACTAAATGATGAAGGAGAGAGATGAATTTGATTAACCAGTAACCTCTTGTGGCTTTCCACTCACATCTGCCTCACTGGATTGAGAAGTCACCTTTTTCCATAAAAATATTCAGCCCAATTTCATGGGAGACAGGACGTTATCTCTGAACTCACTGGTAAAACAAGGGTCACTCTCACAGCCCTGAAATGGTAATGTTTCAGTATAATCTTACTGTATTTTCTCTCCTCTGTGAATTAAGACATGAACCCCAAATTTTAACACTTCCATTTCTAAGTTTCATTTCTAAGTGCCGTGGTACCCAGAGAGAAGTTAAGACACAATACATAGCTAACGTCTATTGAAAGCAGAGGGAAAAGGTTCTTTGTATAACCCCTCTGGGAATAATTAAGGCTTCCATGTTTTAACTCTATGACTCTAGTCTAGCCTGAAATGTTTCAACAAGATGTTCTCCTGTTCATAAACTATTCTGAGAAGAGTTAACAGCAAAGCTTTTTTTTTTTGATCTAGCATCTATTTAAAAGATTTTGACCATGAAACACCAATACAAATATATTTGGTTTTACATTACATTGATTTTCTATCATCATGTTATATATTATACATATAGTATGTACATAAAATACATTTTGAAAAAGTCAGATGTAGATAAAATGAGTAATATTGATATATTCATACTTTAAAGGATTTTCCAATCATTATGTCTTTCTACTCTCATTCTCTCCTTCCCCCATCCCTCCTTTTCTCTCTCCTTCCCTCCTTTCTTCATTCCCTTCCTTCCTTCCTAACTGACAGCTACGTAACCCAGGCTGACCTTGAACTCATGGTCTTGTCAATGCCCCCAAGTGGTGAATTTGCAAGAATGTATCACCATGCCATTCTCTGCTATCTGGTCTGATAGCTCAAGGGAGGCTATGCTGTCACGGGGAGGGGCATTGCAATTTCAGACACCAGCAAAGCCCAACATCTGCCAGAGGTTCCTCTGTGAGAAATGGCTTTCACGTTTCTCTCCAGGAAAGCTTTCTCTACGTGGTAAAATGATTAAAGTGTGAACCATATGTACTAGAGACACCTGAAATTCTGGGGGCCAAACACCCCAGGAATGACTCTCATTCAGAAAAGAAATAACCCAATGCCTTGGAACCTCAAAGGGATGAACCAGTATTCAGTCTGCCTGTGAGTTCTCAGAAGAATCGAGCCCTGGTTGCAACTGAGAGTAACCTGCTAGTCAACATACTCTGTGGGCTTTTGGGGACTGTATGTCACTTTCCTGCCCTCAGAGGACATTTCCTGGAATTGTCTCATGAATATGCTTGCATATAAATCTTTATTTTGAGGTTTGCTTGAGAAAGAGTAAGATACTTGTTAATAGCTTTTTAAAAATCATCACTGGTTTATCTATGCCCTACCTGTCTAGTTAGAATGTCATGATTTGGTGTAACATGGCTGAGGCTGAGTTCCTACTAGGGTGCAATTGCCAGGGCTGTCATACTTTTTCTGGTTTGATATACTTACGTAAGCAGCAGTACCTTGATCTATAGTTTCCTTATGAGGATAATATTTCAAGTTACATATCTATATTTAAAGGGTTATTAGTTATATCCATGGAACATAATTTGAAATGCCCCTTCACCTGGAATGCAAAATGGTAAGACTTTGAAATAAACTGACAGGTGCCGCCACAAAAGAGCTCTATTGTCAAGTCTTCCTACTGTGATACTTTTCTTCCTTCCTTGGGACACCTCAAAAGCCACATAGGACACATGGAAAGGACTCGGATGGCAACCTAGATATTAAATAGCAGTAAAATTGAATCTGTTTCTCTAACATTTGCTCCCTGCACTGCAATGACTGTTCCAGTCACTTCGGAGGTTTCATCTTTGCATTTTGGAGGCCATTGCTCTTCAGAATCCAAGGCCTTATTGAAAGAGTCAAAACCAACCAAAGGACTGGGGTTAATAACAGCAACAAATACTGGCTTACAAGGTAGCACTTACCCTGGGGGCTGGGAAGAGGTTATTAGTAGACTGAGCAGAAGTTCCATGGCATAATATCCACAACCTTTTGAGTTTATTAGTTTGATGTCTGAAGGAAGAAAGAGCATTTGGGTACATGGAGGATGGAGGTAGAGCAAGCTGGAGGAACTGGAAATATTCTTTCCTGTTTCCATGGCATGATTTTGATCTTTTATAGAGAACGGTAAGGAGAAATGACATGGAAGGGGCCATTTTATGGCCCACATACTCTGGTGAGACTAACACCCAGTAGTTTTGCTTTGGAGCTCAGGTGACAAAAAAATATCACACAGTGGAGAAGAGAGACATTCTCTGGCTGACTGCCCAAAGCAGAAAGTCTCTCTGGAATTACATCATCGACTATTTAGAGAGCATAGCAATGGAGTGAGCTTGGTGGAGAAACTGGAATTCTCCCCACCAGTCGCAGTCACAGTAGGCAGAGGCTATTATTGCTCCTTGTCTCAGCAGATGGCAGTGACCAGGAGAAGCCATTGTAGGGGAGAAGAAAACCTTGCTCGTGGTGGATGTGTAGGGTCTGAAGTTGCCATACTCCTTCCTAAGACCTCTGTGAAATTCTGCCAGGGACATTGAGAAACACTCGTTTGGGAAAGGGGGGGGTTGCTATTTCTGAAAGTCAGTAATGTTAAGGAAGCAATTAGTATCATGAAGCCGGGAAGTTTAGATTAATTCGAACTCATTTGTATCCTCAAAGAGACATTTGAGTGAGAATAATTTGGGCTTACTAAGCAAATCATCATTTATATCAAGTCATTTCTCCACCTTGTCTTGGCAGTACAAAACTGGCTCCACCGAAGGTGTCAGAACAATGGTTTTTTTTTAGCCTGCTCCCACCAGAGAACTTTTGGGTGAAGGAGCAGATTCCGAAGCTTCACTTGATAGTGTGATTTAGAACAAGTGAAGAGGGGAACTAATAGTCATAGTGTTCCTCCTCAGCAGGTCTGTGGGGACAAACGTCTTGCTCTCCTGAGTAACAGAATTATATGTGTTGAGTACACAGTCTCAGGGAGTGCACTGTATCACATGGCGATCATCTGCATATCACTTGAGTGTTTTGTGAACAGACCTTTAGATTCTTCCAAGCAAAGCCAGAGTTTATGCTAACAAGCACTCTCTTGAACGTGTAATTTATAAATCTGATTGTCCCCATGCAAATCCTTGCTATCTCATCTCCTTCTCCAGTCATGATTGACTGGCTCAGCAGTGAAGGGAGGCCTCAACTTATCAAGATGTCCTAACTCTCCTTATGAATGCTATGGGACATTGGAACAGAAGCTAAGACCTCCTGAAATGAGCTAACCCCAGGCTAATGCGTGGGCTGCTGAAAGGCAGTCCCTTCTGGCAAATTGCTCTGCATTTGTTTCAGGTGGGTATTTAATATATTCAAGGAATTTTTGCGTGGGAGACACAGCAGGCTTTGAAGTATTCGTAGATTTTTCCCGAGGATCCCTTGTATGTCTCGGTAAGATGCTTTCCTGTCTTTTAATGTAACAATTGCCAACTGTGAATATACATCGACTTTTCGTGTTGCCCAGCTAAGCACATCTTATTTCTGCCTAGGATGCTATCTACACCGAGGCACACTTCTGGGTAATGTCCATGAAGGATTTGTTTTGGAATGGGTGAGAGAGATGCACGTTCGCTCGCTCATTTCAAGCTTCTTTGAAAACTATTTCTCCTTTGAAAAGGAATCTAAGTCCACCATAAATATTTCCCAGGGTCAAATTTTAGAAATATAATGAAAGGGTCAAACACTTTTAATCAGAAAGTAGTCAGTTTTTTTTTTGAAGTCCCGTATATACTGTCGGGAACAAGGGTTTAGCTTACATGGACAATGGGCAAATAAAACTTGGAGAAATATAATTTATTAGAAATTGTCAGGAATAAATTCTACAAGTAAGAGCCTTCAAGGGGGATATAGCTATTGCTAACAAACTTACTCAAATTCCAATAATAACTGAACAGTTTTTCTCTAAGAGTAAGCACTTCACTTGGTAATTAGAATCTCAAGATGAAGTCTTGAACATTCATTAAGTACCCTCCAAACAGCATGACTAAGAGGCAATTAATAACAGACATTTAATACTAGTCAGATTTAGTAAACATTTGTTTCTCTTGAAACTTGTTGGTCATTTGCCAGATAGGCAAAAGGTTTACTTCATGGGTATAGCATATCTTCTAGAAAATATGCTTGGCGTTTGAAAGTGGCGCACTGGGAAACAGTATGCTGTTTCCACGGTCTTGGAATGTCAGAATCCTGAATTCTATAACCATCGTCCAGCCAGCCCAAGCAATTGCAGGCAAGCAGCCTAATATTTCAGATCCTCTGGGCCCTAATCCCACCATGAAAGAAATATAATAACCCAACTCAGTTTCTTAATACTATTCCACCCTTAGCTGAAGGCTGTTTCTCGCCTTTGTTTTGCTTGCTTTCTGTGAGACAACTAATATATTTGACACCTTGAGATCATTTTAAATGCTTTTCCTTTTTTGCATTCTATAACCAAACTATTTTAATACCAATCAGATGATAATCATCATTTTCTTGAATTGTTCTATAGTTTTGAAATAGGTAAGTAATAATTGTACAGTTTTTTTCTGGAGAAGATGACTTAGGCTCCTTGAAGCATATCTCTAAACCCTGGACAACGTGAGTGGCAACTACAGGAGAACTCTGCAGAGGGAGCAAGGCGAGGCTCGGAATCTCACGACCGTAGGGATGACACGGCAGCCATTATCTTTCAGCTCTCCTCAGTTGGAGAAGGCAGCTGGGACCTGGTATTTGCAGATCCATAGCCTGGCAATACAAGACAGCTGTGTTGGTTAGTTCTGGTTGCCATCTTGATTGACTTAGCAAACACCTAGGGCATTAGCAAAGCACCACATTTGGTGTGTCTGCGGAGCTGTTTCCAGAGAAGATTTAAGTGCTGCCCTGACTCCAGGCAGCACCACGGCAAGGGCTAGGGTCTTGGATTGAATTAAAAAGGAAAAGCCAGCTTGAACACTGGCATTTTCCTTTCTCTGCTTTCTGATGTGCCAAGATTCAAGCACTTCTCCCGCAATGAAGAACATACCAATTGATTGCCCAGTGTCAAATAGCTAACCCTGAAAATACACATACAAGTATTATATGGACTGAACAGATTATATTAAAAAATATATATTTATACATATATGCATGAAAGAGCACTTACTGAAAAAAGAGCCCATGAGAAGGTGAAGAAAAATTGGGAGGAGTATATGGGATGGTTTAAAGAGAGGAAAGAAAAGGGAGAAATGTAATTGTATTATAACCTCAAAAAAAAAATACTTGTTTTAAAAAAAGAGAGATTGGAGCAGATTCCCATAGTGATGAGTTTCCTTCTGTGATGAATTGCATCCCTCAAACCATGCACCAAAATCAATTCTTCCTCCTTTAAGCTGTTTTTGCCAAGTATTTGGTCTCAGCAATGACAGAAGCAACCAGCACAACAAACCCAAGTACCCTCATTCCTCTGCCAAATCAAACTGTCCCTCTGGCCATGTCAAGCGAGCCTGTAGTGCTGGCAGGGAGGAAGGATCAGGGTGCCCCTATAAACAAGCAGCTAAGGCAAATCCAGTGTCTGCCGAGGGACACTGGGTTGCCGGTTATCACCAACGCTGGGCTGTATATTAAGAGTTGTCCAGCCCTTAAAGTATTCTTCAGCCCTATGGCTCAAAAACTTCTTTTCTCCACCTTGAATCAGCTGGTGGCCTTGCCTGGGGAAACCCCCCTTTTTTTCCCCAAGGCAGAGAATCACCAGGGGCTGTTGAGTGCCTCGACATAACAAAGCAAATGGCCCACATTAACAAGCATTGCAAAATCTCTGAGTATTAAATGATTATCAAGGTTACAGTTCACCAAATTCTGTCAGAATTTGAATGCCAAACCTAAACATGGTGAATACCTCTTAAAATAAAGCAAACAATGACCACTAACTTACTAGCATAAAACAAGTGTCCAGAAACAAATGAAGATTTTTTTTTCATAACATCAAGATACAGAGAAATCATGACTTAAAATAAAAAAAAACCCTGAGAGTTATTACATTACTAGGAAAGGAAAATCAGTTGCTGAAATTACCTGACAGAGACTTACAAAAACAATCATGGTTTTGAAATAAAGTTTTAAATAACAAGCGAATTCTTTTGAAATCAATGAAAAGTAGAAAAAATTTTCATAAATGGTACAATTTATAAGAATAATGAAAAGACGTTCTTCAACTGAAAAATACAATACCCAAACTTTTAATTTTGTTGGTTCAACTTGAGTAAAGTAACTATGTCAGCATGTAGAATCAGTCAACTTGAAGACGAATTAATAAAACTTAGTCAGTCTAAAAAAGCAGAAATCGATTGTAGAAAACAACGAACAGATTCTTAGTGACCTGTGACACACTAATAAAGGATCTACAACTCACAACAGCAGAGTTCTGGAAGAATAGCACAGAGAAGCTGAAAGAATTATTAGGACTCCCCATTTATCACAAAGAAAGACATAGATAACAGAAACAAAGCAAGCCTCAAACATCATAAATTCAAATGAATCTAAATGAACGTACATCATAATTAAGCTCCGAACATAAAAGGGAAAGATGCTTCTTGAAAGCAGCAGAGAGAGGATGCATTACCTATCAGGGAACCACAATTCAAATGACTGGGCTTCATATCAAAAAACACGAAACCAGTTCTTAAAAGCTAGAGGATTCTTCAGGAATTAAATGGAAATCAATATATTTGCATATGAAGGAAAAAGAGAATTTATTGTTCTCAGACCTACCTTTTAGACTGACTAAGGGGAAATTCTTCAAGATGAAAGCAAATAATGAAAGAAGGGATCTTAGAGCATTGAGACGGAAATAACTGAAATAGGAAAATATGGCTGATGCAATAAAATAGCCTCATAAAATTTAGAAATTGTATTTCATAATTAAAACAAAAGCTGCAGTATCACCTGTTATCAAAGTCAATGTGATTTTAAAGTCTAAAGGGATGAAGATAAAAGTAGGTATTTTCCTCTTTATTTGAAGTGGAAAAATTTTATTGACAAGAAATTCTAATACAATATATACCTCTGTTGTAATAGCTAAAATTTATTTGCTATTAAAAAAGCAAACTAAAGAGATACACATAGAAACACTATAAGCAATTCAAACTGGATTAATTCAAAAGTTCAAGTAGCTCATGTAAGACAAGGGAAGGAAAACAGAAGACTGAGAATTTGAAGACACTAATTAACAATAAAATAGCAGAATTAGTTCCCAAATACCAGAATTTATGTTAAGTATGAATGGGGGAAACTCACGAATAAAAAGACCGAGATTGCTACAATGAATTGAAAAAAAAAAAGACTCAACCATGTTGTTCACAAAAATGTCACCACAAATCCAGTGACATAAGTGGAAAGTAAAAGATGGAAACAGAGAAGCCAAACAAACATTAGCTATACCAAGTGATAGAAGGAATAGCAATATTAAAGTGGAATTCAAAGAAAGGAAAATTGCTAGAGACAAAGAATGAAATTGCATAATGCTAATGGCAAATATCCCAAGAATAAGTGTGCATCCACAAAAGACCCACAAAATTAATGAAGCATAAACTAAGCTAGATGAAAGGAGAAATACATAAATTTACAGTTAAACAAGGGATACAGTTACTAAACAGAAAACCAGAAAGGATGTAAGAGCTGAAAAACAGAGCCAACCAGTGAAACACAAGCTCTGCACCATCCAGCAACAGCAAATACTCCTATTTTTAATCTTCCATGTAATAGTTACTTAAATAGATAATCTTCAACCATACAGTCAATCTTAATAAATTTGAAAAGGCTTAAACTGTTCATGTCCTCTGCTAATATTGGTATGAAACAACAAGCCAGTAATTTTTAAAAAATTGTCAAAAAAAAAAAATCAGGACTTCTAGATAATCTATGTGGCTAGGAGAATGTCCTAAAGGAAAACTTTTTTTTTTTTTTTTTTGAGACAGGGTTTCTCTGTGTAACAGTCCTGGATGTCCTGGAATTTGCTTTGTAGACCAGGCTGGCCTCGAACTCACAGAGATCCACCTGCTTCTACCTCCCAAGTGCTGGGATTAAAGGCCTGCGCCACCACTGCCTGGCAGAAAAAAAAAAAAACTTTTTAAAAAAAAACCATATAGAAATGAATAAAAAGGAAATGCAAAATAATAAAATATGTGGGATGCAACTGGGCAGGGAAATTACAGGCACCAAGAACTTACACGAAAAAAGAGAAACTTTTAAATCATAATCTGAAAACTAGAAAGAGTAAAACACAAGCCAAAAACAAGCAGAAAGAAGTAAACGATGAAAGTCAAATAATCAATAAAATTGAAAATCAGAAGAAATAGTAAACATTAGTGAAATAAAAAATAGCTTATCAAAAAATGGATAAGGCTTTAGTGAGAGACAGAAAAGAAAGAAATCATCAATATCAAAAATGTTTGGGATGATGTCACGGCAGGCCTTATAGAAATTGGAAAGATAATAAGGGAATACTACAGATAATTTATATTAATATAAATACAAATTTTACTGTATTATGCTATATGAATTCCATTATATATCTATTATGTTATTTGAATTTATATTAATATAAATTTAGAAGTAAAGGTTAAATTCTTTAAAAAAATACAAATAATCAAAGCTCAAATAAAATAATACAAGTAACATAAATAGTCCTATAACTGCTAAAAAAATTGAATGTATACCTTAGTAACTTTCTAAAAAACATATCAAGGCCCAGGCAGTTTCATTAGAAAAGACCACCAAATATTTAGAGAAAAATTAATAGTAACTGTGCATAACTTTTTCAAGAAAATAAAAGTGAAGGAAAATATCCTAATTTATAATGTAAGACAAATGTTGACATCAGAATTCATACAAAAAGGAAAACAGATAAACATCTATATCGTTCATGAACTTACACACAAATATTTTCAACATAATATCTACTGGACTCTAGTAAGATACAAAAATAATACATCATGACTGAGTGGAATTTAAGGTAAGACTGCCTATGGTCAACATTCATGCTAAACATAGTACTAGAAATTTTAGTTGTCACTTCAATAAAGTAAGGAAAAGAAAGACATATATATTGCAAAGAAATAAAACTGTCTATAATAGTTGATGATATCATTACCTATATCTAGAAAATCTCATGAAATTTCTATTTTTAAAAAGCCCTCCTAGATCAGTTAGTAATAATAACATAAAATATCAACCTTATTTCTATGTACTGAAAATGAACATATGGAACTAGAGATTTAAAAGCCAAACAAACCATTTACAGTTAATTTTGAAAAATGAGAGAGGCAAAACCTTAGTGAGTTATATCAGGATCTGATGACTGAAAATTTCCATGTGCTAATGAAAGAAATGGAAGAACTTTGAATTGGATAATTTAGCATAGCAAATTTACCCAAATTGATCTAAACACTTAAAGCAGGTCTTACCAAAATTCCTGTACATTTTTCTACAGACATAGAAAACATTAGTCTAAAATTTTATACAAAGGAGGGATGCATTGGTGGTATGAACCTTTAATACCAGCAGTCAGAAGACAGAGGCAGGAGGTTCTCCATGAGTTTGAGGCCAGCCTGTTCTACATAGCAACTTCCAGAACAGCCAGGACTCCGTCACACAAAAAAGAAAGAACAAAAGGGAGTGATGGAGGGAGAGAAGGACGGAAGAGAGGGAGGAAGGGACTAGAATAGCTGAACTGTCTGCATAGGGAAGAAAGTCGGAGCAATCACTACCTGGTATTAACATTTGCTGTGCAGTCAGAGTAACTATGACTGTCTGTGGGAACACGAATTGGCACATAGATCAATGCTACAATGCAGAATTCAGGACTAGATACACACACGCACGCACACACACACACACACACACACACACACGGTCAAGAGTAACTGCAAAGAGGAAGAGTAGCCTTTTCAATAACTAGTGTTCCAGCAATTGGACTTCCACAGTTAAAACTAAAATAATTCTAAGTCAAATCTTATTATGCTCCATGAAGATCACATTAAGAAAGTGAAAAGACAAGAGGCCGAGAAAACACTTGTATAAACCAGCAAAGGATTAATGGGTTAAAAGCTAGTGTATATAAGGAATTTTCAAATTTCAGCAACTAAAAAAAAAAACAATAATTTAATTACAAAATGGGAGCCGTGAATATATATTTCCCTGAGAAAGACACAGAGTCAAGTAAGCACGCGAACAGGTGTTCCACATCATTGACCATTAGGGAGATAAAATTAAAAACACAACTGACTTTCACTACACACCAATTAGAATGCCTAAAATTAAAACAAACAAACATCTCTGATACCAACAGCGGCAAGTATGAGGAGAAATGGGATGCCCCGTCCATTTCTAGGAGTAATAATAAAAAGGCTCCGTCACTCTATAAAGCAATGCATAAAAACAGCAAGCATCCAATTACCTTATGACTCAGCAATTGAAGTTTTCAGTTTATCCTGGAGAAATACACTCCAGATGTACTCAAACATATGATAGAGAAAGAAACTATGGCATGTATATATCGTTGGAATACTATCCAGCAAGAAAAAAAAAGAACTATTGATAAACACAGCAACATGACGAATGTCCAGTGAATTATGCCAAAAAAAGCCATCTCCCAATGTTACACACTGTGTGATCCCATGTATATAACACCTTTTGAAATGACAACACATATACCCACTTAGATGAAAAACCGAAGAAATCTGAATCAGATTGGTGAATTGTATCAGCGCTAATATTCTGGTTGTGTTACCACACTATAAATTTGCAAGATGTTACCATTGAATGAAACTGGGGAAAAGGTACAGAGACCTCGCCATGTTGTTTCTTATAGCTGCACCTATACATATGTCCAAATAAAACATTTTGTTAAAAAAAGGAACAGAGCCATGAAACATAACTGACAGCCCCAAAATAGAATCTATTAAATACCAACTTAGTATTAGTTGAGAAAGAATTCCATATAAGAATGTAGAGACATTTGGACAACTGCTTGTGCAAAATGATACAATTAAAATCCTGAAGATGTTTTGATTTGCACTTCCCTAATTGCTAGGCATGATGAACATTTTGTGAGATATCCAAACAAATAGAAATGAAATTATTTAAGGTATATTAGGTTTTATCCAAATAGCAGAAGGAATGTACTAAATTTTATAAAACTAAATTTAATTTTTTTGTCCATTGAAAATAACAACCCAAACTCACATGACGAAAAAGAAAATGTGTCGTTTATTCATTGCTATCATGACATTTACTTGTGTTAAATAAAGGTATGTGCATGCTAATAAGATGCAAACACTATGATGTTTTTGAAGACTGAGACAAGGAAAATAAACTGGCAATTCCATTAAGTATACAAGTAGCAAGCTCATAAACAAACAAAGAAAAGCCCAGCCTCTTTAATCGTCAGAGAAAGCTATATTAATGCACGCATGATGCATGTGCTCTCAAGACCTCGCGTTTCGAATCTTCGTCTGAAAATCAGCTTGACAACATGTAAAATGTTTCTCAAAACATTACAGCAGTGTGTTTTTTCTGATGATTACCTTTTTTTTCGGGCAACATTTATATACACAGAGATAAAAAAAATGTTCTTTATAATGGCAGAATTTGTAGGTACTTCCTTTCAGTAGAAGGGGGGAAATAAGTAATGCTATTAAATCCACTTAATGCTCACCTTACGAGACCTGGATGGAGGTGGGTGGTCCTTGGACTTCCCACAGGGCAGGGAACCCTGATTGCTCTTTGGGCTGACGAGGGAGGGGGACTTGACTGGGGGAGGGAAAGGGGAGGCGGAGGTGGGGAAGAGACAGAAATCTTTAATAAATTAAAAAAAAAGAAAATCGAATATGGCCCTTCCCCACTGATCACAGCCCCAACAGCCAGTCAGCAGGTAAGACTCCTGCAGTCAGTTACCTCCGCCACCACACAGAGATGCCTTGGAGTGCCCCACAGGGACAACCTCCATCTGCACCTGAGGGGTACTTCCTGCACCCCTCCCCCCCCCACAGCCCAGCCCCAGCAGCTGGCCAGCAGGCAAGTCTCCTGTGGCCAGGCCACTCTATCACCATCCCCAGCTGCCACAAAGGCCCCTGGAAGCACATCCCCACCTGCACCTTTGGAGCAAGAGAAGGTGTAAGAGGACCCCAGAGGCACCACTCCCACCCTCAGCGGTTGAAGGAAGAGCCCCAAAAGCCAGTCAGCAGGCAAGATTACTGTGGCCAGACCACTCCTTCACCAGCCTCAGCAGCAACAGATGCCACCCAGAGGCGCAGGCCCCTACTACAGCAATTGAAGGAAAAGCAGCCCTCGGAAGCACCAACACTACCTGTCTATCTGTCATAAATGTGATAAATCGTAATTAAAAACACCAACCAGGCTGGACAAGACATGTTTCACACTTGTTCTCCTTTCCTCTGATAAAATGTCTCAGTTCATAGGAGCTGGATATAGCCCCATGGTCGAGTCCATGCTTGGAATGCCTTGGGTCCCAGTCTAGTCCCCAGCACCACCCCTCCAAATGGTTTTATATGTACAATTTTATAATTCAAAAAGCTCTACAGGGCGAAGAAAATCAAAATGATTAAAGTCTCTTTTGTATTAGACGTTGTTTTTCCTGTTTAAAAATGAATGACAGGGGCTGGAAGATTGCTCTTTCAGAAGACCCAGGTTCAGTTCCCAACATCTCTATTAGGGGGCTGGCAATGGTCAGTGTCCATGGGATTTAGCGCCCTCTTCTGGCCTCTACAGTGCACTTGCACACACACAGGCAAAATAAAAATAAATACTTTTAAACATTGAGCAGAGCAACTTTGCAACTCTTTTTATCTCTTAAAGTCACAGTGACAGAAACACCACGGGGTACATTGGAGAGATTTTTTTAAATTTATTTATTTATTTATTAAAGATTTCTGTCTCTTCCCCACCGCCGCCTCCCCTTTCCCTCCCCCTCCCCCAATCAAGTCCCCCCCCCTCGTCAGCCCAAAGAGCAATCAGGGTTCCCTGCCCTGTGGGAAGTCCAAGGACCACCCACCTCCATCCAGGTCTAGTAAGTTGAGCATCCAAACTGCCTAGGCTCCCACGAAACCAATACGTGCAGTAGGATCAAAAACCCATTGCCTGAGTGAGGTAAGCCAGACCCAAAAAGAGGAACATGGGATGTACTCACTCATATTTGGTTTCTAGCCATAAATAAAGGACATTGAGCCTATAATTCGGGTTCTTAGAGAAGCTAAATAAGAAGGAGAACCCAAAGAAAATCATATAGGCATCCTCCTGAATATTAACCTTCATCAGGCGATGAAAGGAGACAGAGACAGAGACCCACATTGGAGCACCGGACTGAAATCTCAAGGTCCAAATCAGGAGCAGAAGGAGAGAGAGCACAAGCATTGGAGAGATTTTTAAGGAATGAAGTAGGATAAAGCTAACGGGCCTCGGACACACCTAAGGGGATGATAGAATGATATGTATGTTGCAGCAGGGACTGCCTGGGAAACCGATTACCACAGTCTCTTCATGATGTACATACTAGCAAGATCAGACAGGCCGTATGTGGGGGTGGACTAAGCACTGCCAGCAGCCAAGCAGGCTGAAGGCTGACAAAGCCCTCAGCAGGCAACAGCACCCCTTTCAAAAGACTGAGGAGGAGGTGGAGTCTCGTTCTACCCTTAGTGTTAGGCACTAGAGGGCTGTGCTTTGGGGGTGACTGTGCTTATCTGAAGGTCACAGTTTGTTGCCTCATTTAACAATAATACTGTTGCATTGAAGGCTCTCAGTAGGTAGTGTTTAGTGATCAGTTTGGGATACTCTTATTGAATATTTTAATACTAATTACTAAGGGTAGTTTCCCTAATTTTTTCTTTTCTTAGAGAGAAATCTGGCTCACCTGTGAATGAATTTTTAATTATAAATCTTTTCTTTACAACTCTACGAAAGCTTTCCTCCCTCCTCTCTTCACAGTTCCTCTACCACCTCCCCTTTGCCCCCCACCCCCACCTCACTTCTCCTCTGTTTCTCTCCAAAGAAGGGCAGACCTCCCATGGGTATCAATCAAACATGGCATATCAAGTTGCAGTAAGACTAGGCACCTCTCCTCGTATTAAGACTGGGCAAGGCGACCCAGTAAGTAGGAGAAAAGGGGTCCCAAAAGCAGGCCAAAAATTCAAAGATAGCCCCTGCTCCCACTGTTACGAGTCCCACAAGAAGACCAAGCTACACAGCTGTAACATATTCAGAAGGCCTAGAATTTTTAAGAAAGATAAATTGAACATCTGGGAAAAGAATAGGATTTGGCACATACAAACATATTTATAAGGGTGTGTTGTATAGGTGTGCATGTTTATATATGTATGTATTCATATGTGGGATGTATTGTGCGTGTGTGCGCGCGCACAAACACACGTGCATGCACAGTTCTCCTCTGAGCCTCCTCACAAGAAGTTTGGTTTCTCTAGGGTCATTTCAGAGCTCTCTTGTCTTTGCTCCTTCATGTACCACACCCACGCCATAGTTAGCAAAGGTATTCCGTCAAACAAAGGAAGTAACTTCTTCCAAACAAATCCGGGTCCATTTTCTACTCAAATAAAATTTACAGCCTTATTAGCTCATGTATCTGACTCCAAATCTCTATCTCGGCTATGACTCTGGCTATAACTTTCTTTTGGCCATTTGTTGGTGACTTTATATGGAATCTAAAATGTCTCTCACATTCTGCCTTCTCGCTTGGCTTGTACAGCTCTGTGCTGATGTGGCTAACCTCACAGCCTCAGATGATAGCCATATAATTCTAAGACCTGGCTTTCTCTGTTTACACCTCATATTGACTCGGTTAGAATACTTGCAGAAGGAAATGGGTATCAAAGCTCCCTGGGAATAGGAGAGCAAACAAAGATAAATTTGAAGGAAGATAATAATAAATTTGACAGTCACATACCTAAGGCCTCACACATGAGAGAGTTAAAGTGGAGTCGATGGAAAATATAAACAGAGCATCCTCCCCTGGTGTTTAAAATTAAGTGAGAAAGACAAGACATGAGGGAAAATACGGCTATTATGGGTCTAAGGAATTAGCGACCTCAAGAGGGAAGCTGCACAAAGTCACACAGAGCAGTGACAGCGGCAGAAAGAAAGAAATTCTAGCCCCCAGCACAGGAGTTTCTGCTTTGCCAGAGGTAAAACATGCATTGAAGGTTCTGATAGAGTGGAAACCACTGTGCGTACAGATGACCTGCCAAATTCAGCACAGTCGTGGATCATAACCATGTGCCTGTTTATTAATGTCTTTAAGGTCAGATTATGCCTGCCATTATTCATCTTCTTCTCTACACCTTTTGTTAGATTTATCTAAAGAGTAGCCCTGACTTCTGAGATAGTACTAAATCAAAGCAACGGCAATCCTAGTATGGTGTATAGCTCTTAGGATGCTTTCAGCCTGCCAGCAGCAGTAGAGATTTGGCCTAAAGAAAGTTAACTGAAAAAGGCATGCACTCATTTACATAACATGATGTACAGGCCTCTAGCTCTAGGGTTGACTGTTCCAGTTTAGTAACAGCCATGGACCTCAGTTTTCTATCTTGTGTGTGTTGCTTTCAGCATCGCTTCCTCCTGGACCTACCTCTCAAGACCCAGGTTGGGCCCTGGCATAATTATTAATAGGAGCTCCTTTCCCAGTGAGTAGTGACGTGCCCTAGATGCTCAAGCAGGTGATTGGTTGCATTGCATTTCCACCGTCAGTCGCATCTGGAGTTATACTAATGACAGTCGCATCTATTGGGAGAAGGAGGGATAATGTCCTAGAGAGTAAGAACTTACCCATGAGTCCTCAGCAAATCTTTTCTTTTATCTATTTGACACATCTTAGAGCAGGAGGGATGCAGTTTTTCTTAGATCAAACAGATCCACCCTAAAGCTAGGATCACATTCTAAAGCGCCTAAGTTTTACAGGAAAGGGGTGAGTGTCTGACGATTAATTTTCTGCTAGACAAGAGAAATGGAGACTACAGAATGGAACTTCCATAAGCAAAGCTCTCTACGATGAGCTTGATTCTAAATCATGATACTTTCTCAAAAATTTCCTGTGAAATGGAAGGAACCACTCTGCGGATTGTGAGATCATACAGAGCTCACTTGGACCCCAAGATACTGCAACATAGGATGAGAATGTTACATTATTCTTCTTTGCATTCTAGCATACAGCCTAGCGCTATAAATTCATTGCTGTTTAGCATACACTTAACAGAAGGACACACTTACGAATCCTTTGTTCGAGACTTTGATAATTTTATTCAAAGTCCACAATTAGAGATGAACACTGAAGCCCTCACCTCTACCCCATACAGACCACCTTAAGCACCTCTACCCCATACAGACCACCTTAAGCATCACTGTTCTGTCACCATTGCCATTCTATCAAATGTCAACACCTTTCCCTTTTGCCCATGGGCTCTGTCTATTCCTTGTGCAAAACTGTCATTTGCACTGAACTGTTTCTCTCAACGGTTTCTGTCTGCTTTCCTTAAGCCTGGATTTGACTTTAACCCTTTGTGTTTCAGCTGACTCTTGCATTTTTCATCATTTTTCACTTTGCACTGTGATTATGCTATAAAAACCCACCACACTCCTACATCCAGTAAACATTGGTCACTCCCAAATCGTTTGAAAATACGTCAACCTTGGGTACATCATTTGCCTTCAGTCAGTAAGAAAGTACAGATACTGTACTCCCACCCACCGCCACTGTACCATCTGTAACTACTGGGCTTTCATTAGCCCCTTGAGAACCTCATGTGAACTCCTATAGGTAATGATCAGTTACCAAATCAATTCACATATATCTTCTGCAAAGCCAGCTCACTAGTTGCCACTGTCTCAGCCTATACCCAGGGACTAACAACTTTTTAATCTTGGTCTCCAGCTTAGATTTTGAACTCTAGACCGGCCTATGCGGCTACCCAGTAAATCTGCATCTACTTACCCAGAACTTTCCGAGACAGACACTGGTTGGCATTCCAGCCAGGCACTGGATGTTACTATTTCCATGAGCCTCTCATACATGCAGCTACCAGTATCTCCCTATACTTGACAAGGACTCTCTCAATCTGACAGAAAATCAGCACCCCTCACCTACCTTCTTCACCTCTTCATTGAGTGCCCAAGAGTTCGCCCGTGGGTTTAAGCTCCAGTCTCCCAGGGTGGAAATTATACTCGGTCTTGCACTGACATCTCAGTTTGCCCTCTGTACTTCTCTACTAGTGTTCTGTTCGACTCCAAGTCAACATTTTAACCTTCCAATTCTTGCCTCAGGATTGCAATTCATTAATCACCTCTGGCCCCAGATCTGTTTCCCAGGGACCTCTATCTTACTGAGTACACCCTACCCACCCTGACACGTGAATCCACCATTCCACTTTCTCCCCTTCCCCAGCCATTAGTTGCTTCTATATCCGGAGAAATACTTGGCTCCAGTTCCTACTGTTCATTGGTGCCTACACGACCTTGACTTGATCCCTCGATATCGCAAATATAGACAGTCCCACTTTGTCTCCCAGTTATCAGTCTCTCCAACCCTGTCCATCATCCATTAATATGAAAGAACAAACATGCCAGTCCTCGATCTACACCTTCCTTTATCACTTCGTGGCTTAGCATCCTTTAATGGTTTCCAACTAGTATAATGAAAAACTCCTTTATAGGACAGACCAGGACCTCGAGTGACACCTAGCTTCCCTTTTCCTTCTTCTCTGCCATTCTACGAGGCCATCGATCCAGAATCACGAGATATTTACAGGGTCTAGAACCCACTTACATATTCAGGCATTGATACCCACTGTTCTCTCCATTTATAATGCCTTCCTCTTATTTCAGAGAACTCCGGTTCATTTCCCCGCATTCTGTAGCTGTTATCATGTGAGTTCAACCTTTCCCGGCTTCTGTGCCCACTCTTCTACTCTCCACTCTTCCTGGTAGGTGGTCACTTAGCCTACTTCATTGCTTACAGTGTATCTTGTTCCATCACGGCGTGTTAAACTTTACTCACCAGTTTGCAAAGAAGGGTCAGCAACCATTTCTCAACCATCTCCCTAAATGACATTTTTTTTAACTCAGTGGCTGGGTAATGAGTATGTAAATATTGATTTATATTCATTATTTACATTTTAGTTATATATGTCTATAAAATTAATTAATACTATATTTATATATTTTATATTTATCATTTAGTGTCACCAAATATTAAAATTACAGATCTCAAAAACCACCCTTGGCCCACCCTGGAAGATCATTGCTACTTGTAGTTTCCCACTGGTTTGCACGCCCTTTCTTCCCTCCACTTTATCAGCTCTCCTTCCATATTATTGCCCTGTTTCTTTCCCAAAGCACCCTCTAACCTCCAAAGCAGACCAACCCTTCTTTTTTTTTTTTCCTCTTCAAGGGGAAATGTAGAAAGATGCCACTGTACATTTCTTTGGAAATGGGAGTCATGATGCCTGTTTATTACACATTGGTCTGAATCAATATAATCATTCTTGAAAGTATATCTACACCTCAAAGGGCTGCTATATGAATCACAACTGCCAGCGAAGATCAAACATTAACCCGGCATTGTGATGAAGCCAACAAAAGAAACAGCTAGTAATTGCCTTCCAGAGATATATATCAAGTCTCTACCTTATATACACATTCCCCCACACCACACACACACACACACACACACACACACACACACACACAAAACGTTTATGGGTCTTTCATCCATGAACTTTCTCAATTATAATTGCCCAGCTGTGTCTTTAGTTGTATTCCAGCCAGGTGCTGGCAACTGAAACTTCACATATCTGATCCAAGAGCTCTGAACAGAGGAAGTCGCCAGCTTTCTGAAACGACTGAAGACACGGCCATAGCGAGATAGTTCCACAGGTGCTGTGTTCTCTAGGCTAGCGTCAACTCCCAAATCCTGTCTGACCGAAGCTATGGATGTGCTGCTGACAGTCATTACTACCAACTCTCAACTTTTGATTGTATATCTTTCTGTCCCTGTATCAACTGACTTCTAATTAAATAAACTCTTTTCAAAAATGAGCAATATAGGATGAAGTGCGGGTACAAGCAGGACGACTTCTACAGCATTTAGGGGGTACATACAGAAGTATTCTAAAGTCAGTACAAAATGATTCTTTATTTGCAGAAACTAAATACATGTTATTCAACTTACACGAAGGCAATTGTAGTGTAACTTTTAAATATCTTTTTATGGAGAAAGTCCACAAAGTGCCCACAGAGGTTCTAATTTGACCCTGGATGCCACCATATTGTGTTCTCATCATATCATTGTTAGAAGGAAGGCTTTCGCATACAAATGCAGGTTCCCATACTAGTTATGAGCAGGAGGGTAAAGTGCAAGCTCTCTAGGTAGGTAGTTTGTATTCTTGTGGTCATCCCAAATTCTAGTAGAGAAATGCTAGGATTCCTACCCACAGTGTTGAGACTTGAAGGGCTATAAGATTCATACTGTTCTCTGATCTGGCTACAGTAATTCCTGCTCTATTGCTCTCTCTCAAACACCATAATCTTGTTTTGATTAATAGAGAGACAAAAATCCTCTCTACGCCTTTGAGGACTCATTAAACCAATGCAGTTGCCCCCTTTGCCATCTTAAACATTTTTAAAGGATTTAGACTTCCATAAATTTTGATGATCAGTAATATTATTGATTCATACTTTTTATTTATGGGTCAACAACCACGTCTTCATCATGCCTGTAACTCCAGCTTTTACATTGCCCAGTATCTGGCAAACACTATGTCCCGAAATATATTAGATTAACATGACTCACATCTTAGTTGGAAATGATATTCTGTTACTGGACTAATTTTGTCTTTGCTAACGTCCTGCCTTTAGAACACCATCTCTGACCTAGACCTAGACCTAGCTGGCTGCTCCTTCCTCACGCCCATTTCCATCACCCAAACACTTTCCCTCTTAGGCTCTGCTCTTCTCTCCTTTTCATCCTAAGGTCTAGAGTGGTCCCCAGCTCTCCTGGAAGCAGCAGGGTCCCCGCTCCTCTGAGCCTTCCCAACACTTCCACATCCCCCCCCCGCGCGCGTGTACACACACACACACACACACACACACACACACACACACACACACACACATCTCGCCTCCAGGTCCCCAGCCTTCTGTCACCCCGCACCGCCCACAACCACGCCCTCCCCGTGGGCGAGATCACCTGTCCCTCCTCTGCCGCCGCCTCCTTCGGTACCCTTTCGCCCCCCTCCTGCTCCCCTTCCTCCGCCACCTCCCCCAAGCCCTCCCCTTCCCCGCCTCCTCCCACCCCTTGGTGTATATAGTAAAGGCCAGGCGCTGCACGCAGACACCCACTCGCCCGGACACAGGCACACACGCACACGCACAACCGGCAGAGTCAGAAGCGGCAGCAGCGACAGCGGCTTGGTGACAGCAGCGGAGTAGGCTCCCACCGCTGTGCACCCCCTTCAGGCGACCGGCGGCGAGGTTAGACCAAGAGAGTTCCCTCACCGGCGACCACCCCGTGGCTTCCTGGAGGCGGCGGCCCCGATCGCGAGGTAGCAGCCGCTGCGTTCCGGTGCGGGCCGGGGTCACCCCCGCCCTCCCTAGGCGGACCTGCCACCAGGACGGCAGGGGCACGCCAGGCTGGGCGCGCCTGGCGGGGCCCGGCGCCCGGGGAGGGGCCTGCCTGCTCCCGGGGGCAGGACGGCGCCCAGAGGCCGGGGCCAGTGGGGAGGGCCGGGCGGGGGCGGGGACGCCGGCCGAGGCCACCACTTGTGCGGCGCGCCCAGGCCCGGCTCCCGCTAGCCGGCGCCACGCACTGGCCGGCCCGGCCGGGGACAGTCGGGAAGGCGGCGCCGGTGGTGGGGCGGGGGCCTCCCGAAGTCGGTTTCGGGCCGCCACCAGCTCTGGCACTGGGCACAGAGGGCTGCGCGCGGCGCACTCCGTGCCCGGGCACCGCACCGGGCTTGTCTCGGTATCTGCCATTCTGCCCTAGCCAGGAAAACCCGGCGCCTTTCAGGCCCTTCGAAAGATGGATTCTGTTGACGTATCTGGCGGCCCTGGCGAGCCGGGTGGAAAGTTGGGTTTTGCCAGATCGTGTTGGGATCCTCTTTGTGCCGCTCAGCGAGTCCCGCATCCCGCTGGAGCAGGGTGAGTGCGCGTCGGCACCCCAGTGCCCCCCAATGCCCAGACCCGGGGTGGCCGCACCAGCTCCGGCTTTCTGCCATGTTAGGCACCAAGAAGCGTCCTCGCTGCTTTTTTTTTTTTTTAATGCGTGCATTTCAGTGGCGCCTTTTGCTGTGGAGGGAGTTACTGCCTCTCTGCGTGTTAGCTTTTTTTTTTTTTTTTTTTTTTCCGGGGCTGGGGTTGTGCTCTGTGTGTTTGCTTGTTTGCTGTTTAAAGCCCGACTATTGTTCAGGATAAGCTCCGCCTGGGTGGGGAAACGGCATCCCACCACAGTTGTTGGCGAGGGGTCGAAATGTTGCCAAACAGCTGCTGCTTTGTGTTTCCCTATCCGAAGTCCGTGGAGTAGGTTTGGGGCACCACGGATGGGTGGAGAGACAGCTAGGGCTTGAAGAAAGACGGTGGCTTGGGAAAGAGCGAATTGTCACCCACCCCGTGACACTCAGTCAGCCTCCCCTCTGACTGCCAAACTTTTATGAATATTCCTCTTGTGGAAGAGAGAAGTCTAATGAATTTAGCTTATTTTTTTAAAGGAGGCAACCCAGCTTTAACAATGGTTTGGGAACTTGATCAATGAAAAAGGGAAGGGAGGAGGAGAGGCGCTGCCACCATATCAGGGATGTGGCTGCTTCTTGCAGAGTCAGGTAGTGGAGAAGTGGGTGGGCTGGGCAGGGCGCAGCGTTTGGGGGCCGCGTACCTACAACTATTAGTGGCTCTTACCTGTATCCGCTGATACCACCCACCCTTGTGCCCTCAACCTTCTGGGCTGCCCCCCGGTCCTGGCAATGGGCTTAAGAGGCGGCTTGCGGCAGCGAGAGGGCCAGCCTCCCTCATCTGGCGTTTTTAAGGATATGTAAATATTTTGCTGAGGATAAGTGACATCAACAGAATGATATTCCGCAGAGCCCGGGTGTGCAGCGATGATAAATAGATACAGCCAAACAAAGTTTTGATAACCGCGTATTCTCATGGCTCGCTCTGTTTCGTTTGGTCTTTGTTTTTGTTGGTTTAGCATTATCTCGCATCCTCTGGTGTGATCCCTTTATTTAGCCAATATTGGGAGGTTCTCTTTCCGAACACAGAGAAAAGCGGCCAGCAGGAAGAGAACAGTTCTTATCCTTTTCTGCATCAGGCAAGATTTTCTTCGCTTTCCCAGGGTCTCTTTCCCACCGTTTTCTAGCTATCTTTTCTTGTCTCCTTTTTAACCATCGCAATTGTGTGCTGGTAGACCAAGAGACTTCAGCTAACTTTGAAAACGTTGTGGCAGAGTCTTTGTTTCAGTAGTATACCGGGGGACAGCAGAGAGGCTAGTAGGCAGGGAGCCCCTCCCCAGGGTGGTGCTATGCTTTTTCTTCATATTTTCTCCCAGAAAGACAACGGGAGAGCTGTGTCACTTGCATAAGCAAGGATGGACCCTAAGGCACAGAATCACAATCCATAAGCCTGGTAGCATCAAAGTTCCTCTGGCCCTTAGGAGCTTAGGGAAGCTACTCCCCAATTCCAGACAGCCCCGCCCGACCCTACACACACAGATAACGCTGTTTCCTGCCAATGGCTATTCCCTTCTAAGCCTGACAGATGCCCACTGAGTGCATGACCAACGTGGCCCTGGCACTTTGAGCCATCAGATTGAAACTTGTGGGGCAGGGAGGCAAGGCTGTTTTGTTACCAACTCAGGCCTACCCAAGGGGGCTCCTTTATTATTCAAAGAATCCAGGACCACCTGCAGGGAGGTTTGGGCCGGGGAAGCTGCTCATCCCTGGAACAAATGAGAATGCTCTTTCCCAAGTGGTGCCAGTCACTTGCTTGAGAGCAGGTTGATGGGCACTTAGGCAGGAAGTATAAAGCCAACTGCAGAATCTTTTATCCAGAAAACAGAGGCAAAGCAGAGCAGAAAATAAAACAACAAAAAATAAAAAAACAACCAAACAACCAACCAACAAACAAAAGTCCATAGGTTTGGAAGTGTGTGAGTAGGTGTGGCCTGAAGAGCTTCAATGCCAGAAGCCAGAGGATTCTAGCTCCAATGGCCCAGGCACTGGTTTCCTAAATCCCTTGAGCCAGAATGGAGCTATTCTGTATGTACAGACAGCCGCACACATGGCGTGCTCCGAAGCCACAGGAAGAAAATAGCAAGTGTCTGCTCTCTGACTCCTCCCCATCCCTAGATTAGTGGGGAGGAGGGAAGAGGTGGGAAATAAATTGGAAAGGAAGCTAACATTTGTTCTTGCCCTGTCTGCCAGGGACCGAATATGTGGCAAACCTTCTCAGTGACCCTGTGACCCCAGTGAGGCATTATTTAACAAATAATTCTCAGAGAAATTGTCAGTCCTGATCTGATTCCAGACTTTGGTGATTATGATTTAAAACACAATATGTCTCTCTGCCCCTGCCCAGAGCCCTTTATTTATTTCTCCCAAAGGCCAGAGTCCTCAACCCATTCCTCCTTCATAAAATATGGCACCTAATTAGTGTGTGTGTGTGTGTGTGTGTGTGTGTGTGTGTGTGTAGGGGGTGGGGGAGAATTTACCAGTGGACCTGTGCTGCACACATATGTGCCATGTAAATCCAAACTGGTTCCTGACTCTTTCAGATGGTGCCCTTTTATTTAAGAATCCCCCAAACCTACTGTTACTAGATAAATGAAAGTTGAGTGACCCAATGATGAAGTCGATGGACTGAACAGTGGGGGAGAGGGAGCCATAAATCATTGTCAGTGGAGACGGAGCAGGAGAAATCCAGAGGTCTGTAGGTTTGATGCGGACACATAGCTTTTAGTGTCATGCCCCAGTTGGAGCCCCATTCTCATGAGCCTAGATTTAATCCTTAGGACACCCATGTGAGGACGAGGCTAGAACTATTCATTGCATTATACAGATAAGGGAACTGAGGTGACCAAGGCCCGTGGTAGAACCAAATGGTAGGTGAGGACGTTTTGATTCTTTACTATCTCTGAAATTCTAAATAAATATGAGGAGGGGATTTCCTATGCAAGTCTCTGAACCTCCTTCCAATCATAGGGCCCTTAGACCCTAGCAATTCCAGAGCCACCAAAGAGCCACCGTTGAATCCATAAACGAGGGGCTAGCCACCCCTCCAATGGGAATATGAGGAGAAACTCAGAGAATGAGGCTTTCTATGAGGGCAAAGATGGCTAATTGCACTTTCCCCATGCACAAAAGCCTATGTGGGCTTCTGAATTAAGCTTGATTTGGGGGATCAGGATGACATCCTTGCTGTAGAGTTGGAAGCTCTTTGTCTTTGGAGAGTGCCTCTGATTGCCACTTCTCCCTCCCACCTGATCATCTGCCTGGGTGCCCATCATCTCATTCTCCCTACACGCATGGCCTCTCCTTTGTGGCTTTCAATTTTGGATGAGCCTCTTGAGTCTGTGACTCCTCTGTCCTCTGATGGCAGCTGGGCGAAGGACATTTTGGCAGCCACATTAGTACTTTGGGGTTTCACACATGACCCCCCTTCTTTTCCTTGCCAAGAACGCACACACACACACACACACACACACACACACAAATGCACAGACACAGGCACATGTAATTTGATCATGTTCCTGTATCTGATTCACCAAATTAGATTGTTAACCCACAATTGTTATTGGACGATGTGCTTGGCTTTGGTGGTTTTCTTTCGCAGCCCCTGCCTTGAACAAACCAGAATAGCTAAGGTAAAGGTAGTTTAACCAGCAGCTGCCTAGGGTAATGGTGGTGGTACTTACGGGTATCCTCACAGCTGTAGGGCAGCCTCTTCATGTGGGTATGGTCTGGGTTAGTCAGTTTGGGCTCCTGGAACCCAACTGGCTAAACTACTTGCCTTTGAGCAATGTAAATTTATCAATTCCAGAGACTGGGAAATCCAGAATCAATTTGCTATCTCACTCACTGTCTGGTGAGGGCCTTTTAAAATTCATAGAAGTGACTTCTCATTGTGCCCTCCCGTGACAAAAGGCACAAGTGAATTCTCTGAATGTTTCTCTCTCTTTCTGTCTCAGTCTGCCTTCATCTCCTCCCTGGTACTAGGGACTTAAGTCAGGGCCTTGTGCATCTTAGGAAGGTGCTCTACCACAGATTTCCCTCTCCTGCCCTCTGGGCTCTCTTTTATAAAGGCAATAATTCCTTTGATGGGGGTTCTGCTCTCATGATCTAATCATTTCTTGGAGGCCCCCACTCCTTAATCCCATCACCTTGGGGATTAAGATTTTAACATATGAATTTCTAATAGAGGAACACACGCAAACCTTCAGAACATGCATCTTTTCCGTACTTTTCTTAAATGCCTATTTTAATCTTCCTGAGCTCCCAGAACACCCTAGTCTTCATAGTTTCAATTTCTATTGTTATCATCAGCTTTGTCAATTCCATATTTATGAGAATTTTGGAGCACACCCTTTTTATGTCTGTCACTCCCCTTTCCATGGCCTTTTAGCTTGCAGCTCAACACTAATACGAATTCTTCATGGTCATGAGAACATTCTATATACGCACTATAAAATGCAAAAGGCATTGGCACACACGGCTATGGAGTGCTTGAAAGGCAGCTTGTCCAAAATAAGGTGTGTTGTAAATGTAATATATGTATTGGAATTCTAAGAGCACAAAAAAGAAGGCAAAAGAGCTCATTCATCATTTGAAATTATATTGTGCTATTTTGGATCCATTGGTTAAATTATATAAAATTAGAAATAATATTGTTTGTTTATTTTCGTTTTTTAATGTGACTACTAGTGTAATGTAGATTGCTATTCTATTTCCGTCAGACACAGGCTTCCTGGCCACACTACCCACCGATTCTGTAATGTCATAGCACCTGCAGATGTGCTGGGGTGGGGCACTAAATCCCTCTGTCTCCATGGCAGATGGGAGGCCTTGTGCTGACTCAGTAGGCACAGCGGCTGACATTAGACGAGCGCGTGCTTTTCAGTAACTAAGGTGCCGTTGGGGGAGTTCCCCACCAGGCATGCCTGTGATCCTGCTCTGAGAAGTGTGGGCTGCAGGAGCCTAAAGCAGAAATCAAGGCAGAGTTGGGGACTAAAGGTTAGGCTAACTTGAACAAGATGGCCTCTTCCCTTTCTTTTGGCCTCACTTCTTCCGAACGCCCAGGCTATGCTCTTATCCCTTTGAAGGAGTTATCTCCTTCCTACACTACTGATTTTCTTACACCTGCCTAGTGACAACGGAAAGTACTGTCCTTCTCAGGGATTTGTGCTTGGAGAACAATGTGCCCAGTGGATACCCTCATACTGAAAATGGGTTAGTCGGGAGCTGTGGCCATTCTTAAAGAAAAAAGGAAGGGCCACACTCAGTCATCTTTTGACAGCCTCATGCAAGCAACAACAAAGACACACAGTTTCTCTAAGAAACACGGGATTGTTTCAAAGAAACCCAATATCGAATACCCCAATAGTACCACAGATACGGCTACCTGAGGAAAGGAACCCCCAGGGATGGGAGAAAGATTTCAGCTGGTACGGCGAGATCACCTCAGCCGTAGCCATACATTCCTGGGCCCTTCCCTGGGTGCTAGGCAAGGCATGAATAGATGCGAGAGGGATGGAATAATGAACTTGGGACCGTGGTGATTTATAGGTCAGGCGCCGCCTGTGGCTCTGGCTCCTGAGGGCGCTGCCCCCACAGGGAACCCTTGGCTGACCTCCTCAGGCTCCTCGGAAGGAGCTGGTTTTGTTTCCCATGGCAGAAACAGACTGTTTACTGGAGCACAGGAAGAATCCGACATTCTGGCGAAAAATAATTCATTAACAGCCAGGGTATTACCATTTCCCTGGAAAAGCTCCTCCAGCTGCACCGGAGCAACTGTTCTTTTTCAGCAACAGAGCGAGCCTTGCTGGCAGCCACGACTGGCTCTGTTGGGGTGTTTTTGTTGTTGATATTATTTTTGCCTTTGTATGGACGGCCACTTTTGCCTTATAATTCAGAGAAAGAAGCAGAGAGGTCTGGAAGAGTCCAAACGATGGATGTTTCAGCCCGCCTGTCTTCAGCGATTCAACCCCGCAAATCTAAACTGACTTTTTTTCCCTAATCATTTCCCCACCCCTGCCACCACCCCAATCCCCAAGCTGGGGGCACTGGAGATCCACACAGAATGTTCGAGAACTGAAGGAATCCCAGCACCTGCTCTTACAGTCCTTTGAAAGCAAATTGGCTTGAGGGGTCCCCTCCAGCTTCCCACCACCTCATCCCTGGCAGAACTTCCTACCTTGATTCTGTCGAATTCTGTTGTTACTATTAATTGGTACAGCGGGGCCAAAGTATGTTATTCATTATCCCAGTTTTGAGGACACTGGGACAGCCAGACAAGCGTCACCAAGAGAATGAGCTGCTTGCTTTGGTCCCTAAAGAATGACTGAATCTATATGCATAAAATGAAATGATTCCCGAAGCTTATAATGATTTGGAAAAAAAAGTAGCTTTTTAATTATTTATATTTATTTATGTTTAAACAATATTTTCTCATTTTACATACCTATCCCAGTTCCCACTCCCCCTTCTCCACCCACTCCCTCCACTTCCACATCCCACCCCCACCCCAGAGAGGGTAAGGCTTCCCATGGGGAGTCAGCAAAGTCTAACACATGACTTTGAGGCAGGACTGAGGCCTTGCCCCCTATATCTAGGCTGAGCAAGGTAGCCCTCCAAAAAGAATGAGATCCAAAAACCCAGTTCAAGCACTACGGATTAATCCTGGTCCCACTGCCAGTGGCCCCACAGACTTTAAAAATGTGTTTTATCTATTTGTGTGTGTGTGTGTGTGTGTGTGTGTGTGTGTGTTGGTGCCCCATGCTCAGAAGGGTGTTCCCAGCTAGCAAAAAAGGAAAGAACGTCTTTTCCTTGTTTTAGCTGTTTTAAAAGAAGCAAGCCTAATTGCTGTTTGAGTGAGACACAATATATTGATTTTGGTTTTGCATGGAACATAACTAGACAATCATTTTATTTTATGAGATATTAATTTCCATCCATCTAGACTGTTGAAATATGCACTTTAAATGCTCCATTGTCATGGCATCTCTTTACTGTTTCAATATACTGGCTGAGAATGTTTGTCACGTATGTAGAAAAACAGTACATATGCCCATATGTCCTTAGTCAACGCATATATAAACTAACCTTAGATGTTTGAAGACAGTAGTTTTTCCCTTTTGTTGACTGCCAGGATTATGTGTGTTAAAAGCTAAGTATCTTTGGCTTTATCTGGAGTGGTTTCTCCATATTGGCCCTACTGACATTTGGGGGCAGGCCAGTCTTTGTTGTGAGAGAACTGTTCTGTGTACTGCAGGATGTACCAGAGACCAGTAGCATCACCCCTTCCTCTGTCCTGAACCCTGCCAAATGACCCATTTGTGACAAAATCACTACAGTTAAGAACCGCTGGTCTAGAGCAAAATTTAATAAGTAATTTGTGGGTTTCAGAAAATTCAATTTGAAATAATCAAAGATACAATGTCCCTCCTTTGAATCTTAAGTATACAATTCACGGGGACTGATTAATTAGCAGTTGGAAGTGGGTCATGGTCCTGATTTAATTGTGGATGGATCTATATGATTTCTATGTACTGAGGTAGGTTTAAAAATAAACTTTTAAAGGCAAGCAATTGAATAAGTTGTAGGTGATTGGAGGACATATTGTGGGAACTCACAGCTTTTCTACCTAAGAGAACAGGCTTATTCTCCCTAATTATTTTCCACACACAGCCGATTCCAGGTGTGACATCAAAGCCACCAGACATCTTCAACTGCCACTCCCTCTGCTCTTATTTTTCCTGTAGCAGCTTAATTCGGAGCCTTAGTGGGCTTAGGAGCACTCGGTTCCACCAGACACATGTCAGACTGTGACATCCCTTTTGCCCACTGCTACAATCTGTGTTTTCTGGTACTCTTGAGAACAAAAGCCAGTGGGAGAAAGGTGATGCATTTTCCACAATTACTGGACCTTCAAATTGAAGAGGGCCTCTAACATTCGCATGCTTATTACTGTGCAGGAACACCTCTGTTTGGCAAACTCCTCTAGGAAAAGATGCCAGCAGAGGTCCTTTGGGTAGCAGGAAAACATGACAAATTATCCCTCAAGACAAGCCCCAGGCCACATTTTTTTTTCTCGTGGTCTCTTGAAATACTAGAAATTTCTGCATGCTGCACAAAGGTATCATGGGGGGACTCCGCATCCTGCCTATTATGTAGAAATCAAAAGACAGAATGTGGATCCTTCTGTAGATAAGGAAAATGTTCCCAGCCCATCCTGGCCATACCAGTCTCTCAGAGTGAAAAGACTGTACAGGTGTACTAGTAGAGGGACAGCTGGTCAGAAAGGAACTCAGTGGAGGGTGGTGTAGTTTGTAGCCACTCCGTCTGACTGATCTTTCCCGCAAAGTATCTGTGGTATTCAGAGTGTCACACCTTCTCCCTGGCTTAGCCAGCGTGGAGGATGGAAAGGTGCGCATCTATTGACTTGCCAAGGCTGCAGTCCGCCTTTCTTGGTGAGTTCGAGCCTCGATTAAAGAATGTCCTGAAAAAAATAAAAAAAAAAATAGTGTCCTGAGTTCTCCCTATTGTTGGAAAGGGAAAAGCAATAAACTGGCCGTGATCCACAATGTGCTGGACCCAGGCAGATAAATAATTGATTTGCAGCAGGAGACACTTGGTCGTTCTGAGCTGCCAGCACTTGCAGATCAGGATTTGGGTGATGGTTGCAGCACTGGGAGAGGAAACAAGATCATAAATCTGGGCTTTGGAGGCTAGTGGCGTGGTGCAGAGGCCACTGGGGCCACTGGTGTGTACAGACAGGTCTGCGTGGTATGTTGATCCTCAAAATAATGGCAATGGGAATGACTGTGAAAAACATTTAGACCCTTGTCATAAAAATGCAAGCAGTCTTCCTGCTATAGGAAAAGGCTAAATAAACTCTATTGCAGCTGTATTAAGTAGAAACAGATTTGAAAATAGTGTGTTTTTTTTTCCCTTTTTCTGAGACATTTATAGCAGGTTGGGCAAAGGCTGCCACTATCTTTTGTGACTCCGGAAGAGTGTTTTCCAGATGGTCCTTGATGTTTTTCTCTTTACTAAGCTTAGCTGAACATGCCTCACTTGGGAAAGTTCATAGGAACCTGTATTATTATTATTTCAGATCACAGAAGCCATTGATTGGCTAACAAATCAATGGATGGGAATGGGCTGAACCTGTACTGATGGATGAATTTCCTTTTGCGTTTTATAAATGAGACAAGCATCAAGGGAAGCTTAAAGAGTGGGTGCTCTTTTAACTATTTATAGCAGGGCTTGGAAGACCATACAGGGCTCGATTTCCTATGAATTTGCATTTATTTTTTTTAATGCTCTCCTTTTTGCTAAAACTCAGCAACATTACTGTTTCCTTCCCAACATCTCATCTAAGGAGCACATGGATACGTTTCAGATTGAGCAATTAGCTCTGGCTGCAGTTTCTCTTTGTGAAAAACAAACCCCACTAACCTTTCACACTGAATATGAAACTATTGAATGTGAAAATACCAGTGTGAGATCATTTGTCTTAAGATCTTTTGTGGCTTATAACTTGAATTTGTTTTGTTTTCTTTTTTCTTTTGAAGAAGAGAAAGAGGATTCTTTTCTGCCTTTGAGATAGGACACACCCACTCCAGGACCTCCAGCTCTTAGCTAAGTAGATGGACCTGAGGTCAGCAGAGCTGTCCATTTTTCTTAGTGTTAAAATCTCTTTATGATGGATCAAGATAGCCACTGGCATTTGAGTTTTAGCATCTTTATTTAACAAAATCGAAAGTTGTTTAATTCTTTTGTCATCTATTTTGGGGTGTATGTGTACCCGTGTGTATGAGTGTGAGGAGTGCTCACATGTGTGTGTGCGTGTGTGTATTATTATACTTGCATGTGTATGTGGAGACCAGAAAACAACCTCGGCTGTTGTTCCTTAGGTCCCATCTACCTTGGCTTTTGAGACATAGCCTCTCATTGACTTGAGCTAAGCAAGCAAGCAGGCGAGCTGGACAGTGAGCCTTAGGAATTCCCCAGTCTTCACCTCTCCAGCACTGGGATCACAAGCGCATTCCACCATGCTCTGTTTTTTTAGTGTGTGGTGTCTTTGGCTCACCCTGAGGTCCTTGTGCACAGGAGCTTTACAGACTGAGCTATCTCTTCGGCCTGTATACTGCATTTTAAAATTGATGTGTTTTCTTTTTAGTTTTTCTGTATGCGTGTGGCTATGTGCACATGAGTGGACATGCCCATAGAAGCCAGAGGCATCAGATCCCCCTGGATCTGATGTTACAGGCAGTGTGAGCTGACCACTGTGGGTGCAGGGAACCAAATTCTGGTCCTCTGCAAGAGCAGTTCACTCTTTTAAATCCCTGGACCATCTCTTTAGCCCCCATCCTCCTTATAACATCATATTTCCTATCTACAATATTAATAAGTCTGGGATTCTCCCCAGGAGATAGTATATCAATAAGGGTAGCCTTTGTTAAGCTTCCTGTCCTGGGAAGGAAAAAACAAAACAAAACAAAACATGAGCAAGGGTCCCGGGGCTGCTACTGTAAGTTTATTACTCAACGCTCCTGTCCTCTGACCCCTAGAAAGCTGCTTCTTCCTAAATCCCATGTAAAAGATGGAGTTATTTCTTCAGATGACTATGAGGGCAAAGTTGGCCCATCACACTCTGACGTCTGAGCAGGCAACATTCACCCTTATCTTTGGCTTCTAAATGCCAGTATCACTGCCAGTTCCCATGGGCTTAAATATCCTTTACCTTCCCTTTAGCTCTGCCCACCACCCTATGAATACAAACTTCAAAAGCATGCCCCCTGGCCCGGCCTAGCCTCTTCTGTGCTCTGACTGATTTGTGCTTGCTCCCTTAACTGCTGTTCCATGGGCCTATGCCAGCTTCCTTTTGCTAAAGGGCTCCTCAGGTAGCGTCTTTCCAGCTGAAGAACATGTTCCTGGTGAGTTAAAATAAAACCTCATTCTTGAAGCTCTCTCTTCGTTTTCCTAACCCCTTCTCCTTGTAGATTTCCTGACCAACCTGCAATCAGGTGCCCTGTTAGGCTGTCTCTGGGTTTGTACAGCTGTTCTGGGATGGGTTATATTTAGCTTATATGCAAGTCAGGGTGGTAAGAATTGACAAGAAGCTCTCAAGATTTCTGGGGCATAGTTCTAGGTGGGAAAAATCCCTGAAGTCTAATGTCATTACGTTGGCTGTTCCAGGCATTGTGGGGTTTAGTGACAAAGAGAGACAGAAAAGGTTGACAGACACAGAGAGTGGTGGGGAGGGGGAGAGCAGAAGAGGGAGAAAGAGGTGGGGGGGGAGGAAATGGAGGGAGAAGAGGAGGGAACAATGAGCGAAGAAAGGAAGAAGAAAAGCCCCTAAGCCCCTCACCCCCTCACCAAATGAGGTTTTCTGGCTTCAAGAATGACTCATTGCTAATCTGTCATTCCTCTGAGTCAGGACGCCACCTCTTGGGCCTACTGGCAAGAAGTAGATATTGCTTCAGCCTGGCACTATCGCTACGTCCTGTCAATGACAGCTGCTTATATAAGCTCTGAAATCTGTGATAGAAGCAGTGACTCTACCCTTAACAGGGTAGACGGCCCATCAGAAGATCATAAGAGCGGCAATATTCCCTGTCATCTGCCAAATCCCTGCTACAGGTCGGACATCGGTACTAAGTAATGTCGTGTCCGTTCTATTAGGTGGATATTTGAAGCCCCATGTCACAGAGAAGCACTCGGGTTTCAGAGCGTGCTTCTTACAGTACAAGATCTTACAGCTCATAGACGTTGGAGCTTACATCTTAGACATATGCTCAATAGAACTTCAGTGATGGAAAGGTGCTGCACTCTTCATTCTAGTAGCTGTTACCCATGGGTGCTAGGAAGGTGGCTAATGTGACCTAGGCCACAGGTGTTAATTCTCCTCACCTCATGGGGCTAGGAGCAACTGTACTGGATGGAGCAATCCTGGAAGGTACTGATCCCAAGGCCCTACTCTACCTCTCTGCTCTATGTATTATGTTAAGTCTTCCTCTATCCTGATCCAGAATAGTTCATCATTTCCTAGGAGCCCAGTGTGCTCTAGTGTGCATTTGAATCATTCCCCACCCCCACCCCATGCGGTAGATGGCAGTAGTCCCTGGCTTAGAGCAGCTGAGAGAGGCTTCCTTCCTGCGGATGTGCTAGAGAGCTGACCCCTCTTCTAGCCCCACCTTTGTTTGGGTAGCATCTAAATTTGGTGACTACCTTTGACAACTGTTCTAGAAAGTATTGGCTTTACTGTGGGCACCTTGCAGGGAGGGAGTGTTGTGGAAAGGCGGGCACAGGATAAAGGAAGAGACAAGGTCTCTAGGAATGGTCTGACCACCCTGGCGAGTCAGGGCACACCCTGCCAGAGTGACCCATTTGCTGTCCCATCTGCTGCTGTCTGTGATCAAATGGGGACAGAATACTTAGCTAGGAAAGAAGATGAATGAAGTCAGTAAGACAGATAAGGAAACTGGGTTTTCTCTTCTCCCTTCCTCCTTCGTCCTTCCCCCCAATGGCAGTCTGTGCATTATTATGGGGGGGGGGGCCTGCGGAAGCTCCAAGCCCCGGGGCTAAAAAGCCGATGTGGCCTTGTTGACTCTTGATCAACAATATTTTGAGCAGTACTGGTTTGAACGATATTGAGGCTTCTCTTGTTTAAAATGGCAGGTGGAGAGCAACAGTCACAGTTTCTTCTAAAAGAATATGGAAGCAATGTGGGATTAGCTTCTTTTTTCTAAGTATGCACAACTCTATTCTATTTTTTTCCAAGAGAATCTATGCTTGCCTGCTTTCCTCTCTATGTCTTGCCCTCTGTTTTCTTCTTTCTTTTTTGATTTTGGTTTTTGTGTTTTGAGAGCAGAAATCATGTGTCATTCCTGTGGCTTGGTCTCGTACCAACATTCATTCTCTTGAGTCAGGCAGCACTTCCTAAAGGCCATTTGAATCATAATCTCTGACATTCCAGCTTTTCCTGGCTATGGGCCAGCGTGCCCATAGCCTCTAGATGCAGATAGCAAATCCTTGAGGCCTTCTTTCCCTTGTCATGGGGTGTCTGTTCCTATTAATTGATGGTAAAACGTGAAATTCGCTTGCTTTTGAGGACTTTCACCTTCCTACTATCTAATTCTGTGCTACCTGCTCAGAAATGAGATCAGCCAATGTAAACACACCTATAAATCCCAGAGCCTGGCCCTCTCTAACTTTTGCCACCGTCACTCACAAAAGCTGAGCCCACCTTCCTCTAGTGAACTCCATCAGCTTTCAACTCTTATTGGATTTGGAGTGTGAAGTACTTCACCTTCCATCCATCTGAGACGTTTCTGTGCTTACTCCTAATGCACTGTGTGCCGCTTTCTTTCTACAGAAGACCATGCTCACTGCTCTACCCTCTCATCCACCCCTTTCCAGTTTCAGGAACTGGGCGTGAAGGACTCCACATCCTCTAAATCCCAAGTGGATTGCAAGCCCCAGACCAGAGTTGCTTGTTAGAAACATATATTTTTCCTTTGTAGATAAGACAACCAAGGTGGCCAAAGGGTAAGTCCCGAGCCATGAAGAGGTGGCCAGGCCCAGATCATAATGGCTCTTGTTAGTGTTGCTCAAATACATGCACTTCATTCTGAGCAGTTTTAAGGAGGCTATTGGCACTGTGTAACTTATGCCTTTGATCTTTCTTGTGGTGGGGAATGAACCAGGGTAAAAGCCAGGGAAGGTGTGTGTGTGTGTGTGTGTGTGTGTGTGTGTAACAAATGGGCCCTATTTCTGTGATCCTAGAAGGGAGGCAAGAAATAATGGAAACAAAATAATGACCCAGGGTGGTGGGGTGAGGGTTAAATCCAAAACAAAATTTAATAGGCTCACTCTGGGACTTGGAAATGGCTGGGAGCTAGAGTAAACTCCCAACATCCTGGTTTCTATCTGGTAGGTCCTTTGGTGGGCTAAGGATCGCATAAGGGCAATATTGGGTACCCATGTAACACCTCTTTTCCTTTGTAGTCAGGAGTAATGGAAGCCTAGTCTTAGGTCATTGGTCATAAAATCTTGCAGTGATCCATGTTACTCTTTGAGCCTCTAATTCTGAATAAAATATGATAAAAACAAATGAATGGGTCAGAAGGGTCTTTTGAAACTACTCTCTCTCAGTCATAACCAAATTAGACAGACACAGACATAGCCAAGAATACCTTTCACTGGCAGCCTTTACAAATACATACATTATTTTCAGTAGGCCAGCCTTTTTAAAAACTCAGGCATGTAAATGATCTTGCTGGTTCAGGCTTTGACCAAGCCCAGCTAGTAAGAGGGAGTTGGCTGGTGGCCTACCACTAGCGTGACTGGCCATCTGTCCTCTTTTCTTTCCCTGATTGAGAAAGGTTCCTAGGATATGAGATTTTCAGTTTCAAAATCCAGACAGTCCCAGCAAACCAGGACGAGTGGCTCATCCCCCACCCCTTTCCAAGGGAAGCATTGCAACATGGACAGCTGAACTGGGTGGGGCCCAAAGAATGGAGACAGTTCAGCCTGGGGATTTGGCATGGTGGTGCCACCACAAAGCACAAAGGGAGTCTAGGAATAGGAAAGGCAGGAACGTATCCCAAGCCCTTTCACATATCTTCTTGCTTCCAGATGAAATGCTTCTCCTGGAATAGGAGCCTGAAAACTCCATTCTGCTGCCCCAGACACTAGAGTCCTCGTTATCCTGTCCTTCTGAGGCCTTGTTTATACATTTCAGGTGAATGTCAGGTTGAGTGAACAAATCTTTTGGATTCTGTCAGAGTCTAAAACTTGGAGATCTTTAGTGGACACAGGAATATTTTAAACTGGGCCCTGGGTGATATAAAAATCAGTTTTGTTTTATATAGTATCTTTCTATGCCTTTGAAAAGATTGGTTTTTGTAAGAGCACCAAAAAGCTGGCTCGTCACCAGCATTCAACCATTCAAACCTTTATTTCTAAGCTGACTGGAGCTCTCCACTATTCACAGCTCTTCTGAGCAAATTACGGTTTTGAAGTGTTCAAAAGTTTCCCTTTCCCACCCTTACCGCGACAATTTCTCTTGCAGAATGAACAGAATGTAAGTAAACAGAAAACACGTTGTAGATGGTAGGCAAGGGAAACACTTGAAATAAAAAGCTAATGAAAGGGACTTTTCTTCCCTTTGAGGCTTGGGATAAGCCTTCAACGACATTCAGAATGCAGAAAAAGTATTGGAAAAAGGACTTTGAACATTTACTACAAAGAAATAATGATTGTTTGAAAAGATAGCTCTAGCTATCCAAATTTGAAGGTTCCACAATATGCTCGTGTATTATAGTATCGCAAATATCAGTGCATGAGTACAATTTTTGAGGATGTCTCAGTTAAACATCAGAAAAAGAAAAGTAAAAGAGTCA
Organism: Alexandromys fortis; assembly: GCF_014885135.2. NCBI lineage: Eukaryota > Metazoa > Chordata > Mammalia > Rodentia > Cricetidae > Alexandromys > Alexandromys fortis. The sequence continues at coordinate 563,154 of NW_026067999.1, forward strand.
AATTAGAAAATACATCAGAGGGGGCAGCATACTCATCTTGGAATCCCAGTTCATTTTTCTGGTGGCACCTGAAGCCTGCACAGTAGGAATAATTGGGGCAGTCAGTTAGGAGCAGTCCAGTTCAGAGAAGAAAGGACAAAGAGAAAAGAAGAAAAGGCGCAGAAAAAGAAGACCGCAATGCCTCTGCCCACAATGTCTCTGGTAGCAAAGGGGTGGCAAGAGCTCCAGTGGGACTTGAGTCTTTGGAAAGACACAATCCTTTAGGGTACCACAATGTTCTAAAATGAGTCTGTGGGTGGCAATGAGCCTTCCTTCTGAATCACTTTGTGTGGGACAGGCGTTAGTCAGGGCAAAATTGCCTACAATATATTCTTCCCTAGGCATAAAGGATACAGTGAGTGAAACCTTAAATAGTAGCATCAGCATTTTACAAAGGTTTTCTAGTTCACATATAATTTAAAGAGGTCAAAAGTTTTAAGTAGTAGAGCAACACAGCTCACTTGGGTAATGTTTCATTTTGAAAACCTCAGTCATATAGATGGGGAAAGCTTTCAAAATGATCCACCCTGGATTTTTATTTTCAGATTTTGGTCTAAAATTCTGAGAGATACATGCAGAAAAATACCCACATACTACTCAATGCACAGCTTGAAGAAGTCCTATAACCAGCATCCCTCTATCACCCACACTCCAGTGGAGACAAGGGCTGTGCCAGCCTCCAGAATTCCCGCATGCCCTCTTCATCACCCTTACCAACAGTAGCGATGGACCAACAGCTTGGACTTGCTATGTCACTCGCACACAAGAATTTTTTGATCGTTTTGTTGTGCTGTGTTGTATTTATGGCAGTGTCTCACACCACAGTCCAGGCTTTCCTGGAACTCACTATGTAGCCCAGGCCAGCCCCAGACTTACCACTCTTCTCTTGCCCTGGTATCTGGTGCTGGGCTTACAGGCTTGAGCTACTACACCCAGTTGAGATTTTTCAAATTGTAATTTGTGGCATGAGTACTAAAGGAAAGCAAAGTCCTTATGATTTCTTAAAAGAGGTGGAGAGGAAAGACATTTTGCAATGGTTTATTTTCTGGGGCTGCTCTGAATTAAAGCTATTAAGCTAGAAGTTTCCAAACTAGGCTCTCACTGGTATACGATTTGGGGGTGACTAGTCTCTAATGCCTGGGGTTACAGCCAGGGTGTAATCCGTTACAACCTGCTCTTCTCAGCACCTCTATCAAAGGCAGCCACCAAGCTTGCTTTATCTGTCTTATCAAAGCCGCTGTCAGGTCTTTCAAAGCCACATGGCTGGAAGCACTGAGCACAGGACAACAAAATGGCCGATGGTGGCCCAAATGTATTGGCCTTTTCCAAAGCAAGGCCAGGTCCAGCCGCTGAAATAGCATATCTGATGTGGACATTTTTTCTGCACCTTCCAAATGAGATTATGATTGATGAATTTCCCATCCTCACAGGTCTCGTCATATTTCTCGATGTGCTTTCTGCTCCTTTTCTTTTTCTTACTACAGGAGGCAAACAGCACGGAGGCAGGAATAAAGCAATGGAACATACATCGTAAATGTGTCTGGAGCAGCATCAGAAAAGGACTTATTTGTTCTCCTGGGCTGTGGAGTGCTGAGTGATTGAATGCTCGCCAAGCTGTCAGTTTTATGAAACAAATTCCCTAACCTCCTTGGCCCAGAGCTTTGCTCAGTCTGAGATGGAAAAGAAATAACTTTTAATAGAAAACTCATTGCTAAAATCTAAGATAAGATTTCAGAGTTACTTCCCTCCTAAGAGTAAAATGAAATATTGAAGCAAGCATTTGATGGAAGAGAAGGGGACAAGCTATTAAGGAACCTTATTTTTTTCAGTTCTTGGTTAACACACTGTTAATAAAAATATTTAGACTTTTGTGATGCATAATGCATTTTTATTCCTAGTGAGCTGGCCTGTTTGTATACACAGATGTTTCCTGTGCTCTTTCTATCATAGCTGCTATTTGTTCTGAAACAATATTTCGAGCAGGAAACAGAATCTTATGTTAAGAACTTAGGCAACTCACAGACTCTTTTGGTCTGAGTAAGAATATTTTCATTTCTAGGTACAATACTTACAGAGCTGGGGTGGGGAAACTCCTTTTATTCAAGAGTGTGGAAAACATTTTAATAAAAAGCAAATGGAAGGAATGCGGTGTATGGAGACACTAGACCGTTCTTCCCTTGCCGTCGAGATTAAACCTGACTGATTCATCCAGGCTAGTTCATTGCTGAAGGGCTGCCTGGCCTTTCTGTCCCCTTTCTCACTTTGTCAATGCCGTTATGAGTAATGCCTGCCCTTTCATGCAGCCCCTCAGTGTGTTCAACTGGGTTCCGAGTCTTTCCACAGCATTGTCCTCCAACAGCTTCCATTCCAGCAGCAAGAACGCCGTGGCAACACGGCTCACCAGCTCAGCCTGCTCCTTTGCTCCTCTGCTGAGGCTGTGGGAGGAAAGTAAAATAAAATGCACAGGCCGGTGGGCTAAGAAGGGAAATGGGGATTTACACATCAGCACTTCAGAAACAATGAGGTTACCCTCTCTTAATTGAAAAAATGACAGAATGCCCTAATGAGAAGCCAGGCTCAGGATTCAGTCCCTCATATCTCCTCCTGCGGTGACCCTTGTGAGTGAATTCTGAAATGATCAGGCAGCGTATTCAAATAAGATATCATTAAGTATGATTACACAAGCGACACATCACCCCATGTGGCGGACTTGCCAATGGCTGCCTTAATACCAGGAAAGGACAGGACGAAGCACAAGGAAGTCTCCTTTTCTGTTTCATTACAAATCTATTCTCTTTAATCTCTCGGTAATCTTTTATGATTATAAAATTAATATATACATCTTACAAATTAAATATAGAAAGATGACAGGAGAAGAATATCATTCATACTTCTGCCACCCAGAGATTGTCTCAATCAAAGTTTTGCTTTGTGTCCTTGGAGACTTTTTCATATATATATGAAACCTTCTCCAAGAGTTTGAAAAGTATATCCTACCATGCAAAGTCTCCTTGTAATTACATTGATGAACTTCAAACCTCGGCTAACACACATTTTCCTAATCATCAGTTTGAAGAATGAAGCGGAATCTGGTCTTATTGCCTTTCCTGTGTGGCCAAAACATTGAGCAAATGTATTCCCCCTCTTCTATTGCCAACACCTCAATATTGTTGACTGTCAAATTCCTTAGTACCTAGAACAGTGCCCGGCACCTTGCAGTTTGCTTAGGAAATACAGCTGAATTAGTGAATGGATAACGAGCTAATCTTCATATAACTCCCAAGATGCTCTCACTGTATCCTGAGGCTGACCTCTCCTCAGCACCCTTCACTACTGCTCCATAGTAGTCAGACTGAGCTGTAGCTGTCCCTTGACCGACTGGGTCTGCTCCCCCATGATTTCCATGTCAGAAAGTAGCCAAGGGAGGCAAGACCCAGTCTTTGGAGCTGGACATATCCGATCCTCAGATTGGTACCTAAGGAAACAAGTGTCTTTCTCTGGACCTCAATGATGCCTCTGTACAACAGGCAGTGGTGATGCCTGTCTGGCAAGAATCATACTAACAAGTATGCAAAAAGCCTGGTTTACAGGAGGGATCCAACATCTGAAGCTACTAGTATTTTGCCTACTTTCTAATGACAGAATAGAGCCCTGGAGGTCCTGGAGCATTGCCTTGCTCTTTATGTGCTCACTTATTTCATCTGACAGACATGTGAAGATGTCTGATGACTGAATTTGTGTCTCTAGGTCAAATAAATCAGAGAAATAGCAAAGGACGCAGGGACTTTACTAATAATAATGCTTCTTGGCCTTCTGCTGTGGGTGCACATACTTTCTGCACAGCAAGGTATCAGCTGCATTGTACCTGTGTGGTCTGTAGGTAGTTGCCTCACCAGTGAGTCAATGACCCTTCCACCATGGTGTCCTCAGTCTGGAACCCACAGTGCCCATTTCTAAAGATTTATTCAATACATACTGGTTCAATAGGTACATGAATGAATGCATGCATGAATAAATGAATGAATGAAACATATCACATTATACATATGTTTCTGCGGTATCAACTACCCATATGGACTTCATGGGATTTCCAAAATGAAAAGAAAACACAAAGCAACCAAATCTTGGAATCTTATCTTGAGCACTTGACTCCATAATGCAAGCCTCTGACACACAGACACAGACTTATTGGTTCTGCCAAGTGCTGGCCTAAGGGCAAAATGACAATTCCTCTTTGTTTTGATTATTAACTCCATGGATCCACTGGCTAGCATATAAAGAAAGGTCTTTTGAGAAAGAGGTGGCAATGCGTGTGTAGTAGTTTCTTGTCTGCACTTTTAGCTTGAGTTATATTCATGCTGGCGTCTCTTTCACACAAAATCTGATGAGCTGGCATTGATTTTTGACAGCATCTCAAATCTTGTGAAAGTCAGAGTTGGGGGCTAGCATTATTTTTTTTTTTTTAGTTTCATCGCAGATAGTGGAAGGACAACCTTGATAATAAAGAGAGTCCTTAAAATATGTTTTCTTAGAGTTCTTCCAGAATAATATTTAAGAAACATAAAATAACAGTAAAGAAAAGAACTGAGCTTCTCAGAGCAAAGGCCTCCTGGTATTATCAGATTTTCCGAGACTGGCCACAAATAAAGACACGGTTGCTGAGATAGGTTTCCTTGCCTAATTCACAGTGGCAGTGATTGCCGGTTAGATGTCAAAGCATATTTTGTCCATCTCCCCTGACACTCACAGTTAGACTACATTTCCCAACCTCCCATGCAGTTGCATGTATGACATGTGCCTGAATTCTGACCAAAGAATGGAAAGAGAATAATATGTGCACCTCTCTTCAATCGTTAATGCTTCCTAGGTTTTCTTCCAAGCTCTTTCCTAATCTTCTGGATGTCAAAGATGGAAAAAATTCCCGTGGACATCTTGGAAGCTACTTTCAAAGACGCTAGTGCCTTCTCTGCCTAGGGACTGTCATTTCATGATGCAAGTGCCTAATGAGCAGGGCCCACCCTGGACCATTACTAAGCGTGAAATTAACTTCCATTAATGAGCCATTACAAGTTGGGAACCATTTGTGAGATGGCTTGCCCTATCTTAACTAAGTCTTTATTGGGTTTTGTTTTAAAATGGCTGTCAGTCAGTTTTTAAAGACAAAGGCCTTTATTAGGAATGGTATGTACACATGTATCAAGAATTGTTATGGCAGTAATAACTATTTCACAACTTCTGCAAAGGTACCCTCCTTCTTTTTATAGCTGTAGATACAATTCCAAGTTGGAAAGCCCTGAGTATTGCCCATCACGGCTGGCACAAAGAAGTGGAGCTGAAGAAGCTCTTTGATGAGACAGTCTAACAATGGACAGGAAAGCAGTTTGTCACATTCCCGTGGCACACAGCTAGTAAATAGTGGTGGCTACCGTTGAATCTTCTGCCTGGCTTCAGAATAAAGTTGCCCCGGAGAACCAATAATCTTAGACATTTATAAATAAGTGGGGAGCCTGGGGGGAGCCCTTCTTCCTTCCTCATTTCTTTCATCACTCCCTCCTTTCTTTCTTTCCTTCCTTAGCATGGGGATATCATATAGCCCAGGCTGTCCTTGAACTCACTATATAACCAAGACTGACTATGAATTCCTAATCCTCCTGCCTCCACCTCCCAAATGATGGTATTGTAGGTGTATGATATCATGCCCAGCTCTTGTCTTTCATTCTTTTGAAGTAGAGTCTCACTAAGTTTTCCAGGTAAGCCTGGAACTCAATGTTCATTCTGCCTTAGCCAGCTAAGTACTACAACTACAGACTTCTACTGGCAATAGCCTGTAGGCTAGAGAGAGGGAGAGGAGGAGACTGCCTGGGCTAGCTGTCACTGCAAAATTCCTGTTGAAGCTGAAACTGAGGGTTGCAGGACAGTCACTCCTCAGAAGACATAAGCCTCATGTGTCTGGATAGATTTTATGGTTAGTAGGTGGCTCCAGGCAGATGTTTATGCACCCAGCTGTGTGTGCTCTGAGATGGCCCTGCCCATGAGAGTTATTCCAGGAACTGTAATGATGGTAATGGTGATGGCAGTAGTCATGGTTGCAGGGAGAAGAAGATGATTACCCAGACAGTGCTGTGACAGCTCAGAGTGGACCCTGGGAGGAGCATGGGTTGCCTCTGCTGTGCTGTGTGCTGTGTGTGTGTGTGTGTATGTGTGTGTGTGTGTGATGTGCAAGGCTGTATGTATTAGGAATGTTCTATGTTGTAATGTGTAGTTTATGCAGTGCCATTGGAGGTGTACTGCAGTGGTAGAATGGAGACTGAGATTATGTGACATTTCAGCTAGTGTGGAACATGGGGTAGAATGTCTGTGGAAGGTGTGATGTGTGAATGTGTTATGGTTTTAAAGGAAAATAGAGTAAATCTATACTCCTTTTGTACCTACCAAATACTTGTTCATTTTTAAGATCTTTCTTCTGCTTTTACTATTGCCTATGGCAAAAATAAAATGCTAGGTTCACCCAAGAGAACCCTTTTAGTGAGACTCTCCCTCATAAAGCCAAGATCTAGTAAAGGGCTTAATTTTCCATTGGTCACAGACAGAAGGAGTCAGAGTATCTTCCAGAATAGCCTGATTTTACCTGCTATTTTTTTTTAGCTTACTATCCCACTGTATTTCCTTATTGAGATGTATAAATACAATACGGTAGAGTTTGGTGATAATCTAACCCAGGCCCTTGCACATTCTAGACAAATACTCTATCGCTTGGTAAGAACTGATGGCTTGTAAGTGCATGTGTTTTCACCCATCTAATCCCCTCCAGAGCAAAACAGAGTCTAGTTCCAGACTTCCCCAAGTTTTCCTGATCCCTACTCTAACCAAGATCTTCTGAAATCAAACATTATTCTGACTTCTGTCTCCCTGAATTAGTTTTGTCTCTTCTATATTTTCCCATAAATGGAATCACGAAGTACCTTATGTCCTTATGTAGCTGGCTGTTTTCATTTAGAGACTGCATGCGAGATTCATCCGTATTGCTGCCAGTGCTCATAGTTTCTTCCTCTTTATTACTGAGTAGTGGTTGATTGTATGGGTGTATCACAGTTTGTTTATCTAGTCTCCTGCTGATGGACATCTGGGTGGTTCCCAGTTTGGGGCAATTGGAAATAAAACTGCTATGAATATTCTCAAACATGTCTTTTGGTGGCCATATGCAGAGCTGTCTTAATGTTGCCTGTGATAGCATTTGACAAAGATAGAGCTTGCAAAAAGTAACCCCTTGCCAAAAACCAAATAGCAACAACAACAAAACCCCTGAATACCCCAGCAGGGTTTAAAAAAGGAAACAGTTGATTGTGTGAGGCCTGTCTTGAAACTGACTGCTTCTCTCCCTTGGGGGACAAGGACATTGCACAGGAAAAGATGACAGCCTCTTTGGGAACAGAGCTCTGCTCCAAAACAGACATCATATCTAAGGGTTTCAGTATTTATGGAGCCACTACATATGGTGATTAATTACTCTCTGTGTGTGCATTGGGGTCTTTGAAAGAGCCACTGCTTGCTTCAGATTCATTGAATTGGGATTTGGGTGCTGAAGTCAAGATTTGCTTATTGGATTCTGGGTGCTCTTGCAGCTCTGCTCCAAGATTACAGGACTGGCCCAAAGGAACGTTTGATCCATGCAGAGGACAAGCAAGATCCCTGGTAGCTTATGACCCAGGAGCATCCCTCATCCAGCCCTGCAATGGGATCGTAAATCCCAACTTCCTACTCCTTGGAGAAGAGAAAACTCAGATTAATCTCCAGTGGCCTAGAGCATCATTGCCTATAGCAGTTCGCTACTCGTTGACACATCCTGACTAGGCCACCTTCCTTTTCCTGGCTTGGGTCCCCACTCTTCCATAGGTACTTCTCGACAGTCTTATGTGCACTGCATACACTTAGATCTTAGTGTCAGCTTTGACTTTGGGGGATTCCTCCCAAGTCCAACTATGCCCCATCTTCAAGGAGAAGTGTTCTCTAGTATGACACATTCATTAATATGGTTTGAGAATTGTGAAAATTCTGTAGTATCCTTTGCATCACCGGCTCTGGGGGTTAAGACACCACCAGATGTCTTTGCTGTGGAGAAGTTTGTGATTAGTGGCCAGCCCAGGGGAGGCCAATAATAAATAGTATTTAATTTTCAAGATGCAATGAAGGCAGGCAGGTTTGGTCCCATTGCTCCTTGTCACTGTCACTACCAATACTGTGCACAGCGGATACGTGACCACAGAAAAGTGTAAGGAAATGGAATCACTTAAGACATGGGGATTAGAAAGGGTTAGGAGGAGTGGGGGTTGGGCATAGCCATTGCTACTTGAGAGGGTTTAAAGCCTAACAAAAATGACTTATAAATTACAGATGGAAAGGGAAAGGACAAAAATTATATCTCTGCCACGACAAGTATTTCCTTAGAAAAAGAAAGTGAACACAACCAAAAAATAGTTCTAATTTGAAGGCAGAAATCTTTGTCCCTCCACATCCCTTCCCTCCTTCCAGTTCTTTCTTGCCTTCCTCTCTTCTTTCCTGCCTCCCTGCCTTCTGTCCTTCTCCTGTTTGGTTTTTGAGACGGGTTCTAATGTAACCCAGAATGGCTTGTAACTCACGTTGTGCTATGGAGCCAGGGCTGCCCTCAAATTCCTATTTCCTTTCTCTGCTCCCCAAGTTCTGGGATCACAGGCATGTACCACCACACCCGGGTAAATGGCAAAAGACTCTAGAATGATTGTTTTTGCTTTCATTTTTCCAAAATGTAGCTCTAATGTAGATACTGACATTTTGGGGAGAAAGATCATACTACACACAGCAGTTTGTCTGCTTTCTTTTACATCTTTCCTTGGAGTATGATTCTTTTCACATAATTTAAGAAAGGGAGTGGAGGAGGAAGGGAGGGCTCGGGGAAAAGGGATATAATCAGCCACAACATCTCAATGATTAGAGTCCAAGTTCATGGCTCTGCAAGGATAAACACACGGACCTATCTCAGTGTGGGACTGGGGCAGGGGAGGCCTACAACATCTGGAGACTGCAAGATGTCAAACTGCAGATTTGGAGTTTGTTTTATACACACTCAGGGCACAGCTAGATCAAGAAGGCTATGGCAGATGGATCAGAGGGCAAAGATAAACTCAGGCTGTATAGAATGTTCACGGGTGGCAGCAAGAATATGCGCTTGTGATTTTTGAAGGGCTCTCATTTGCATGGCGTTCCTCTTCACCTGGGGCAAATTTGGAAGCACACAAGCTGTTTAAGTTATATTCTATTACCCTTTCCCCAGCCGCTGTACCTGCCTGGTCTGATCCAGCACAACACCACACACAAGTTCTAATTGTTTTTGCTGTTTCACCGGCTGCAGAATTAGAAGCATCCGCTGTCTGGGAAAAGTGGGTCACGGGAGTTCCTGACTTTGCTATGCTGCTAATGGATTCCTGAATGGCAGTGCAGGGGTGCCTGAAGGTGACATTTGAGCAGAAGAACAATGCGATCGCTCACTGGTGATTCTGTGCATGAGTCATCCTTTTCCCCAACATTAACACGTGTGAGGGAGGACTCAAAGATTATAGGTGCTGGGGAAAATGAACGAGGCACTGAGATGCTCATCTGCAAGCAAGTAAGTGCTTTTATTGGGCCTTATCTCTTTCGCTTCCTCTTCCTGGGCCACTATACCATTCTGCCACTTACTTTTCTTATCGCCACTCTCTTCCCTAAGCTTCCGCCACAGCAACTTTTTTTTTTCCAGGCCTGCTACCCAATGAACTGGCAGGGCACATTAGATAATCTCCTTTCACAGCCCATCCCCCTCTCCACCTCCAGGCCACCATGTAGAGTTTGCTATTCCCATGATGCACTGTGCAGTGCATCTCTTGCTCGGTCTTCTCGGGTACCTCTCCCTTGCTCTTCCTTATAGCTTATTCTCTTCCCTTACTATTCTATATTGTTACTCTATATTATTATAGAACGCTATTGTCTTCACACACTGCATAGGAAGTGCAAGCACACTGGTTTATAAGGAAATGAATGAACCTTTAGGTTTCCCCCAGGACAAAAAGGAAATGGAGTCAAGTGATAAAGACCTAGACAATGTCAAGTTCGCCATATGGACATTGTTCTTGTCAGTTTATATAGAGCTGTGAGTAGCTCTCTTACTGGCTGTCTCCCCCTTTGTAAAAGTGCAGTTTTTCTTAGAACACTTCTTTCTTTTAGCTTCACAAAATGGTGATCATAATCACGTCTAGGCCAAGCCTATTGCTTATGCGTGTTCGTGTTTCATTTGAAACCTGCCTACAGCGATTCCTACAAAGTCTCTGATTCACTCAGAGTTACCCTACCTTTGGGTGCCCTAGGATCCTAGAAGAAGGAAATAGAATAAATCAACATAAATGATGTAATAAAATCTTCTTAAATAGCAACCAGGTAGTAAATTAACATGCACGTGACCTTTGAAATGAACATGCACAGGGAAGTCGAATCCAGCAAGTAGCTGGCTGAGTGCCTGCCCTTTACTAATAGGCTGAGAAATAGAGCTGCTAGAAAGATATTTAAAATCCGACTTTTATAAATACACACACACACACACATACTGTTTCCTTTATTTGACAAACTCTAATTTCATTGGGCTTGACAACATTGCCTTCATTAAGCATGCATCTAATAAATGAGATTAAACAACTCTACCGCTCAGTTTAGTCTAAATCAATTTGACAGAAAAGCAGGTATATAGAGTAATATAGTTCCAGAGGAGGTAAGAATGCTTTTCTTGGGGTCGAGTGACATAACTTCCTGGGTCAGAGTTACAACAAGTATCTCTTTTGTTGCTTCTGTATTTGTTTCATTTTATTTGTTGAAGTATAAAGTCAGTAAAATGCACTAGTCAAGCACACAGGTTAATAAATTTTTGCATATATATATATATACATATATATATATATATTTGTAATGTATCCTCCGAATCAAAATATACAACATTCCTGTCTGCCAAAATGCAAAAGTTCACTTCCTAATCAATACAGCTCCACTTCCCCGTCTTCAAGGTAGCCACTAGATTGACTTCTAATAGAAAAGATCAATTTTTTCTGGGCTTGCATTTCATGTAAACTGCAAATAATATTTTCTTCTTTGGTTTATTTCACTTGGGATAATGTATTCCAGACTTATTCACAGCATTGAGTATATCATGAATTCATTCGCAGTCATTGCCTCCTGTGATATGGCATGGTACTTACCAGTGGGGAACTTGATTGTTTCTGGCTGTGCTTGGCTCTTGCCTCCATGTTTCGTTCTTTTTTATCAATTTGTTCTTTGACGAGTTCATACATGTATACAACACATTCTGGTCATAGGGTTCCTTCCACCCTTTTCCATCCGCTTTACATTTTCTAGACAGTCTAAAGACAGACACTTAGAAACGAGCAAGCACGATAGGACTGTGAATCAACTTACTCCATGCTAGCGGGGAAACTCCACTCACCACGCATCAATGCGTGCTCTAGGCCTGCAGTTGTGGAACTCTTTGGGTTTCCTTTTCCTAAGATTCCAGTTCAGCTCCAGGATACGTTGTCACATATCTAGCAGAAGTGCTGCGGTGCCACACACTTCAGTGTGTCATTTCCTTTGACCCTGACTTGGGGAAAGATAGGTGAGCTTAAGAAACAGATGGCAGTTGAGACCTAGAGAGGGTCTTCGGGCATCTAGAAAGGAAGGAAGAGGAGCAGTTTCTCATCTGGAATGCTCAGGTATCTGACACTGTGTCTGCCTGTGAGCAGACCCAAGGACATAACTTGGTTTTGGTTATCTTTACTGACCGTTCTGACACTTCCTGTTTACTGAATCCTGGGAATAAATTCTTCTTGCATTTTCATAAGAAGACAAACTGTCCACGTGGTAGAGCTAGGGTAGGCAGTGGGCATTTGGCAGAAGTGGACACAAAGGGGTGCCGCTTTCTTCTAACTATCAGATGAGGACAGCAGCTGAAAGCACACACAATATGTCAGCTGTATGAGCTCCCGGGGGGGGGGGGGAAGGTAAGGTATGAAAGTTGGATCTGGTGTTATGATACTGTAAGAAGGTGAACTGTTTAACTGTGCCCTTTCACCTGGTCAAATACTGACCAGCCCCAGAGCCTTCCATGGGAAGCCCCTCATTTTAAGGCAAAGCAAGATGGCTGATCACCTTAGGAAGAGGACAGATTCTACTGTGCTTCTATTACAGGCCATGCCCTTTGCAGGTTTTGGAGGCTAGAGTGGTACCTGGCAAGGGCACAATGATTCCTGTCTCCCTTCTAGAATATTTTCTCTGGAGAGAAAAGGGTGGGACCAAAGAAGTCGTTGTAATATACCATAATACTTTCCTAAATAGGGATAATAAGGCAAGGAAGGTTTAATTGAAAAAAATTTTTTTAAAAAAAAAAACAGGGTCTGTGGACATAGTAATCAACAACCCGTTTTTTGTCTCCTAAGCATAGGCACAGAATTCTAGAGCTGAGAGCAGAGCACTCACAGTAAACGCAGGTGTTCTCATAGTGACTGTGGAAAAAGAGGGTGGGAAGAGAAGGAAGTGCACAGATGTAGGCCTGTGGATATAAGCCCTTTGTGCTGTTTAGGTTCCAAGCAGGCAGCAGTGTTTCTTTTCCTGCTTTGAGAGTCCCAGTTGGGTGGTGCAAAACAGTGAGTGTGTAGTGAACAGGAGTCTTTGGCATTGTCCATGACCATAAATTCAGATTGACAAGCATGCCCTGGCAAACCTTCCCCCATCTTTTCAGGTCATAGAGATAAAGTGGATAGGGGCAAGGATGATATACTGGAGATAATAATTCAGTATGTTTGTAAACAGGGCTCCAGGGTTGGAAAGCTAGTGCCAGATTTTCTACGTTGTGTTACAACAGAACAACATGTACTTCTAGATATCTTAAACTAATGGAGATGTACTATTGCTTAAGAGGCCCATTTATTGTTGGTTAAAAAGAAACATTTTAATGCACTTGAAAAATATGGCAGCTGTTATAAAGGCTACAAAGCCAAGCTAATACAAGCTAGCAGTTACACACACACACACACACACACACACACACACACACAGGGAGGGGGGAGAGGGAAAAAGATAGGAAGATAGAAGAGAGGGAGAAGGAGAACGAAGGAGACAGGAAGAATTATACTGACAGACACAGACAGATAGATCAGAGACAGAGAATAACTTTTGAATAGTTTACTTTTCATTCAGTAATTATGCAACAAAAAGATAAACCCCTTGCCTGGATAGGAAGAGCCAGATCTTTAGTACAGCACCAGAGACACAGCCAAGCAGGGCAAGTTCTGATCCTCAGCTTCTCTTTCTAGTCCTCTCCAGCCCAGAGGGACTACTAATGATGTTTTCCTGAAACGATGTGTCCTTCTATTGAGGTCTGTTGAAAACATAAGGATAGGGATGGGTGGGTTTTTTTGTTTTGTTTTGTTTTTTGTTATTTTGGTTTTTTCCCCCGACTAGGGAGTTTCTGTTGTTTTGATTAAGTATTAGAAATGGTGCAGATATATTGAGCCAATTTCTTCTTTCTCTACCATGACCACCATGCAAGGAAAACAAGAGAGATCCTACCAAGCCCCGTTTTCCCTTTGGCTGGGTGTTGTCTGGGAAAGCAGTGTCCCATTCGCCTTCTCTGAATGTTGACCTTTCCCGGTTTCCAGCTCTCATGCAATTCCTCCCAGCCTGTGACAGGTGGAGGAGGAAGCTCACCAGCCTCCCCTGGATGACCTCCCAGCTTTCCTCCGCAAAGAAGCAATAATGGAGGCTTATCCATGAGGAACGAAGTGCCTCTTCCCTTTGCAGTTTCATGATGCCTTTCTTTGTAGCGTGTTCAGCACGGCTTGGCCTGATTTATGATTTTTTTTTTTTTTTTTTGCCATCTGGTTTATTTCTCTTGTTGTTTTGTATTGTTTTAAATCTGCTCGGGGCCATCTTTGACGGAGTCTTTTTTTTTTCTTTCTTTAATACAAATTACAAAAGCAAATCCTGAGAGTGTCATCTGAAGGTTAGGGATGAAAGAGAAGTTTAAATAGGACTCTGATCGTCCCTGTGAAGTCCAGTAGCTAAAAATAACGCTCCTTTTGACTTCGTTGATTACGCAATAAAGCACAGTCTCACGAGCGAATGCCGGTGGAATGTAGCAGTTGTTGGGAGAATTCCTGCCTGGGCTTTCTTCAAGGGAGTTCTAGTAGTTCTGCGAATCACTGAGTTCCCTTAGCTATTGATTGAGCACCCACTGGGTGCAAGGAATGCTGCTAGCTACTTTGTGATGCTGGTGTGTTTTAGCCTGACCAAGATGTTGTTTTCACTTGGTCTGGGTTCAGTTTTTAGCCCACGTCACTGTATCTAACAGCAAAATGAGGCAAGAATGAAGCGGGGCAGACCTCCTTCCTTCTAGAGGAAGAAAGGGTAGAATCATTTGAAGGAGAAGGGACTCCTTGGGTACTGGGTGTTGTCTGTGTTCTGAAAAGTCACGAAATATCAGTGATCTGGATAACTATGTTTAAACCATATTCTTATTAAAACCAGCAGGCCTGGCTTTACCAGACAAAGAAATTCTGAAACAGTTTTGGAAATACATTTACAAGAGTAGAATTCATAAATGGAACTATACAGTTCGGTTGCACTGGTTAGATATAAGGCTGGATATGCAGAAGGGAATTTTACAAGGATGGGTTCAAAGCTCTAAAAATGAACTTGCCTAATTGGTAGTAATGATGTAGAGCATCTTGCTGGAAGGCAAACAGATCTCATATCTAAAAATATTTCTCTTGGATGTAACAGCAAATGGAGCGTCAAACAATGCTTACAAAACATCTCGGCTAAAGACATTGCAAGGGAGTTACGGACCGTAGGTTAGTAGCTAGTACTTTGATGGGCTGCTCCTCACAATTTGAAAACCTTGTCAAGAGATTCCTAAATTCATCTAACCTAAGACACCTTTAGAGAGTTTTGGACCTGCATATCCCTGAAGCCAGTCTGTTTGGGCTAGGTCTACTTTTGCACGGCTGTGATGACAATGCCTGTCCTGTCTAGGTTTTTGCTTGTTTTGTCAACTTGACACAAGGTAGACTCATCTTGGAAGAGAGAAAATGAAGATTGGTCTATAGGCAAGACTGTAAGGTATTTTCTTGACTAGTGATGGATGTGGAAGGGTCCAGCCCACTGTGAACAGAACCACTTCTGGGCAGCTGGTCCTGGTGATAGAAGAAAGCAGGCTGAGCAAGTCATGGAGAGCAGGACAGTAAGCAGCACTGTCCAGTAGCCTCTGCTTTAGTTCCTGCCTCCAAACTCCTACCTTGAGTTCCTGCCTGGCTTCTATTCATGATGGACTGTAAGCAGTGTGGCAGAATAAAACTGTCGTTATAACAATAGAACCCTAACTCTGACAGTGCCTGACAGATATAACTTAAAGGAGCAAAGAGTTGTTTGGGTTCATGGTTTCAGCCCTTCATGGAAAAGAAGACACGGTGGAATTTGTGGCCTTGGGAACATGTGGCAGACTCCTTGCGCCATTGTAGAGCACAAAGTATAGCTGTCATTGGAACAAGAAACAGGGCTCTGCTAGTGTCCTTCTTAGCTAAGGGTTCTTCCCACCACTGAAAGGAGCCACAGTTTCCTGACATAGTGTCATCAGCTGGTGAACAAACATTCAAAACACAATGCCATGGAATACATTTCAGAGTCAAATTATTAGCACCATTAGACTGATTGGGTCAGACTTTTGAGTGTCAGATGGAGAATCTGTGTCTTTCTGGGTTTGGGTTACCTCACTCAATATGATGTTTTCTAGCTCCATCCATTTGCCTTCAAATTTCAAAATGTCATTATTTTTCTCTGCTGTGTGGTACTCCATTGTGTAAATGTACCATATTTTTCTTATCCATTATTCTGTCTAAGGGCATTTGGGTTGCTTCCAGGTTCTGGCTATGACAAAGCTGCTATGAACATAGTTGAGGACATGTCCTTGTGTCACTATTGAGCATCCTTTGTATATATGCCCAAAAGTGGTATTACTGGGTCTTGAGGAAGGTTGTTTCCTAATTTTCTGAGAAATCGCCACACTGATATCCAAAGGGGCTGTACCAGTTTTCACTCCCACCAGCAATGCAGGAGTGTTCCCTTTACTCCACAGCTTCTCCAGTATAGGTTGACATCAGTGTTTTTGTCTTTGGCCTTTCTTACAGGTGTAAGATAGAATCTCAAAGTTGTGTTGATTTGCATTTCTCTGCTGGCTAAGGATGTTGAACATTTTCTTAAGTGTCTTTCAGTCATTTTAGATTCCTCTGTTGGAAGTTCTCTGTTTAGGTCTGTACTCCATTTTTTTTTCCATTGGATTATTTGTTCTTTTCATGACCAATTTCTTGAGTTCTTTGGAGATCAGACCTCTGTCTGACCCAGCATCTTTATTTAGGCATCTGTAACCCCATTTCAAATAGAAGGAATTAGAATGATGATCACAGTCACAGATCAGAAATGGACCCAGCAGTCAGGTCTAGGCCTTTAGGGTTCATCATACCACGTAATTCCCTCCACCCTAGGTCTGACACTGAGGAGTCACAATCTGTTTTTTCCTTCTTTCTCTCCCCTCCTCCATCCCTTCCCTTTTCCCTCATAAAAAATATTCTAAATCATGAGTCTTGCTGTGGGGTCCAGCTTAGAGATCTGCTTTGGCTCTTGCTGGCCTTATCCAGGTCCACTCTTCTCTTCAAAGACCTTGGACTTCCCACAGAGCAGGGTACCCTGCCCTCTCTTAAGGAGGGAAGAGGAGGGAGAAGGGGGAGTGGGGGAGCGGGGGAGCAGGAGGGAAATGGGAGGAGGGGAGGAAGTGTAAATTTTTTAATGGAAAAATAAAAAAAAAAGACCTTGGTAAGCACTGTATGTACAGTTCTCGGCTTTGGCGAGCTTTAGATACAACAAAGGTGGGACCATTTGTTTCAGAATTATATGTAAGTTCCCTTTATTTATTGAGTGGAATTAAGCAAAGGTGCTTTAGGAATCCCAAATTCCAATCTGACAGCTTTAAGAAGCTGTCAAAGGGCATAGATATTGGCAGCTTCTGCTATGTGCGATTTTGGGCCAGTGTTGTTCGCACCCTCTGGGCAGGAGTGAATAGCTGTAGCTTCAGGAATTAGAAGAAAGGAAGACAGACAGCAAGAAACTACAAGAGGCAGCTCTTCTCCAGAGGTTTTATAGAGGAGCAACAAGTTCCAGGTTGGAACTTCGCAGAGGCTCATGGATGACTTTACCACCCTTTTCATTCCTTTTCTGAAAGGTGGTCTCTGCATCAAGGCCAGGATGACTCCAGTTTGCACTATTAACAGTTGAAATCGGGCAAATCTTGGCTGTAGGCAGGGTAGGGTTAGGGAATCCACCCGTAAGAACTTCTTTGGTCTCCCCTACCCACCACTTGTCAGTAGAACCCCTCTTCCCCCAGCTATGTTACTGAACAATATCACCTTGGTGTTGCATCAGCTGGTGTTGTATAGGGCCTAGTACCACTGACTTAGAATTATAGTAGGTATAGGAAGGGAGGAAGAGATGTGCTGCGGTTGCAGGGACACTAGGTTGGGAATGCTGGCAGGACCCCAAAGCTCTCAGCCCCTTTTCTTTGCTTAACCAGCAGAGATGTCACCAGAAAGAAGCATGTAAAAGTTTATGGAACTTTACTACCCAGTTTCTCCATTTATATTTTTCCATGCTGTCTTTTTTTTTTCTTACCAATCCTTGGTACACAGTTTGTGGCTCTAAACACTCTTAAGTTGCCTCGGCCAGTGGTTATGATAACAGACTTTGGAGCTAAGGCTACAGTAGGTTTAGGTTCCAATTCTGCCATTAGAGTGCAAGTTTCTTATTTCCATGACTCGGCGCTTTCACTTGTAACGTGGTAACAATGGTATTCTCTTTGTAGGGTTGTTGTTTGTACGGTTTGATTATTTATAGGCATTTAGTAGCATTCTTGGTACATAATAAGCATTTAGTTTACATGTTTTGCAAATAAAGCATAAAGATTCTGGACGGAAAAAATCTGATAAACACAGTCATTCAACAATTGTTTATTGGGTGTTGAACAAGGCTCCACCCTTACCTTGTAGTTGCTCTGAATTGGGTCACCATCCTACAGTAACTTAAATAAGGCTCTGAGCCATTGTTTTGCATCCTGAAGGGGATTACAGAGTTTACTCTTCCTCTTTGGACGAGGAGCTGCTCTGGGAGCAATGCCCATGGAGGGGCTGTTCTCTCCCGTACAGTGTCAACATCAAATGCTCCGCATCCCAGTGGACATGTCACATGGCTGTAGGGCCACATGCAGAGCTTCTTACTCATCAAAAGGCGAGTGCTAATTTACTCTGCATGGCTTCAACGTCCCACACGACAATGACTCAACTCCATTGCTCTTCAGTTATATATAATATATATTAAACACATTAGTCACTATTTCATGCCACTTGTGTGAGAAATTTGAGACATATTTTAAGTACATTCTTCAGAAATATTATTCTCTCTCTCTCACTTCCTCCAAACACATATCCACTGAATACCATCTATGCACCAGCTGCTATTCTGGATGTTGGGTACACAGTAATGAACATGGTAATGGGGCTTTCATTCCAGATAAGATAGTAAAGACAGACTATAAACAGAAGTCAAAGGAAAGAGAATAGTGTACCAATGGGATAGGCCCCGGAGAAAAGCCATGCAGAGACTGATGTGAGACAGAGTAACTGGGATGGAAATAGTTAAAGAACCTTCCCAAGGCAGGGAGCTGTTTTGACTTCCGATGAAAAGTCCAGAGGAAGATGCAGCAGCTATGGCGAGAGCTTTGCACGCTGAATATACAGTCTGTGGACAAGCCCCAATGCAGGAAACAGCCTGTGTCTTTGAAGGAAAGATGTATTCTGAGCAAAGACTAAAGTCACTGGCAATGAGGCTGGAAAGAGTTCAAGTTGGTTCAGATTGGGCAAGGCTCTGTAGGGCTGCACGTTCCTCACTAACTACAAGGAGATGCCATCCAAGAGCTTTATGCAGATGAAGAACCAATCAGATTTGTGTTTTTTTAACATTTTTAAAGATTTATTTTTTTATTTGTATGTATGCTTGTGTGTATAAATTTATGGTGTTTGTGTGTGTGTGTGTGTGTATCCAAAGAGGACAGGAAGCATCAGATCTGCCGCAGCTAGAGTTACAGGCAATTGTGAACCACCTGACATGGGTGCTGGGAACCACACTCGGGTCTTCTGCAAGCTTGCAGCAAGGGCTCTTAAGTGCGGAGCCATCTCTTCAAGCCCCTGATTTATGTTTTAGAAGATAGGAGTGAGTAAGTATGTGGAACACTGCTCAGCTAAGATAAGGGACAAGAGATTGTCTCAGTATATCTGACCACATGGAGGTCAACTTGACCTTAGCAAGAACGATTGCCAAGTAGAAGTGGAGAGCAACTCCTTGCTTTGCCTTTTGGTTTCAGAACACAATAGCGCTATCAAGCACCAGGCATTTGCATTTAATAAGGTTGATAAGTTAATACTAATTTAATCAGCTTTTAAGGAATGAATTTCTTTTCTTTTTTTCGCCCACCCCAGGAAAAAGACATTATAACGGTCACAATGATAGTGGGGATGCTGTCTTTGGTATCAAAGATGATGTGACTATTTGCCGTTTGGTAGCTTGTCAGTGTGTCAGTCACATCTACACACACACTCACAAACACACGCATGCACATCCCCCTCCACATGCACACCCCACATACACACTAGTCCTCCATACCAGCCATGGCCCATGTTCATTACAGAATGGCTGCCCAGTGCTAAAATCTCCTTTGACTTAGGGTAACTATCATGCCCCTTATAAATGGGCTATGCAAAATACAGAAGGGTTACCTCAGTCTCCTCGGAGATGTGTCTGATGGCTATCCTCTGTGTGGCCTTTTATTTCCAATGTCCACCCAGCTTCATAACCTTGTGTGAACTTTTAAGTCCAAGAATGGTAGGAAATCCCTCAGCATAAATCCTTGAAAGGGCATTTGAAGGCATATAGAAACTCATTTTTGGTGGAAAGTGACCGTAGAGGAAGAACATGTTTAGCACAAGCTTAAATATTAGCCATGCTTTTTCTGTGGTCTTCCCCAGCATTTTGGAACCCAGACATTTTTCCTGACTGATCATTCTCTTTGATTTTTTTTCCTTCCACTGCTTTGATTTCATAACACAAGAATAATATTTTTCTGGATTAAACTTCTTGTAAGTAGTCTTACCCAGGGAATGTTTTAAAATTTAAAGATGATTCTATTTTCTTAGAAGCATCAAGAAGTCCATGCACAAACATCTAACAGGTTCTATTGAGCTAGCTAGCTCTTTTAAAGGCATGACTTCAAATTTTCTTCTTTATTATACCTCCTAAGTCAAAGTCCCATCAATTTAGTGCTGCTACAAATACCGTGAAGAGGTGCCTCCATCAATACCTGCATACTGGATAGAGGTCTGGGCCTGAGAGTTTCGCACTAATGCATTGTGCCTTCAAGGAGCACGCAAAGCTTGTCAATCCCTCCACATTAAATACCCATCTTCATCATGCTGACTAAATCCTCAAAAGGTCACCACTTTCCTCCCTCCCAATTGGCAAAACTGAGTCCTATTGACCATCCACAGACACCTTCTTTCTGCAGTTAACACACCCTGGGAAATGGATAGCTGTCTTGAGGAAAATCAGGCATGAAGTCCTCCTTCCCTGGCTTGTTGGGATGTCTAAGTACTTAACTGGCAGGGCCTTCTTATAAGCTTTCTTGTATCTCTTGTCTTGGGCCATTGAACTCTAGGTCTATGCTATAGTTTTTTTTTTTTTTAATTTTAGGTTATGACTATGACAAACAATGCTGCTATGAACATTGTTAAGCAAATATCCTTGTGGTTTGAGTGTGTGTCCTCTGAGTATATGCCCAAGACTGGTATCACTGGGTCTTGAGATAGGTTGATTCCCAGTTGCTGAGAAACCACCATACTGGTTTCCAAAGTGGCTGTACAAGTTTGTATTCTCACCAGCAGTGGAGGTGTGTTCCCCTTACTCCACATCTTCTCCCACACAAGCTGTCCTCCGTGTTTTTGATCTTAGCCATTCTGACAGGTCTGAGATGGTATCTCAGAATCATTTTGATTTGCATTTACCTGATAACTAATGATGTTGAGCAATTCTTTAAATATCTTTTGGCCATTTGAGATTCTTCTGTTGAGAGTTCTCTGTTTAGATCTGTTCCCCATTTTTTAGTTGTATTATTTGGTATTTTGATGTCTATTTTCTTGAGTTCTTTACATATTTTGGATATCAGTCCTCTGTCTGATGTGGGGTTGGTGAAGCTATTTTGTCTTATTTACAGTGTCTTTTGCCTTACAGAAGCTTCTCAGTTTTAGGAGGTCCCATTTATTAATTGTTGTTCTCAGTGTCTGTGCTACTGGTGTTATATTCAGGAAGTGATCTCCTGTGACAATATGTTCAAGGCTACTACTTCGCACTTTCTCTTCTATCAGGTTCAATGTAACTGCATTTATGTTGAGGTCTTTAATCCACTCAGACTTTGTGCATGGGGATAGGTATGGATCTGTTTGCATTCTTCTACATGCTAACATCCATTTATACCAGCACCATTTGTTGAAGAGGATTTCTTTATTATTTTTTTTTTTTGTACAATTTTGGCTTCTTTGTCAAAGATCAGGGGTTCATGAGTGTGTGGATTAATGTCAGGGTCTTCGAACTGATCCCATTGGTCCATGTGTCTGTTTTTACACCAATACTAAGCTGTTTTTATTACTATAGTTTTATAGTAGAGTTTGAACTCAGGAATAGTGATGCCTCCAAAAGTTCCTTTATTGTACAAGAGTGTTCTTTATTGTACAAGAGCTATTCTGTTTTTTTGTTTGCTTGTTTGTTTTTCCATATGAAGTTGAGTGTTGATCTTTCAAGGTCTGTGAAGAACAACTCTAGACTGACAGCTGTGGAGACTCCACGGGGCCCAACTAGGAACCCCGCTTATGGGAACAGTGTGTAGCTGAGAGGCCCCTGGTAGGACCACGATCTATCCCTGGTGCATAGTTAGCTTGTTAGAGCCCATTCCCTATTGTGGGAGGCCATGCTCAGCCTTAATGCAGAGGGGAGGGGTCTGGTGCTGCCTCAACTTAATGGGCCAGGCTTTGTTGACTCTCCATGGGAGACCTTCCCCTTTGGGAGGAGTGGGGAGTGGGGTAGGGAGGAGGCAGGAGGGGAGTGGTAGGAGGAGAGATGAGAGGAAGAACTGGGGTTAGAATGTAAAATGAAATTTAAAAATAAATATATAAAAATAAAAATACTTTTATCTTGTCTTTGCCATTTCATACAAATATATCAAGCATTCTAACCAGACCATTGCATTACCCTCTTCGATTCCTCTCCCAATCTCTCCAGATCTCTTCTTCCCCCCTACAAGTTCTCTCCTATTTTCATTACACTGAGTTCTTGGCGGAAAGCCTGCAAATCCCAAACCGTAACGCCCTAAAGGGAGCAAAGCAACTCTGGACTTTGCCTCAAGTGCCCTTCTTTTGTCTGCTGATGGAAGTGAGATTGTAAGACCATGGTCAGCCTAAAGTGCCGACATTCCACCCCTAGAGCCAGTGGATCTCTCTCTAACCAGAGCGTCAGGTACTCAGGAGGAGAGCCATCGATGGACTGCATTTTCTTGGGATGATTCCAACAAGCAGACTTTCTGGGTCAATAGATATGAATGCATTCAAATTGCCCTCCAGAAAGTTCTTAACCTCCTTACTTCCTTATCAACATGCATATGTTATACTGTGTTCTTCATCGTTTACTCATTTCAGCAATTCATTCAGCCCCCAGACTGTCTACCAGGCAATGGCTACCCAGGACCAAATGCACTAATCACTTCCTACCTAGCCTGGCCTTGAGTTTTCTTTTGGCCTCTCTTAAGAGCTCTTGGGACTGGGTATGGGTTGCTCAGAGACTTGCCAGCCAGGATATGCTCTCCACTTACGAGGTGGGGATTGTGGCGTGGGCAGATCATAGAGAAAGAGTCTTCAGCCCTGTCTGCTTCTGGGGGTCACATGTGGACCTTTTACAGCCTGATTTCTCGGTTCCATTGTGGACGATTCAGATTTCACTGATCTGGGCTGTGACTTGGGCATCCTGATCCTTCAAAGCTCCCTTATCCAGTCTCTGGTGTGATTACCATTACTCTCTCCAGACTCCCTTCCTAGGGACTCTGGCTTACTGAACACTCTCCACTGGCCCTCCACCTACTCCCTTGTTTCTTGACCTGTCACTTTAGATTTGGTTTGATGTTAAGTGTTTCCTCATACGCATCTTGCTTATGATGGAGCATAAGAAACCAGCCTATGCCAGGTTTATGTTTGAATAAATAACCATTGTTATGGAAAACTGTTGTTGAACAAAAAAAATCACTCCCTTGTCATCATATTTATTGCTTATTTATAGTTTCAAATACGTCTCATTTTATTTAGCCTTCCACAAAAAAAGGTCCTTTGACATCCTATCTTTTATTATAATAATTGCCAACCCTATTGTGTGGTTACCATGTGCCAGGAACTAATAATAGTAAGTGGTTTGAATCTGTTGCTTCATTCCCATTAACAAGCCTGAGGCATCCACATAGAACTATCAGTCCTTGTACCTGTGAGGAAACTGAGATATTCAGAGGTTATAAGACTTGCTCATACTCACATAGCCAGCCTGGGTACCTCTGTCTCCTTTAATGACGTGCAGTCTCTGTTATACAAGCCAGAAGGTTTTCTCTCTGCTGCGTGATGTCTTTACATTGGGTTTCCTCCTTTAATTGGAACTACAGGGAATGAGTGAGTATGCACCTGCGAGCTGTGAGAGTCCCCCCCCCCCCCCCCCGTCAGCTAACACCATGACAGGGTGCTCAGACAGAGTTTGGGAAGAAAAATCACTGTGCTGCTTAGAAGACAATCAGTTTTGCGTCTCTTATGTTGCACCCACTGAACTGGGGTGTCTCAGTCTGTGGAGAAACAGCTTACCTAAGTAAAACCAGGTGGTTATTACCTACCAAGGGATGCCGGGCTCTTCTGCCTTTCACAGTGTCATACCTGCATACTTTTAGAATAGTCTCAGGAGAAAAAAAAATGAGAGGCAAAGGAAAGCCTGGGCATGATTCAGAAACATCTTGGATTTGTCTGTCTTTGAAAATGCGAAGGGCTTCTCATCTGCTACTTCTCTTGGGAGAAATCAGCGGCTCTCGGAAGTCAGTAATTGCGATCTTGAGTCACAATTTCTTCAGCTGAATCAGAGCCCGGTATGGGAAAGCAAGCTGGACCCAGCACGTGCGTCTGCTGCCGTAGACAAATCAGCGAGGGGAGAGCCTGAATCTGCCTCTTAGAAGGAAGGAATTAGCCAGCCTGAGAAGAAAATAGATTTGAGAAATGCATTTTGCCTCAAGGTTCAATGGGGGAATGCAGGTCAGATTTACCCAAATGTCTTTAGTCACGGTTCTCTCCCCTGTTTTTATCTCACACCCAGCTCAGAGTTTCAAAAGAGAGGGCAAAGGTGAACCTTTACACCCGTGCCCTTAATAGTTCCATTCACATCAGTAGAAATAAGAATTCCTTTCAGTTTCTAAGCTGAAGGTGTGTTATTAAAATATATGCAAAATCATTACTTGTGTATTACTCAACTGTTTTCAGCTTATTAAGATGGATTTCTACTTCTGTCTTTGTGATCATAGTGCTCAACTCAAATTCCAAAAACTGTCACTAACATACCTTCGTTTTTTTTCTCCTGAGAATAAATATCACCTATGATAAGAAAAGAAGCTGGAAATATTCACATGGATTTTGACATAGCCCTAAGGAGTTATTCATTAAAGAATGTCTGAATTCTAATTAGCCTTCAAATAATCTTTTCCGTGGTAAAACACTTCTGCTTGGAAGAACACCATTTCAATATGCTGTTTGTCACCTCATTACCTGAAGGCTGCTTGGAGGCATTTTGTGGAATTCAAATCATTTGAGAGCATAAAGGGGCTGTATGAAGTCTCAGAAGATATGCAGAACTTTGAGTCCTAACTCTAGCCTTGTTGCTAACATGGCTCGAGACAAGCCGCCTCCCCTAGACCTTCTGTTTCCTTGTCTGTGAAATGTATTGTTCTAATTTTTGTAAAATGGAAATCAGAAGACTGTACGTGACAACCTCTCCCTTTCTTTCCTACTATGTAAATTGCTGGTTTCTTTCTTTCACACACAACAGACATGTGTGTGCATGCGTGTGCATACACACACAACGCACAAACATATTCATACTCATGACCTTGTCTGTCCCTCTCCTTAACTTCTTGGAGTTGGAAATAATATCATGCCATGGAGTCTCTTCTCCTTTTAGGTCTTTATTCATAGCGGTTTTTGCCGATCAGTTATAAAACAACAAAAATATGATCCATAAATGGAACAATGCCATGAAACTTGTATTATAATTGTGTACACGAGGCCCCCAAATTAAAAATGAATCTTAATCTGGATGATGATGCTACTAATGACAACTAGAAAGTTCCTTAGAACCCAGACATGATTCGAAGTTGAACATTCGATAGGAATTAGGAAATTCCTACTTCACTAGTAGGTATCATTCCTCCCCCCCCCCCCATTCTGTAGGCAAGGGAAACTGTAGTCCAGAAGAGCTAAGTCATTTTCCTAAAGCCACACAGTTTTCCCCAGGTAGAACCAACGTTTGTGTGCAGGTTCAGTTTACAAGCTCACATCTGTGCTAATAGATCACAAAGCTTCTTTTATGTTTGCTATTTGAGGGTTAAACATGGTGGATGCAAGTGGCTGTGCCTAGCCTTTTAATAGGGATATTGACTATTCTTCTCCACCATGTAAATTCAAAGGGAAGACTTTGCTTTAAGGAACCTCGGACTGTCTGCCTTTCTTCTGCATATCTTGAGAACCGTGCAGGAGAATCATTGCCATTGCTCTGATGTCCCTAACGCAGGACCTTTAGGAGGAACAGCATCCATTGTCATTGACAATGTATTTTGTCCCTAGCTGACTTGCTGGTGACCTCCTCTCTCCCTCCCTCCCCCTTCCACCCACCCCGTCCAGATTCAATATTGGCATTTCCTGGAAAGCAGTTTTGGCTCAGAACCTGCTATCTAGCCCACAATCTGAGGCCAGCTTTGCTTGTGGCCTCTGTTATTTTACTTCATAGAATGCTTCTATTTGGGGCCTGCTGTTGCAGCTTCTTTTGTCCTATGGTAAAAGGTCCCTGGCAGGTGTCATGGGAGGTGCCCTTTCCCCCTCGCCACTAGAAAGAAACCTCTGCTCTGTATTGGGTCAGTGGTGAGCAAATCCCACAATGTGTATACAGAGAACCACAGGGACTTCTTTCTTTCTGGAATACTTCTCTACTATCTGAACTGTCTTTCCCCTTCAGACGGGTGATACACAGCATGAAATACAACGATTCATAAGTGCTCAGATGGTCTGTGCTGACAATCGACAAGCACCTGTGGCAATTGAAAGCATCAGAGAGACAACAAAAAAGCATGCCCACCCCGATAGGAAAGCATATTAGGCTCATTTCCAATCCATCCCCCTCCTCTTTCTTTCCTGTAACAACCACTTTCTGATTTCTAATGCCACAGTATTTTTTTTAATTGTTTTTCTCATTTGTATCAGTGAAGCCCTGAAATATACGTGCTTTTGTATGTGGCTTTTGCTCAGCACCGTCTTTGGAGCTGCAGCTGTATCACTTCAGGTAGCGGCAGTTCATTGCTCTAAACTGGCGAGCAGTACTCCATTGTACAAGCTTGGCATAGCCTAATTACCCATTCATCTGTTGACAAACATGCAGGCTGTTCCCAGTGTGAGGAACCTGGGAGCAGAATTGCTATCAACGCCTGTTATAAGTAGTTGTGTGACTGTGTATTCGGATTTGCAGGAAAAGGACCCGCATGAGCAGAATCACCAGGATAGAGGAGGCTAGCGTTGAACTTCATTGGAAGCTGCCAGGCCTGCACCAGGTCTTTGTATGTTCAGTGATAAGATCACTCAGGTGTGTGTGTGTGTGAGAGAGAGAGAGGGGGGGAGGGAGGGAGAGAGAGAGGGGGGGGGAGGGAGAAAGGGAAGGGAGGGGGAAAGAGAGGGGTAAGTGTGTGTACTTATTCATGTGTACGGGTGCAGATGCACACCCACCGCAAATGTGTGCAGATCACAGGACAGGCATGCGAATCAGGCTGTTGGTGTTAGTTATCACCACTTTGCCTTCTCCTGAGACATGGCCTCTTTAAAGCTACCCTAGCCAGGTTAGCTGGCCTATGAACTTCTGGAGATGCTTGTATCGCTGCCTCCCCTCTCCCCATTAGGGCCTGCTGGGGTTACTGTGTTACTGTGTCTGGCTTTTACACTAGTTTTGGAAATCCACACTTAAGCCCTCAAGCGTGTGTGGCAACACTGTTACTCATTAACCCACTTCCCGGGGCCCTTGGTGTTTTGTTGTTGTTTGTTTGCTTGTTTGTTTTAAGAATTTTCAAAAATGTCTATTGCTGCTTGCTCAGACACTGAAGGTCCTGTGGGAGGGAAATGGGGTGTTAATTTTTTATGGACATGAGTTTTTTGTTCATGATCTCTATCCCTAAAGTAGTCTTTCAGTGCTAAGAGGTATCTTGGGGCTGCCTCAGGGCCAGCTGAAGACCAAAGTGTGTTGGGGGGTGTGGCAAGATAGGGAAGAGGAAGGAGGCAGAGAAAAGTCAGGACCGAGAAGGCTTGCGCAGGAAGCACAGAGGCACACCACAGTAGCCACAGTACAAGTCTCAAGGGAAAATGGTAACACACACACACACACACACACACACACACATACACACACACACTAAGAATTTGACACATAATTAGCTAGCAGGCACAGTCCAGTTCATAGAGCCATTCAGGGAGAACCATCAGGATGTCATTTTCTATTATTATCATTAGTCGTTACTATTACTAGTATTTGCAATTATTTATAATAATTATTATTAACTATTATTATTATTTTGAGATAAGGTCTCAGTAGTACAGGCTGACCTTGTACTTGCCGGGGAGCTAGTAACCTTGAAATCCTAATCCTCCTTTGCTGGGATTAAGATATCCATCACCACGCCCTGATTTTGCAGTGCTAGGGACTGAACCCAGGGCTTTGTGCATAGAAAGCAAACACTCTACCAGTGAACCGCATAAATCTCAAATATTGATGTGGATAAAGAGATGATTGGAACAAGAGAGACTTGGCTCTAGAGCGGTTCCCAGGTGTCCAAGGGGATGTCCCCAGCTAAGTCCTTGGGAAGCAGAGGAGAGGGTGCCTGAACTGGCCTTATCCCATAGCCACTCTGATGAATATCTTGCATATCACCATAGAACATTCATCTGGTGGTGGATGGAGATAGAGACAGAGAACCACATTGGAGCACTGGACTGAGCTTTCAAGGCCCAGATGAAGAGCAGAAGGAGGGAGAACACGAGAAAGGAAGTCAGGACCGCGAGGGGTGCATCCACCCACGAAGACTGTGGGACTGATCTAATGGGAGCTCATCAAGGCCAGCTGGACTGGGACTGAACGAGCATGGGATCAGACCAGACTCTGAACGTGGCTGACAATGAGGGCTGACTGAGAAGACAATGAGAATGGCACTGGGTTTTGATCCTACTGCATGTACTGGCTTTTTGGGAGCCTAGTCTGTTTGAATGCTCACCTTCCTAGACTTGGATGGAGGGGGGAAGGCCTTGGACTTCCCACGGGGCAGGGGAGGGGGAGGGGGAGAGTGGGAGGAAAATAGGAGGAGGTGGAAATTTTTAACAAATAAATAAATTTTTAAAAAGGGATGATTGGAATTTCAAAGGCAATAGTCAGAGGCTGCTAGTTCATTTTTTGACTGTCATAACTCAAAATAATCACACAGAAGCTATATTATTTGTAATACTATTTGATCAAAATCTTAAGCATATTTTTAGCTAGCTCTTTCTTATATCCTAAACTAACCCATCTCCATTAATCTGTGTATCACCAAATGGCTGTGGCTTACTGGGTAAAGTTCTTTCTGACGTCAGGCAGGAATACATGGCTTCTCCCTGACTCCAGTTTCTTCCTCCCAGCATTCAGTTCCGTCTTCCCCGCCTAGCTCTATTCTGCCCTATACAGGCCAAAGCAGCTTCTTTATTCATTAATCAATAAATGCAACACATATACAGAAGCATGCAAATGGATGGAAATAGAACACACTATCCTGAGTGAGGTAACCCAGACCCAAAAAGATGAACTTGGGATGTACTCACTCATAATTGGTTTCTAGAGATAAATAAAGAACCTTCATCTGGAGATGGATGGAGATAGAGACAGAGACCCACACTGGAGCACTGGACTGAG
>NW_026067999.1:593123-617905 GCF_014885135.2 Alexandromys fortis
GGCGGGGAGGAGGCGGAAATCTTTTTTTTTTCAATAAAAAATTATATTAAAAAAAAAGAAGGACCTCCCACACCAAATGGCAGCCTTACGATGGCAGCTAGTGTGTCCCCAATGTGAGAGCTGTGGCTGACAAGGATAAGGGCTTCACTGAGTCAAAGACAGGACATGTCCTTCTGAAAAGAAAGACATCTCAGCTTCTATGTCAAGTACCTAGAGATTCAGGGAGCTTATAGCTACTGAGAAATTTACCCACCCTGGTCTGGGGATCAGAAGGGGAAGAATGAGTCAAGGATCCCATCAATAAAGTAGGAATGGCCCCTGCATACTTCTTGAGATGATAGTTAAAGCTGCAGAAGCTATTTGGACATACCCTTTGCCCATGTAAGCCCGACTTGTGTAGCAAATGTTCTCATCAGTTTGGTCAGTCCTATGTGGCAAGAACTTCTTGTTTCCTTAGATGAACCAGTATTTTTGGAAAGAAACCCAAAAGGAATGCAATAATGTTAAAAACAAGGCAAAAGTTTGCTATTGATGACACTCCCCTGGGCAATGGTTGGGGAAAAACTCTTGAATGACAATCTTTGCTTAGAAAAATCAATATGTTGGACAACAAGGGGAAAGGGCTCTTAGAGCATGGAGCTATAGATGGTGAGCTCACTCAAAGTAGAACCCGCCAAGATCTTACTATAAATGGTCTCAGGTGGAGAAAAAGGCAGCAGATCCAAGTTTCCCTGTGCTACAGATCAGCAAACCAATGAAAGGTCCAAGGAGCAAAGGAAGTGCTGTCCTTGTAGTTTCCTCTGATAAGAAGTCAGGTGATCTGGCTCTCCAAGTATGTCTGTTTGCCTGTGTTATAACAGGGTCCCCCTGCTTTGTCTTCTGCCACCCTCCACTGACTGGCATAAACCTGGCCACCTGAGGAGCTTCACGGCTCAGGAAACAAAACTGCTGACTGCCCTGCCTCTCTCTCTGTCTCTCTGTCTCTCTCTGTCTCTCTCTGTCTCTGTCTCTCTCTGTCTCTGTCTCTCTCTCTCTCTCTCTCTCTCTCTCTGCCTCTCCTCTCTGCCTCTCTCTCTGCCTCTCCCTGCCTCTCTCTCTGCCTCTCTCTCTGCCTCTCCTCTCTGCATCTCCTCTCTGCCTCTCCTCTCTGCCTCTCCTCTCTGCCTCTCTCTGCTTCTCTCTGCCTCCCTCTGCCTCTCTCTGCTTCTCTCTGCCTCCCTCTGCCTCTCTCTCTGCCTCTCCTTGCCTCTCCCTTTTGTCTCTGTAAAGGCTGATGAAACACATGGTCAGTGTGGATGAAACACGTGTTCAGTGGCTCATTTATGCAGTAACCACTCAAAGAACAGTAAAGAACTCACGCTAATACATCAGCTCCAATCAGGAAGGAGCAGCCAAGGGTGCTTGGTACTACAACAGCAAGGAAGTTAGTATGACGGAAGTCTGGCGTCTGGCTTGAGGCATTTGGGCTACTTTTGTAGCTCTGTCTTTTAGCCAGTGGGTTTGGGAGGCTCTGAGCATAGAGGAAGCAGCTCAGTAGATTTTCCCAGATGGTGAAGACAGCCTGTTTACCCCCTACTTAGTTTTGTGAACACTTGAGAGTGAGTCCCCGGAAGTACTGTATAGAACTGGCAACTGTTACATTGAGTTGTAGCAACACATTGAAAATATACTAAAGCTTCAACATAATGAACATTGGTTTCTCAGTCACACAAAGTCCCCAATGGATGTTTCTGATGGATACCCTACCTCTAAGACTAGAGAGCGGTATATAGGCCCTCACATCTTGTGTTCAACTGTCTTCATTAGGTGGCTTCCTACAGGCCCTTATGAAAAGGATTGGAGCATCACATTTGAAAGGAAGGTTTCTACGAGCCAGGTATTGAAGTGGGTCCCACTACTTTTATTCCCTGTTAATTGGCTAGCATTCAGACATGATCCCCACTTAGTGCAAGGTAGACTGGAAACTGTAGTCCGGGAATAAGGGGAGATAAATGGGATCAACAGCGAGTCACTCAACCCTAGATGAAATGTTCTTGGACGGGCTGGCGTTGCGCTTCTGCTTGGAAAGCAGGCTAGTTCTGAGGCATAGTCAGCCTTCCATTACTGTCACATATATCTGAGACAATCATCTTATTTAAAAGATGGTTTATTTTGGCACCCAACTTTGGAAGCTTCAAGCGACAACATGGTTGATTATTCCTGTTACTTTATTGCCTATGGCAACATAGCACATTGGGGCATGGAGTGCACAGAGAGGCAAAATGCAGCCATCTCAAAGTCAGTCAGTGAAGAAGAGAGGAAGAAGAGGTCCAGACATTCCATTATTCACTTCAGGAACATATTTCCAATTGTCTAAAGAGCTTCTATAAAGCCTCACCTCTTAAAGTTTGCCCTGGGTCAAAGACTAAGCTTTTAACACTTGGACCTCTGAGGTACACGTATCCAAACTATGTTACATAGGAAACAAGAACCGAGCTCTAAAAAGGTAAGGGACAGCTGATTCGGGCTGTATCCTTTGGGGCCCAGTACACACTAGTGACAGTGATGGGAGAGAAGGGAACTAAGGCAGAGGTTGGCCAGGAAACGAATGCTAGGCCGGTCCAAGGTTCAGAATTAGGCCAAACAATTATAAGTTCTAAAGCAGGAGCCATTACCTACTCTCCCTATCCCCATGCAGGCTCCCAAGAATCTCTACTCCACCTCCCTCCCACCTTCCTTTCCTGCAGTGAGTGTTGTTCATGTTCTGGAAAGCTTTGTTCCTCTCTCCCATCAAAACAACCATTTCCTGGGGATTCACAGGGCTGGAAGGAGGTAGGAAACAATAATTCAACAAATCAAATCCCACCAAGGTGGTAGCAATCTGCCGCGGTTGCTGAGAAACCGATGAGAAAATGAATGTAGAGTACCTTGCAGGGTGCCTGGCACATGCTAAGTCAGAGCTCAGTAAACAGTTTATCATTATCTTCCCGTGGATGTGTGAACAAGAGGCTGTAAAGAATCAGTTATTGAGGAGCTAGCAAAGTCCTGGGAACTAAATTGCTTCCTCCTGTCCTTCCCACCTAAATGTCTCATTATTGAACTGAGGCCTTGTACTCATTGAAAATTGTCCTGGTTGAGTTGGCGATCCTTTAGGGCACGAGGTTCATTGCTTAGGGTGACTCTGAAAATCCCTGGAAGAGCTGGACATCTGTCTAATGTTCTGAGCATCTTTGTCTCTTTTCCAGGCAATTACTAGTCCTGGGTTCCAGCTGCCCAGCTAGCTGGACCGTGCTGGACACACCTGTCCTCTTACACCTTTCCTCCAGTCTTGTACTTGTTGTAGAAAACCCTCCTCCGCTCTCCTATTTCTTCTGCAGAAATGCTGACCAAGTGGCAAGATGCAGTGCATATTCCCTGTGCCGTAAAGGTTACATGATGGGAAAACACTGTGAATGGAACAGATGAGAAAGAGGAGCGGACATAGTTCTTATTTTGAGCATCACCCTTGTTTCATTCCTACTTGATCACACACAGTGTGTGTGTGTGCATGCGTGTGTGTGTGTGTGTGTGTGTGTGTAAGTAAGTAATCACATGCATTCAGAAGGAACTCTTTGCCTAAGTAGGAACTATTGCCTGTATTCTCCATTGCCAGCTAGCTAGATGTTCTAGAGCTGATCTTTTAACTTCCCCACCCAACCTCTGTGTTGTTTATGCCACATTAGCTTAAACCAGACACTTGCTTTAAGATAAATACAATGAATATTTAGTGACTTGAAACAACTCAATAGCCATAAGATCCTGCCAAGTGTATTGTTCTTAAGAGAGTTGCCCCCGGGCAGAGGGATGCTTCTGAGAAAACAGAATTCAGGAAAGACATCACACTGTTTAAAAGATAAATAAGCCCTCCGCACCCCATCCACACATTGTCTGCATACTTTTCAGAGCAAGGTTGCCCTCGTTATCACCATCATTAGCATCAGGCGGTGCGCACTAGGAGGTGAAGTGGTGTTTATTTAATTTTGGTCCCTGAGTTGGAACACAGGATTACTAGAGGAGAGACTTCCTCTGTTATTTATCCCAGGGACATCTTGCAAATAATATTAAAAGGTCTTTCTGGAGGGCCTCCAGATACATTTCACCAAAGGAACATATCAACTAAACTGACCATCCCTTCCAAAATTTGCTTTTGATAGCTAGTCCTCTCTGGTCTCCTTGGGAGCCTTGCTTTTTACAAAATCTTGAGTTACATTTCTCATGAGCTGGTTCATTTGAGGCCTGGGCATTGTTATTAAAGCATGATGTCTTCTTCACATGAGGCAGAAAAGGGTCCACCTTTTCTGGGGAAACACATGACCCTGCATAGTGGCCTAAATTAGTGATGTTATGATCACTGACATTTTGAAGGTTTGGTTGGCATAGGTGATAATGTTGGTATGCTGCCATGTCCCTCACATTTACCTCTTACTAGAGGCTGCTTACTTCAAACACCTGTGACTCTCCCTAGAAGTTTATTTTTTTAGGTCTGGTCTCTGGAGTGCGCTAGGTCTGGCCTGCATGCTGGTTAGTTCGAAGTGTCAAAGAATGAACACATCTTTCACTAGCCCTTGACCAGTGATGGCTGGAATCCTAGCCTCTCCGTTGCCATAGCTCTGGAGAACATGCTCTTCACTATTTATTGCCGTTCCCTAGTGGAACTGAGCTCCAGTTGTTTAAGCTGGTAAATTGCTTCCTAATTTTGCTTTTTTTTTTTTTTCCTTTCCAGGCTCTCTGCTTCATTTCTTCTCTGGTCTTTTCCGACCCGCCCCCAAACACACTATTTTCCAGCAATTCTTTGTCTTAAGGTCTTTCTAAGTGGGAAACCCAAAATAACTTGCCAGCTGGGCTCACTCAAAACCAGCAACTCTCCCTGCAATATTCCTCACCATGCGCATCACCAGGGGCAATGACCATTGAGTTTCCATTGTGGCAGTAGCCTTATATGTTATATATGCGACACAGTCCTGTACTTCTTTCACGGTAAGGCAGGAACCAGAATAGTGGGAGGCAATCAGTCCAGTAACCCGGTTCCATGAAGAAAAGACCGTCTGGATATTGCCCAAATCTCCATACTGGAAAGCACAAAATGGCCAATTTCCTTTTGGATAAGAAATAAATGCTTGCTTATTGAGTCTCTAAAGATATGACTAACTATCTCAGGTTCATATCCTTCCTTAACTTTGAGTGCCTAAAGGTGGAGGCCATGTTACACTCAGGTACCGTTTTAACACTGCCAGCTAACTTGATTATTTCTTGTAAGGTCTAGTCTCTATGGAAAGATATCAAGATAGACCGGAAGGTTCTTCCTGATTAGTGTCTCGAAGTTTCTCAATTAGAATCCCATTTCTTTTTCCATGGCTTTATCATTCCCGGCTTAAATTTATTCTATCTGTCAGGGGAACATAATGCTCGAGCTTTATCAGTCATATACCTAATCAAGACAGTCGAGCACAGCACTGAAAATTAGTTTATCAGCTTCTTTCTAGAAAATCAAATTTGATTGGGGGGAGACTCAATTCTGACTGCCCAAGGTAAAGCAGGAAGTGCCAGATATAAGGATAAATGCAAGTAAAGACGAGAAACAGTAAGAAGGCACACATGTGTAGATTTTCCTAGGACTGGGAGCACAGAAAGTCTGGAGTGAGTGTGCTTGGTCATTTTAAAAGCAGACAGAAGTCATGCCAAAATGAAGACCATCTTCCTTATGCTTTTGTGGTACTTGTTCTTGTGACGTGTACCCCCAAACTCAGTCTCCTTTATGTCTCCTCTCAGCACACCAGGAACAGCTAAGCTGCTGCAGCCTTTGCACCTTAACACTGCCCCCTTGTGGCCCACTGAAGAACGTTCATTCTGTGTTTCATTCCCTCACAACTCCCCTAGAGATGTTCTAACACTTAGGCTGAGCAAGCTCTTTCTTGCTTAGGCGAACGTATTTTACTCTGGCCTAGTTATCACAGAGTCCCTCTTTGCTTCCTGTTTCCCGCTTATCCCTTCTTTTATCTTCCTGCTCTCCAGGAATCCTTTGTTCTTGTGAGTGAGAAGATGACCCTATTGCCCTTGGTAAGTGGGGAGAGAAAGCTACTTAAGCCCTTGTGCAAAGAAGGAAAACCGAAGGATTTTAAGTGAAACTATGCATAGCTAAATGGCAAGAACTTCAGAATCCTTGAAAGTGCTCATGAATCCACATATACAAGATATATAAAGTTTTGCTCTTGTTCTTTCTCCTCTAGTCTTCCTGCCGATTTTTAAAAAATATTTCTTACATCTTTTCCTACCATCTTGAATTTCTGATACTGTGATAGCACTATTGTCTCTTTTTGTTTTTTTAAAATATGATGGTAGAGCCAAGGAGGACAGCGCTGAAGGTCTTGATGAGCATTCCATGGGCCA
Organism: Alexandromys fortis; assembly: GCF_014885135.2. NCBI lineage: Eukaryota > Metazoa > Chordata > Mammalia > Rodentia > Cricetidae > Alexandromys > Alexandromys fortis. Next base: position 599,529 of record NW_026067999.1, read on the forward strand.
GGCGCCGGAGCAAGTACTTTACTTAAGAGAGCTCTCTTCACATTACAACCATCCCACATGAGAGGCCTTTATTTTTCAGTCTTACAGAGAGGGAAACTGAGGCTTGGAACTAACTTTCCCCAAGGCTATCCAACCGGCAGTTAGTAAAAGTTGAAGTTTGAGCCTGGGCCCAGAATGAACTGGCACCATTTGTACACCAGTGCTTGATGAGGGGCTCGCAGGCCTTAAGAAAAGGGAAAACACTGAGCCCAAGTCCTCTGTACTCTAGAATTCTACAACTCCTTCCTTCTAGTGACCCCTCAGAGGGTCTATTTCTGGCATAGTGGTTTCTGGAAAATGTCCTCTAATGACATAGGATTATAAACAATCTTTTTTTCCCAGAACAAAAATTTAACCTTTGCATCTCAATCTAATTAGAAGTATTTTCTCTTTCAGAAGGCAGGTTTTTCCCCCTCTTCATTCCAAATTTAAGAGGTTTCTTTGTTGCCAGAAAAAAAAAAATTCCCTCACACCCTAGCTCTTCAAGATAACAGACCAGGCCTGGGACCTCAAAGGTGACTTGTGCTTTTGTGCAAACTGCCCTTCTAGCTCAGGCACCTGAGAATGTTTGGAGGCTGGGTGTCTGGTGGGAAGTTGTAGAGGCTCAGCTGAAGGCAGGGATTAGCAGTGGTAGATGGCACCGGTCACTGTCGATTTAAGCAAGCCCTACCACCTCAACAGGTCCTCGGGATTGTATCCGGTGATGCTGGGGCGTTCTTCTTCCCTTCTATGGAGACTCATCAAAATGTGAGGAGAACAGGTCTCTCCTCCTAATGTCAGGGTCGGCCCTCTATAGAAAATAAACACTGGCCTCTACCTAGAGCGAGTCCTTGTCCTCATATCACCCCCGCACAGCTGTCTAGGAACTGGTATTCCCTTGTAGAAATGTATTCCTTCATCTCCATAGGAAATATGAGCCTGGAAAGAACAATGGAGAAAGCAGACAACCTTGGGAAAGTGTGGATTTGGTTTCTGCCTTGAGAACTAAGCCAATAAAAAAGGTGATGTCTCTTTAGAGAAAATAGAATAGGAAATGCAGGTCTAGACCACAGTAGGTCCCCAGATAATTTTTGAAAGGATGGATAAATGAATGAACACAAATCTGGTTTCCTACTCCTGCCTTCTTATGCTAGGACCTGCAATGGTCTCAAGGGCCATTTTTAATCCTTAGGAGGCAGGCTAGCGACTGTTAGGACAGTAGATGAGAAAATAAATGGAGAGCTTTATGGCATTATTTACCAGAAAGAGAAAGGAAATAGAGTGACCCACCCAGCCAGGCTCCCAGATTTCTCTTCAACTCTTCTAGAGGCCAACAAAGACATGGTGTATCAGGCCTGAGAACTGGGGCTTCCCTCTTTTCAGTTCTGCTTAGCTCACATCTTCCTCAGTGTCCTTTAACGTCTGAAACAAAGACAATGGGTCAGATAATGTGCTTCGGTGGAAGAAACACAGTTTTGAGACCCAGTGTTCACTGTGCTGTGTGAACTTGAACAAGCCACTTGACCTTTGGGTGTCAGCTTCCTGCTCTGTAAAACAGGAAGGATGGATTGGACTAGTGACCAGTCTAAACTTATTTAGACAAAAGAGCCCTAGAAATCTAACTGGACTCTGCCTGAGAGATTTCTCTCTCTCTTGCTGAGTGGCAGCATTTCCTTCATATGCTCCCATCAGGGAAAACTGTACGCATGTACACACAGACACATATACCCTGTGTGTGTTCTTATGTTTTTGTATTAACATTGCTACAGGAATACAGTGAGAATGAAAAGTATGAGATGATAAACTAAACATATACAACTTTTGTAGCACCCCGGGCCATGCATTTCTCTTTTTCTCCAGGACCATCTTCAAACTGTTGATGTCAATGGCCAGTTAATGACACTGGATCTGTGCTCGCCATAGTTTTAAACCAGTTTAGGAGCAGATCTAATAACTGTATTCACTTTCTGACAAAACTTTCCACAGTCAATGCCTATCTATACTAAGGTTGGTCCCAGCTGAAATCTGTACGACCACCATAGCTTTAATAACATAAGTAGTGGTTTCAATAACTCATTTCCAATGTTAATTTGGAGGACTGTATAAGTCTCTGCACGTAAAATAGAGCCAAATGTAAGGTGTGTGACTGCTTTGTGTTGGTTTTCATATTGTAACCAATTTAGAAATGCGTTCAAGTAATAATTATGTTCAGAGCTTTGTGCGATGTTTAAAGCTCAGAAAATTCAATCACTGGAGTAAGTAATTGACAATTACTACACCCCGTGGGGAGAGAAAACCCATTTTTGAACCCAGTTGGAGTTGCTTCCTAGATAGTGCACCCTGGGTCCTGAGTGGTGAAACCATATGTGTATACGGCATTAAAGGACAAAAATATGCTGGCCAATAGTTAATGACCAGTGATTTTTTTATACAGAATTGGTTAATTTACTGAGGGTATTGTGTAAGTCCTAGTGAAAAGTGGAAATAGAATAAGAATGGGGACTGAATGGAAGGGAGCAGGATTTTCTCAGAGGGCCCTAGCAAACCACCTTTGCAAGAGGGAGAAACTTCTCACCTCTTCATGAGATTAGGGTCCATAGGGAGACAATGTGAGGGCCAGAGGGAGGTTGAGAGGGTTTGGGGTGATAATGTTTTCCATGTTTTCTGTGACTTAAGAAGGAAGATCAGTCACTATGAAAACCAGATCACTAGCTGTCCTGCGGTCTAGCTGTAGGTTGAGGAGCAACCCTGATTGCACATTAGAATCACCTGGTGAACCTTATATACTCCAGGGCCCAAGCTGCATCCCATAATTGTGGAATCAGTCTTGGGGGTGGGATCCAGGCATTGTATGTTTTAATTGATCCCAGGAAATTCTAGTGTGCAGCTCAGTTTGAGAGCCAGTAATAGGCAAGTACTTTCAAACCCATCGCTCAAGGATCTTGTTGACACGAAGATCCTGATTCAGTGGATCTGGGTTTTGGCTTACGATTCTGCATTTCAAACAAGCTTGTGAGGGATGCTGTTGTAGCTGCTCCACGGACTTCAATTTCAACAAGGATGTAGACAGTCCTGCAGACCAGACCTAATTGATAACTGGTACTTGCTCCATATAAACTAGGGCTATTGGTGTTTTACCACTGGAGAAAATAGCTCCTAGGAAACTTCCAGGATGCACAGCCATGTGCCATGTAACAATGCTTTAATCAAAGAAGGACTGCAGTACAATAGTTATTCCATAAGATTGTATCACCAAGTAACATCATAATCATATCTGATTGTCCAGACACGGCCTGTCGGTTGAGTTTACAATTGACAAACTTGACCAACACTATGGATCTCAGCATATATCAAAGTCATTAAGTGACATGTGTCAATCATTTAAAAAATAATTGCTATAGGGAAGAAACTTGTCTTGATTAGAAAAAAATCTAGGTGAGATTTATTTTGTTGGAACAGGATAATGAGTCACATTTGCACCCTGTTTATGATAAAGAGCATCACTGGGAACAGACGTAGTCTTTGATTCCTCCAGAACTCCTCAACAAGGACAGAGGCCCAAAGACGGGACTTTTAAACCTTGCTTGAGCCTCTTAGCCTAGAATATGTCCAAATTAGCCCAGGTCATTAAAGTTGTTTTCCCTTAAGTGAAGTCCACTTTCTGAATGACCTCAGTCCAGTAATCTCAATGGCTCCACGGGGCCTTCAAGCAACACGTGATCTTGGCTCAAGTTGCTATGAAATAAATCCCTTCCCACTTGCCCACCACACTGAAGTAGCCACTCCTGAAGTCTTTGCTTAGAGCTGCTTGATTCCTCAGACCAGGCACCCTGTGCAATCTTTTGGCTAGCTTCTATGGTGAAGATGCTTTCAGTTCATAAAATACAGTCAAACCTTTATCTAGATGGTGATTTGGGCATCTAAAAGGGCTCCTAGTATACCCTGTAAATGCTTGGCTCAGAAATCAGGCTTTCCCTGAGTCAGGGACTTTGCTACTGGAGTTTATAGCACATGCTGAGATTCTTTTAGTTTGAGTTGGCACAGGGTCTTCAGGGGGTGCTTTCAGTGGTATGAGTTAGGATGTGACTGAGGACATTAGGGGTAAAGATAGCAGGTTATTTTCAAGCTGCTGCTGTGTGTGAGAGAGAGATATACATAGTCTTAAATATGCACAATAAGGAAATAGGTGAATTTTAACATCTGGAGAATGACCAAATTATCTGAATGGTGATAATCAAGTAGCTTGCTTTTTAGATGACACCGCAAATGAAGCCTCCTTATAAAAGAAAGTAGCACTTATATAAATAAAAGTATGTCAGCTTAAAGTAGATTCCTGTGCAATGTTGTGGAAGAGATAGCCAGAGAATCAGGGTAGCTTGTACAGATGGTAAATGCGGGTGTGCTTCTGCTCACTGACTTACCACCCGGGAGATGTACATGAGATCACCTCCATCATATATGTAGTTCCTTATAAAGAGAATAGTCATTCTGAAGTATTTTCTGGTTACAGTAGACAAACACAGAATGATCCCACATTCTTTGTCCACAAAATCCTTTCACATATATACTGTCTCATGGGAGTCCCTCACAGTGGAGGTGGTGGCCACCATTATGCTATCCCATGACACCAAGGGCCCACCTTGTACTCTTCCTCAAAGTTCATATACCTCTGTAGTAAGTAACTGGTCTTGCTGAGCATTGACCGCTCTAGGTTCTAGTTTTCTCATCTGTCAGAAATGTCTGGAATAGGTTAGAGGAATGCTTATAAAATTCAACACCCCAGTTCACCAGGATTCTACAAATGGCAACCCCGTGGTCAGAAGACAAAGGGTGACAATACCACGCCCAGAAATGCTTGAATATTCATTCACGTACCAATTCATCCAGAAAACATTTCCTAAGTGCCTACTGTTCACTAGACACAGTGTCAGCTCGAAGGAGGAAGGCAGTCTGCTGCTCGTAAAGAAACAAGGAACTACACAAATTCAGTATGAGGGCAGAGTCGGGACTAGACAAGGTTAAGTCTGAGTCCTGTGGGATCTCCGTGAGAATGAAGGAAGTGTCTTTTGAGCTGGGTCCCAACATCTAACCCATAAGCAGAAGTTATCTGGGTAAAGACAAAGGCCAGAGAGGGCTCCAGGCTGAGGGGGCAGAACCTGTCTGTGGCATAAGTTGATATTTATAATACAGCAAATCTGTGACTTTACAAGCCTCTAGGTCCAGATATGTTCTCAGACCTTCCTTTCCCACCATTCTACATTGCCATTTCTCCCACAGTCTGTCTAGGGGACATATAGGCTACAGGGGTGAGGCCGAGCAACTGACCAAGAACAGAAAATGAAAGTAGGTCCAGAGTGCCCATGTGCCATGCTCTTCTAAGCCATCATTGTCATCATTTACTAGCTCTCTCTCTCTCTCTCTCTCTCTCTCTCTCTCTCTCTCTCTCCCTCTCTCTCTCCCTCTCCCTCTCTCTCTCCCCCCTCTGTGTGTGTGTGTTCTCTATTTATCTCCTTCCACCATGCTCTTAAACACAGTGATAATGAACATAGGAAAAATGGTTGGTGAGTTTTTTAAACGTATTTGAAAATGAAGTTTTAGGAAACCCAAACACAAGGAGACGTTCCCTGCTCCCTTTGATTGAGTTTAAGTTAGTGGTTGCTATGATGCTCTTCGATTTGAAAAAGCCCAAGTGCATCCTCTTCCCACACTAATCAGCAGCTTGGCTGAATGGGGATGATGGGCCTCTACCTCCTTCGAAGTCATTAACTACCTTCTGGCCTCATCCTCAGGGAGATAGACTTGCCCTTTGAACCCTCAATTCATGAGTTGCTATTTTTATTCTCAGGGCATACATAGCCAGGACTTCTAATACCAGCTTCTGCAGCAGCAATGGCGGAGGCATCACCCTCTATCAGCACCCCTTGTCCACTGCTGACAGTGTATGGAGCTGTGGGAGGGTATTGCTTGGCAGGTTGAACAAGAAGAGCTGGGACAAGTAGAAGAGAGAAAGAGCCTTTCTGGAGTATGGCAAGCTAGATGATGGAAGCTGTTTGTATTTTCTTGACCGGGGTGTCCCTGAGAATAGTGTCATACCTGGTAGAGAAGAAGCAGCAGAAACAGCCCGTCTTGGTATGCCAGTGACCCTCCAGAGAAACGGATGGAGTTATTCCCAGGCAGTCTTTGGCTGAGAGCTCTTACAGCAAAAAAGGCGGAAGTGAGACTGTCCAGTGGCTTCCTTTCTTTTTTACTCCCGAAATACTTCAAATTCATTTCCTCCACCTGCACTCTGGCGTGGCCTGCATGCTATTTAGCTTGTCATGTCTGTTTCCAGAAACAAGGAGGCCCCAGAAAAGAAGGACCTGCAAGTCTTCCTGTCACTTCTGTGACCTGAGGACAGGTGGGTACCGGCTAGTAGGCTGAGTGATGTCCTGCCATTGGTTCTCTGATAGAATTGCCGTAGTCACTTCAGGCTGTACTCCCCAATAACAGAAACACCAGTAAGGACGAGCTAGAGCAGAGCCCCAGGGAGAAACTAGACTTCTGACAGGTTCATGAGTTTGTTGGGAAACACGTGGCCTCCACTTTGACTAGGTCTTATTCTCAGGTTGTCTTTGCTGCAGTTCTCCTCATGCGATTGTTCTGGCTAGAGACCAAAATACGGAGAGGATGCCTGAGAGTGGCCTGGAATTCTAGTTCCGCTTTCAGAGTATACTTAAGCTAGTTATCTGACTTCACTGTGGAATGAATTTCCCTGTTGACCAAATGTGCATGATTCTAGTCTTCCGAAAACGTCATCTCACAGACTGAGCAGTCAGTCATGCACTGGAATTTCTCAGCAGAGGGTGGAACCAGGCAAATGTGCAACTACTCCATATCTTGCTGTCTGTGGGAGGCAGCCAACCGTGCAAAGGTCCCTTCTTCGTGGCCTTATCGGGACAATGCTGGGAAAGGCAGCAGGCATGTTGGGGTAGAGACCTCTGGGAAGTCCCCTACCCTGGCAAGGTCCCATCCTCCCACCCTGATCAGGAGAGTTCTGCAGGAGGCGGCAGGCCTAGATCAGGGCCAGGCAGAGGGAACTAAGGGAGTTTCCCAGGAAACAGTGAGGGGCTAGCACTTGAGGTGAAGGCATGTGCAAGTGACTGGTAGAGAGGCATTCAGAGAGTTGCCTTCTTTTCCTCAGGAGTGGGTGAGGGGAAGTTGAAGGAAGGAAGGACTAGGGAGGGAGACTATCACTTCTGGAAATCTAAATAGACACAGTCCTTATGAGGAAGTACAGAAAACTCAAAGATGGCACAGAGTATGTCTTGGTTTCTGCTGTTACCTCTTAGTCATCAGTTTTGGGCAGGTGTCTGGAGGTGGCTTCTCTGACAGTTGCTGCCCTTGTCCTTATCAGTTCCACCTAAGCTTCTCCTCATCTTTTTCTCATTCTTTCATGGGAATTCCAGCCAGTGTATGATGTAGGAGGGTCTTCTATCTATCTGTTGCTTTCATTGGTTAATTAATAAAGAAAACTGCTTGGCCTGATAGGTCAGACCATAGGTAGGTGGGGAAGACAGAACAGAATTGTGGGAGAAAGAAAGCAGAGTCAGGCAGATGCCATGCTTCTCCTACCCAAGACGGATGGTGGTTAGACTCATGCCGGTAAGCCACAGGCAAGTGGTGATACACATTAATAGAAATGGGTTAATCAAGATGTGAGAGTTAGCTAGTAAGAGGCTAGAATTAATGGGCCACGCAATGTTAAAATGAATACAATTTGTGTGTTGTTATTTCGGGTGTAAAGCTAGCTGTGCAGGAGCCGGGCAGGATGAAAAGCAGGCCTGCTTGCCTCATCACTACAAGTGTGAGGGACCAGTTGGACCTTTATGGAGGAAATCTTCGATTACTACAGCCTCCACAGGATTGTGTGCCTCGGCAATAAACGTTTAGCCAGCTGTTGCTGCTGCCTCCTCTGGTGTGTTGTTTCCCCCTACAACACAACATGCTACAGATCTTGTCTGATGGAAAACGTACAGCTTCTCTAGATTATTAGCTTCATGAAAATAGAAACCTCATCTCTTACTCATAGCTTAAATGATAGTCCTCAGAATGCAGTAAGCATACACAAAATAAATGGGTTACATAAGTAAATGAATGTATGCATGTGAAAATGATTGTCATTTTGAAAATATGACGTTTTCTGGGCTAAATTAAGTTTCTGTCTTCTCAAGAAGAACTAAGCCCTTTGGCTAGGGTAAGTGCCCTCAGCCTTTCTAGAAGCAGGCTGCCTCCCAACTGTCCTAAGGAGATTTCTTGCCATGGTACTGGGTCAACTTGTAGTTTCCAGAGGGCAGATTGCCCACAGGGACACGGGCTTTACGGTCCTCCCTTGGAATTACTGCAATGTTTCTTGCCAATAGCATGACACACCAGTTATACGCTACAGAGCTGTTTGTACTTTCCCCACCCCCTCCTTCCTCAAAGCAACTCCTTATTCTGTGCATTTGACATATTTTGATGGCTTGAAAATGTCTTGGAATTGTTCATTTGTTAAGACTGCATTTAAAACACCATGATGTGGCTTACCTCTCTCTCTTCTTTGAGAGATTGTGATGGCAGTTTAGGGGTGAGAGGATAAGGGCATGATGACCACAGGACTAAAGTCTGGTATAGGGGGTTCTTCTATGTGTTGCTTTTATTGGTTAATGAATAAAGAAACTGGCTTGGCCTATAGCAAGGTAGAAGGAAGGCAGAGTCGGAGAGAAGTCATGTAGCCCCTCCAGACACAGATGCCCAGACTTTCCCCAATAAGCCACAGCCTCATGAGGATACACGGATTAAGAAAAACGGGTTACATTAAGATGTAAGAGTTAGCCAATAAGAAGTTAGAGCTAATGGGCCAAGCAGTGATTTAATTAGTACAGTTTCTGAGTGGTTATTTCGGGGCTAAGTGGCTGGGAACTAACTAGTGGCCTTCTTACAACAGAAGTCTACATAGGTAAGACAGGTGAGGTCAAGAATCGGTTTTGCCTCAGGCTTTTCCAGTGAAATTGAGGATTATTGAATTATTATTAAGCCCAACCACACTCCAGGGCTGTACAGATCCCTGAGTTAGACATGGTGCCTGCCTTCTCCATGGTAACAAGGCTAAATATGGACGCGTTTCCATGGAGAGCCATACTGCAGCTGCAGCCCTGCTTCCTCCAGGAAGCATCCTCTCTGGGCTTCTTTGGCCCCCTAGGAAGTGGCTGTCAGTGTTCAGGAAGCATGTAGGGCATCAAGACCATGGCTTTCACCTTGGACAATTTTTGTTTCCAACAGATCCTTCATTTCTCCTAGACCTAGACCCATCAGCTCTCCTTTTTCTTGGTAATTAGATGCTGGGGGAGGGCAGGGGTCACAAAGATGGACACGTGAGCCTAATGGGTTCGATGACCATGCATGAAAACCATTCCATCTTCCCTTTGCTCTGAGGAGCGGGGTTTCCCAGGATCAGAGCAAAGGGAATGTGATTGGCTAGCGGGAGACAGTAAAGACAACTATAATGAGCCTTGGGTAAACACACTGCTCTCTCAATCTCCAAACCTATTGGAAGAATTTTTGCCACAGAGTTCTTGAAATGCTTTCTGAAATTTTCCATAATTTCAAAACAATCTCATAATTACATCTACAAAGAGTTTTTTTTAATGTGCCATTCTATAGCCAAAGACTATTCAAATGAGACAAGGTTTTGTTTTTCTTTAAGAGAAAGTAGGTCTGCTGCCTTTTCAACTTTGAACTAGCTCAAATCTCTACATTTAACTGTCTGACAGAGCAATGTGGAATGAAACTTTGTTTTTGTTGAAAGATCAAAATATAAGCTGAGTATTAGGCTTAAAAATATCCTGTTTAACATCACTTGGCTATTTAGAGATTACATCATGTGTGTTTATAACTTAATCGCCTGTTAAATTGGGTCTTTATAAGCACAGCTGATCATATGGGTGTGTTCGTGTATATTAGGAAATATCTATAATGAGTATGTATACATAGTGAGCTGGGTTGTGCTGCCCAGTTAACTAAGCTATGGAAACTATTTTGAGACTGGAGAGATCTTGCGAGGCAGTTATAAATAGTCTCTTAAGAAAGATTCTTATTGTGTGTTCTGTGTTGCAGGCCACGTGGCACCAGAGCCAAGTGATGGACGACCTGCAGTCCCAGAACCTCTCTATGGACATGACTGATTCCTCCCCCACTCTGGCCAACAACAGACTAGAGAATGGCATGGCCCAGCTGATAACTACCGAGGCTTGGAACATCAACTCCACTGACCTGGTCAAGAAGGCCCTGGTGACCGTGCCGACCCCATCCATTCTGAACCCCCCAGCTGAGTCTCAGAGTGGCATGGCTCTGAAGGTAGCGGCCACTGTGCTGCAGCCCCTGTGCCTCGGGGAAAGCCCGGTGGTGATGCCCATTCACATGCAGGTGGAGGGAAGCTCTGCGCAGGAGCTCAACCCCAACGGCAATGCCACCTACGTGATGACAACACAAGGCCCCGTACAGCTGCCAGTGGTGTTAGAGCAGCATGTTTTCCAGCACCTCAACTCCCCCCTGGTCCTGCCACAGGAGGCCCCATGCTCCTCCAATGCTATCCACAACAACCTCTTCCAGGGGGCCGAGGACTCCGAGGCCCAGCCTCAGCTCCTGGACCTGCGGATCCCAAGCCAGCCACAGGAGCCCACATTGCCATTTGAAGCGGTGCTCCAGAATTTATTCCCCACCCAAGGCTCTCTGGGCCCCCCACCTTGCCAGCCTCCTCCTGGCTATGCTCCAGTGCCTCCGCAGCCCTTTAACTCTCCCTTGTCTCCCCTGGTCCCACCAGCTACCCTCTTGGTGCCCTATCCTGTGATTGTCCCCTTGCCAGTGCCAGTGCCCATTCCCATCCCTGTCCCGGTGCCTCAGAGTTCTGAATCCAAGTTCAGCCCCAGTTTCCCCAAGCCACCATCTTCCTTCAGCCTGCACTCCTTCAAAGGCACCCAGACCACCCTGGAAAAGGATGAACTGAAGTCCCTAGACATCCTCCAGCCAAAAGAGTATTTCCAGCTCAGCCGCCACACAGTCATCAAGATGGGGAGTGAGAACGAGGCACTGGATCTCTCCATGAAGTCAGTACCCTGGCTCAAGGCTAGCCAAGCTAGCCCCCCTGTCTTCCAAGAGGATGCAGCCCTAGACCTGTCCCTGGCAGCCCACCGAAAGGCCGAGGCTCCCCCAGAGACACTGTATGACAGCAGCAGCGTGTCGGCAGACAGCCAGGGTCACACTGCGCTGGAGAAACTTCCTAGCAGTATGGACATGACCTTTGCCCCTGCCAAGTCTCGTGAGGCCTCGGCCATGATGGATAACCACATCAACGGCAGCAATGGCACTGAATTGGTCAGCCAGTCCAGCCACCCTGGCAGTGAGGTGAAGGCTGAAAATAACATTGAGATTGTAAGTGAGCCCCAGGCAGCCAAGGTCATTGTCTCAGTTGAAGACACTGTGCCTGCCATCTTCTGTGGCAAGATTAAAGGCCTCTCGGGGGTATCCACCAAAAACTTCTCCTTCAAAAGAGAAGACTCTGTGCTCCAGGGTTATGACATCAACAGCCAAGGAGAAGATTCCCTGGGAAATGCCGAGCCCCTTAGGAAACCCATCAAAAACCGGAGCATAAAGTTAAAGAAAGTGAACTCCCAGGAAATACACATGCTCCCAATTAAAAAACAACGGCTGGCCACCTTTTTTCCGAGAAAGTAAATAAGGGCTTTAAAACATTTTTATGATTAGGACATGGGGAAAGGTGCATTGGTTTTTTAAAAAGTCATCTAAAACAAATTATCTTTGTTAATTATTTTGGGGTGTAGGTGGGAGGCAGAAAGGCAAATTAGCTAGAATCATTTTCTTTTTTAATTTTTGACTTTTCACAAATGAGTAAATAAGAGCAACCTATTTTTCAAGCAGATTGCACATTTTTTTGCAGCTTTAATGGAATATTGGGTGAATCAGAGGGGTAAAAGCTATTTTCATTGCCACAAAGTGCTTTGATGATGTAATACCTAATAAAGGGTAGGATGAAGATTTCACAATAAATGTTTGTTTGCACTAATTGGTTGCAGTATTCTGTCATTTGTAAAATTTACATTTCTCAACTGGCATGACTGGCCTAAACCCTGGCTTGGAAAGACTCTCTAATTTATTACTGTTTAGAGACCTAAGCTCTTCAGGCATGTTGGGAAATATTGTCTTGTGCCCCAGAGGAGGAGGATTCAGTGTGTATGGTCTCTAGCCAAGTCACTTTTCCCTCTGCGACGTTTTCATGGCAAAGGACTAGGGAGGGTACAGAGAGGTGAGTTTTAAGTACTCAAGGCCTCTTTCATTTCTCGTTATTCTTCGGTGTGTTTCCTTCTTGGACTTCCCCCATCTTAAAAACAAAGGATTGTAAAAGAAAACCAAAGTGCCTTTGGTTGGCACTGAAGCCCATGCCTCTAGTTCCGCCCCTCTGGTGGCTGAGGCTAGAGGGTTGTAAGCTGAAGGCCAACCTGGGCTTCATAGCAGGTCACTTTCTGCCCCCAAAAGAAGTACTTCCTCTTCTCTTCTAGGACCTCAGAGTTAACTGGAAATGGCTGCCCTTTGGCAGGGCAATAAGAACATTGCCCTTAATGATTTGCAAATCCTGTGAGTCAAGTGTTGCTGGTCACTAAGAATCAGATGAAAGTCAACATCATATGAATTTAGACCACAAGAAAGAGAAAGTCTTTGTTGGATTAGCTCAGTCGTTCTCAAATGAGGATGATTGTGTACCCCTCTTCCCCCCGTCCTGCAACCACCACTACCAGAAGATGGCTAGTTGAACATCTTATGATGCAAGATAGCTCCACCCCCAACAAAGAATCACCTGAGCCACAATGACAACCACGCTGACGGCTGCGAAGCCCTGGCTAAGCCACTTCTTGATGGCTGGAAGCAATGCCCTTGGAAGGAGAGAACAGTGGATTGCTCTTCCATGACAACATAAAGCCACCCACACAAACGAGGCGCTGTGAGCAAGTGTCTAAAATAGACCTGCTAGGTGGCACATCGTACTTGGGTCTGAAACGGTGCTGGCGAGAGACTGATTAGAGCAGGCCTGCTTTAAAACTGAAAGCTCTTTCTGTCGCTTTTTTTGCAATTAGTATGTATCCAGCTGTTACTGTGAACATGAACAGGAGGAAAAGCAGTTGTAAGACTGTTCTTTTATTACCAGTCCCTCTGTGACTAGGGTAACAGTTTTAACTGGTCCCGAATCATAGAACCAGAGTGGATTTGGATTTTTCTCTTTCCTGCACTTTTTCTGTGCTGTTCGTACTTCTTTTTGCAAAGTGCAACCAAATAGCTGGCCAACTGCCTGGGCCAGTCTCATTCTACATCAGCCAGACGCCATCTTTTCAGACTTTACATGGTTATAGGCTGTCCTCATTTTTTCTTCCAGTGTGAATTTCTGGCCCTGTCTCCTAAGTACAGTATGCATTGTAGTTTCAAATTAAATAGATGTGTGCTTTGGGACTAGTGTCGCCCATTTGCTTGCTATTGCTTCTCCCTAAGCTTTGGATAGTTTCTGCCGTCATAGAGGATGGCGTAGACTTCTCCCAACCAGCAGGGCACATGTCTTCACAACATATTTGATCTGGTTGTCTAGATTTGGGGAACAAAACTTACAATTTGCTGTTAGAAGCAAGTCCTTAAAGCAATAGGCATACAAGTAGTAAAGAAGGCATTTGTAGACTACAATTACCTTAAGAACCTCAAACCACAAATTTCTCTTGGTTGGAAGGGGAATTCCCTTCTGTCTTCAGATGGAAGCTATGCTTTGGGGAGGAAGAGCAATTCCATCTCTAGATTTTAAGACATTGGGAGCCCTGGTTCGAACCCTGAAATAGGCCTTCTTCAGCTGAGCCACACCTGGCGTATTATCTTTACTATTGATTTCGCCAGGGAAGTGGGGCAAGCATGTATTGTGGGTGCTCGTGGGAGCACTGGAAGACTTGACCATTGGGATTGGTGCACAGAATATTCATTGTGCTGTGCTACCGAGGCAGGGATTCTCTGCTTGTTTTTCTTCCCAGCCTTTGATGAAAGGCATTTTGTTACCTGCTGGCCAGGGAGTCAGGAAAAAGGACAGGGCCCGTATTTGTGCCCAGGCTAAGTCCAGTTGATTGAATTCAACATCCTTTCTCAAGTCAGAAGTTAGCAAATTTTCACATCAGCCTTTGGTGCTATTAGCCTGGAACTCTGCTTTCCTGTCTTGAGGACTGTGATTCCCACGGGGTTCACCAAGTGGGGCACCAGCACACTATCCAGCCACATGGTTTTTCTGCTCAGTTCAGCCCTATAGTCAGTGTTGTGCACACCCATGACTACTGTATCCAGGTAACCTACTTTCAGATCTCAGCCATGGAAGGTTTTCATCAGCTTTCCCCACCAACTTCATTTTCCAGCTCTTCTCAGAAATATGTTGAGCCAACTATCAGAAAGATCAGCTTTTTTTGTGGTTTGTAAAAAAAAAAATGATTAGTCCTTGGGAATGTTGATATTTGCTAATACTAGTTAAGATGGCTTCAGCTGCCATCAGTTCAGACCTGATTTAAAAAAAAAAAAAGGAAGATCCACAAAGGTCCATATTTGGGGACAGAAATCCTCCTGTCAGGAAAAACTTTATTGATCTAAAGGAAAGGAAGGATTAAGATTTAAAGAGGTTACACTTACTATCTCACCAAAGGAAGCCCTTGGCAATAAACAGAAAATTCTAAAATGTGGACAAAAAGTGTTTTAAAAAACTTAAAGGTGCAACCATCACAGTTTAAGTATAAAAATAAAAGACTTTAATCCTGAAAACTCCAAACCAAAAAAAAAAAAAGAGGGAGGGGAGGCAGAAAGGGAAGGAGAAGGAGTAAAGGAGGGAAGGAAGGAGAGAAGAGGGGATGGAGAGAAAGACTGTTGCTAAGAGAATATGTCAATATCCTCGTTATCTTCAGAAGCAGTATAATTAATAAAACAGCAGGAAATGATTTAGATCCCATTTTACAAGGGAGGAAATAGAGGCTCTGCAGAGTTTTCTGCTTTCAGTTTTTAAGCATCAACAACTCAAAAATATGTACTTTGGGTTTATTCTTAAATATTGGGTCTTAAACCCAATGAACCCACAGGAATTTGGACTCTTTGGGGGCAAAACCCAGTATGAATTAGTGATGATTCTGAATTACAGATTCTTTTTCAACCATTCTAGAAACCATTCCAGCTAACTGGAATGCTCAGAGCACTTGGCACAATCGCTGAGGGGAGACTTCAAGCTGAAGGGTGGAGATGCCAAGCCTCTAAAAGCCACACTTACAAGCTGCTAAGCTGAAAACTTTAGCAGCAGGGGAGAAGTGTTAGAGGTCATTCTGGCAGACTTTGCTCCTCATTAAATGAAAAAAGGCAGTTTGCCACCACTCTCGCTTCCACCAGGTCAAAGAATTGACCTCCCGCACCAGTGGGACAAAGCAGGGTGTATCGGAAGCCCTCAGGGTACCATCCCAATAAATCCATCATCTAATTAACATATTGGTGGATTTGATACTGGGTAGAGCCTGTGAATGCTTAAAAGAATTCATTCTCGGACATTTCAAATAATCCACCTGCCATTGTTAGAGGCCTAGGATTTTTAAGCCAATGGAGATATTAGTTGTGTGCTGCTAAGGTTGTGGAGTAATTCTAAGTTAAGGGAGATGAACTGCTGAGGGTTACCATATCAACTCGACATTCATGTAGGCTATTTCTCACTCCATTCTATTCTATATGTCTGCACAGACAAAACGAGGCTCCCTCTACTGACAAAGACAGTGAAGGTCACTTGGAAACTGTCCCTCCTCTGCTAAATACTTCTCAAAGCTAAGATTTCCTAGGCCAGGCAATTAAGAACATAGCCTATCCTTACCATGTTAGTAACATCATGGGGTTTTCTTTATGCTCACTTCAAATACAGCCTTTGGTTTTTCTCCCAGACACATTTCAGGGGACATGAAAAGTACACCAATGGGCAGGCTGAAGTTCTGAGTCTTAGTTCAAGGTTTCTCAACCTCAGCACTGTAGTCCAACAAGGCTTGTTGTCTCTCTATTGTTGAAGAGGCAGGAGGATATTCGGCAGTGTGCTTTACCTCTCCCCACAAGATGACAAAAATCTCTCCAGACATTGCCAAGTAACCCTCTGTCTAGAACCTCCGCTTTTCTTATTTTTTCAATCATTTTCTTTTATTTTTTTTTGCTTTATAAATAATACCATTCAAAATTTCCCCCTCTTTCCCTCCTCCCATTTCCCTCCCCCTCCCCTACTCACTCTCCCCTGATGGAGGAAGGTCATTGGTTAAAAAAATAAACTGCTTGGCCCTGATAGCTTAGAACATAGGTGGTTGGAGTAAACAGAACAGAATGCTGGGAGGAAGAGGAAGTGAGCTCAGATGCCATGCAGCTCTCTCCAGGGCAGATGCGATGCAGCCAGCCACCAGGTCAGACATGCTGAATCTTTCCTGGTAAGCGTACCTCGTGGTGCTACATAGATTATTAGAAATGGGTTAAGAGGCTGAAACTAATGGGCCAGGTAGTGTTTAAAAGAATACAATTTGTGTGTTGTTATTTCGGGTAAAGCTAGCAGGTGGCGGGAGCTGGGTGGCAGAATGCAACCCGCAGCTCCTACAACACTCCCCTCTCCCCCTCCAGCCCTAAGAGAGGACAGGGTTCCCTGCCCTGTGGAAAGTCCAAGATCCTCCCCCTCATCCAGGCCTAGGAAGGTGAGCATCCAAACAGACTAGGACCCCAAAAAAAGCCAGTACATGCAGTAGAATCAATGGTAATGGCACTGGGATTTGCTTCCGCCTTTCAATCTAGAGACTACTGATACCTTACTGAGGGAATGTATTCCACTGGTCAGGGAGAATGTATTCTCTGATGTCCTGCTCTTGTTTCTGGTTTCCTACCATGAGTAGGAATAGGAAATAGGAAACAATAATTTGGTACAACTCTCCCCCTACCAAAGGGTTGTTACTCACTCATCACATTAGGAATGAAGTTTCTCCCCAACTATGAAGGCACAGCAGGGCTACTGTATTTGACAGAAAGAGCAGACATTGGCAACCCTCATGGGAAACCTTATTGGTTCACTCACCCCTTGAGGCACCCATTTTTCAAAACTTACCCTGTTTTTTCAGCAGTCTTATTCCCAATAACAGTGTAACCCAGGAACTCACAAACATTGCTCAGAAGTTTTTATTTCAAAATTCCCATCTTTTATACCTAAGTCCTTTTTGCTGCAGTCGAGACCAGTGGTTTGTCATTAATGGAAACAAAAGCCCAAACTCCCCTCCCCCCTTTTTTGTAGATCTTTAAGCTCCAGATAGTTTTGTAGCCTCTTTCTCTTAGATACAAGAGTCCTGTTTGTCCTCCCTTTCCCATAGAGTTCCCAGCTTATAATACCATCCAGACTGCCATTACCCAGTTTCTCCAATTACCATATGGAGTTCAGAACTCCGGCTAGCTGGTGAAGTATTCTGAAGTTGATTGTGGTGAAAGTTGTAAGACTCTTTGAAAATAATTCTAAAATCTTTGAATTGTACACTTTTAAGTGGGTAAAATATATGGTATGCAAATAATATCTCAGGAAAATTATCATTTAAAAAAATCAGCGAAAGAACACCAGACAGAAGTCGGGACCTGATTATGGATTTCAGGAAGGCCCCCCGGAACTGCGTAGCTACTCTCAGGTATAGGTCAGCCACAAACAGGTTGACACAGCCTCCCTTTCCAGGGAGTCACACAGTCTTTAGTTAGCTCTTTTCGCACTTCTCTTCTGCCTCCACACGCATGGACTTTGCTTTGCACATCTTCCCTTGTCCCTCATTTCTTGGAATCTGGAATCATCTTGCCTAGGTGATTTGCCCTAAATAGACCTCGCAGGTCTTCAGTGTGGGTCCTAATATGTGTCTCTCGGGATTTCAATTGCATTTCGCCACAGGTTTCCTTACGGAAACAAAGCATCATGACGAAGAACACTGTATTAGGGCAATTGTGAGGCCGCAGCCAGTCTGCTCTGGAGGCTCACCTGCCTGCTCTTTGTCCTGGGTAGCCCACACATGTGGCAGGGCAAAGTCACCTCCTGATGGTGGCATTGTGCTTGCCCTGACACTGAAGTTTTATGCCACCTTCTCAGTAGCGTCTCCATCGGGGCTCACGGACATGACTTTATTTTTTTTTTATTTATTTATTTATTTATTTATTTATTTATTTATTAAAGATTTCTGTCTCTTCCCCACCGCCCCCTCCCCCTTCCCCTCCCCCGCCCCACTCAAGGCCCCCGC
>NW_026067999.1:618050-642383 GCF_014885135.2 Alexandromys fortis
GAGACCAGTTTTGACCCAGGCTTTTTCAGACCCAGGCCAGCTGGCCTTGGTGAGTTCCTGATAGAACATCCCCATTGTCTCAGTGTATGGGTGCACCCCTCGCGGTCCTGAGTTCCTTGCTTGTGCTCTCTCTCCTTCTGCTCCTGATTTGGACCTTGAGATTTCAGTCCGGTGCTCCAGTGTGGTTCTCTGTCTCTGTCTCCTTTCATCGCCTGATGAAGTTTAATATTCAGGAGGATGCCTATATGATTTTCTTTGGGTTCTCCTTCTTATTTAGCTTCTCTAAGAACCCGAATTATAGGTTCAAACGGACATGACTTTAAACAGTGATAAAAGCACCATTTTTAGCATGTGGGTCTTTATCAACTTATGGGCTCAGGATTAGGAAAAAGCAGGCTCCTGATCATCATTTTCTCCCCCTGAATGTAGTCTGGGACCCAGAATGACAATCAGAGGTGAAGTACTGTCCCCACAAAACAAGGACTCTCTGTCCCATTACAAGATGTTAGCAGCTGTCAGTCTAGTTAGGTAGTCAAAACAGCAATGCAGGGCATTGAAATGCTTTAAATGCACTCGGGAATTCAGTGCTCAGGTTGCCAGGGCCAGCATACAAGGTTAACAATTTCTTGTGAACAAGCGATGTTTTGAAACACATCTTTATGATTTTAAGTACTGATGGGAACCGGCTAACAAGGTCTTGCCTGGCACAAGTCCTTGGGGAATTGTATTAACACAGAGATACCATTATTTGGAGAGAGGGTATCAACTATTCTTGAATGAATGGGTACTCCTGAGGTACTTGACAGTGGGTGAGAAGAGTCTGTTTTCTTTGTGTGGCTGGGAAATGCTACTCGCTAAGCAGTGGGAGAGCTCGATAATGGAAGGCTAATTCTTTAAGCTCCCAAACCTTTTATAGCAACTGTTTTCAATGGGAATCTTTTCAAAAATGCATTAACTGTCTTGGCAAAGGAAACCTTTCTTTGACTCAGCCATTGTTAGGGACATTGAAGACTGGGCCTGGGCTGAGAGGACATGATGCCCTCCAGGCAGCACAGAGAAGTGGGGGGGGGGGCGTTGTTGGCTACAGGTGGTACTGGCTCTTTGACCCAAGGACCCACTTCTCACTAGTACTTCTCTTCGCTTACTTCTTTCTTTCTTTGTGTGTGTGTGTGTGTGTGTTCTTTTTAAAATCTCTTTGCCTCTTTCCCTCTCAGCTTCCATGACAGCCATCACTAACCAGCTGGCTCTTATCCAGCAACTGACCCACAGCATGAAATGGCCTTTGTTCCCTTGTGAGTACCTCCTCTTCGCTCTGCAGCTGGGAGGTCTGAGAGGCTGAGGACCCCTTCCCACCCCCAGGCTTCTCTGAGGTGGGCGTGACAAAGGACAGCGTGTCCCATTTTACTGAGCCAGCGTCGGTCCCTTAGGTAGTAAGCTTCCTGAGAGTAGGCCCACACAGTAAGACTGAGCTCTGTCTCCTCAGCTTTTGCTCCACAGCACACGGCAGCCGGTTACGCCGCAAGAGTTGCTGACCACAGCCCCTTCTCTACTTTCAAAGGTGTCACTTTGCTGTATTGGCCCTGCCCCAGGCTCGGTCTGCCCTTTCTAATTTGAGCCTGTTCTGAATCCAGGTGAAAGGTGTCTGTACAAGCGCCGGCTGGAGGGAATGCTGCGCTTTACACCATCACTCAGAGCTCATCCATTGGGTTTCCTGGTGAAGAACACGGAAGTTTAAAATCAGACAAATTCCAAATTATTGATGTTCCAATTAGTGGCTTACTTAATCAAGTCTCCTTCTCATCCTCTCTCTCCTCTTGTCTTCTCTCTCCATTATCTCTCCACTTCCCCCTTTCCTTTCCCTCTCCTTTGTTCTCATTCTTTCCCTATTCATATTGAGCATGTCACCCCCACCAAACACTGCTTCTACTTACTTTTAAAAATGACAATAATTTGCCGGGCGGTAGTGGTGCACACCTTTAATCCCGGCACTCAGGAGGCAGAAGCAGGCAGATTCTGTGAGTTCCAGGTCAGCCTGGTCTACAGAGTGAGTTCCAGGACAGGCTCCAAAGCTACAGAGATACCCTGTCTTGGAAAACCAACTAAAGAAAACAAAAGACAGCAATTGCTTAGGGACCCATGATTTTCTCTCAGGCAAGCTGTACCCTTCTGACTATGTCTCCCATCTCATTCCTTTGCTCTCCTCAGATGTGGTGCTGATGGCGTAGCTTTTCCTCCATTTCCTTCTTCTCGGTCCTCTGTAGGCCCTGCCCTAGAGCCATAGTCCTTCTCAGGCCACATCTTCCCTCCGGGTGACCTCAAACATCCGCACAGCTACCTTCAATGTCTTTCCTGTGTTTACTCCCTTCTAGCTTTCCCCCCACTCGCCTTCCAACCTTCCATCTCCACAGGGTAGGACTTCGCACTCTTCATACCCAACGCTAACCCCAGCCGATGCTTCTTCCTTTCTCTTCCCAAACCCAAGACACACATAATGGTTTTCTTCAGCCACCTTCTTCCTGTTGCCCAAGAGGAAACATGGATCTGTTTGCCATGATTTCTCTTTCATCGGCACTACCCAGCCTCCTGGGTTCTTTACGGAGACTCTTCAATTTTCCTCAGATCTGTAATTTCTTCCTTCCATACTGTTCTTGACCCGGCCCATACCATCCCTTGCCAAGACCGCTAAATTGACCTCAGAGCTGAATGAGGACAATGCCTTTCCTCTATACTGGCACCAGCCTCATTGTTGTAATTGGTAATTCTTACCATGCGGTTGTGGTTGACTCTCTACCCATACTCTGTGGCTTCACGTGTGAGCAGGCATTCCGAGGTCAGGCCCCAGTGCAGTTTTGTGTTCACAACTCTCTGCTTCCTTCATGTGTAAACGTCAGAACTACAGAAGGGTTAGGTGCTTCCAGAACGTGTCCCATACTCATGGGCACCCTCCTCCCAACACCCCTTCCCACCTCCTTAATCTGGCCACTCCCTTGGGGTGTAGCTCAAAATAATTCCTCTTTTACAAAGCTTCCAGGAGTGCTCTGGCAATGGAAGATAAGAGTCCCCTCTCATATTGTGGCATGCACAATGATATCACCTTTCCCAACTCATTCAATTTAAAGTATGGTGCTCTTTAGAGTGAAAGTCAAAATGAATTGTATCTCACATGTCTAGTAGAGTATGGAGATTTAGGGGACCCTTGTTAAATGTGCTGAACTGAACCCATGAAGAAAATACAAATGTGCTCCTCATAGCCAAATAATACAGTACATAGAACTCCAGACATACAAAAGAAATACAACACAGCACTTTCTAAACAAAAGACACTTGCCAGAAAGGACTCCTGCATCTTCACTGACTTCTAGGGAAAGGCTCTCTCACAGGCCAGGCTGCTCTTGAGCACAATGTTGTAGCCACAGGAGGTTCCTTAAACTTTTGATCCTGCTATTTCTCGTGTGTACCACAACACCCAGACTACTTCTGCATTCCTAAACAGGAATATACATAGAAAAGAAAGCAAGCAGTCATGAAAAATCTTATTTCTGGAATACAAAGAAAATGTTCGAATATTTGCCTTCCCAGAGTTTGTGGATTTTTAAAAGAAATTACATGCATGGACTCCCGAGCAAATATAAAATATGTGCAAAAATCAAAACGTTGAAGCTACAAACCCAGTAGAAATAGGTTCAATATTTTCCTTCTGTACTCCAGCTCATTATCTGATGCATCCCATGAGGTCATAGCAAAATGGGAAGATTCTAAATCTTTCAACCAGCTGAACAAAAATGTAAATCCTCATATAGAGGCCGGCGTTCTTTTGTTTGGAGATACGGGCAGTACTGAAGCACATTCCTGCCCATTCCACCCGACAGAGAGATGGCTGAGAGACCCCGAGTGGGAATTCCTAGTGTTACAGCCACTGAATCTGGACTTAAGCGTAATTAAAACCTTGGCTGCTTTCTAATTGGGTGACTCTGTGCCAGTCATTTAATGTCCCTGCCTCCATTTCTCTATCTATACAAGAGAACTACTAAAGTGACCTTATGACTGTGGGGTCATTTATCTGGAATACCAGAAAAGGAGGGCTCAAAATATAAGTACATGAGTATGTTCAGCAAATTTGTTCATACATTATACTTTGTTTATAGATAGTAATAGTGGGCAAGGCCAAGAAAAGTCAGTCAAATCTATGCTTCTCAGAAGGATTTCATTTCAGCTAGAAGACTCTTCGATTCCTTCTGGCTCCACAGAGGTGACTTCCTAGCGTGGTCCTTTGAAAACTGCCTTCAGACTACTGACTAATAGTTAATCCCATGTAGATGTGATTTTATTGCCTTTCCTGTTGGCCTGAGGAAGTAGTTGATCACTTGGCCCTCAGAGAAAATTGACTAATTGGGAAAAGAGGCAAAGAAAGATTTTTCTGGAAGAAGCTCAGAGCCAAAATTGGTCATGCAAGGTATCAAAGTGACTCGTGTTCTGAAAGTTCATCCTCATCTTCCTTCCTGTAACTTGTGAGGTAACTGTGAGGAGCAGACTCTAAGGAGGCCGTGTGTTCAGGCCACAGTCCTTGGTCTGTAGTGGGTAGGATGGTGCTTTCTGACCCGATTACCTCAGGGCCTATTTCAGTGCTGTCCCATCC
The DNA here is from genome assembly GCF_014885135.2 of Alexandromys fortis. Classification (NCBI taxonomy): domain Eukaryota; kingdom Metazoa; phylum Chordata; class Mammalia; order Rodentia; family Cricetidae; genus Alexandromys; species Alexandromys fortis. The sequence continues at coordinate 622,687 of NW_026067999.1, forward strand.
TAAGGACGGCGCTCTAGAGACCTTGAGATGCTCTGCACTCTCAGAAGCCTCTTGTCTAGCAAGTTAAGGCCCTGGAGCCTCCTGGCAATCAGACTACAGAGGACTCACTTTCATCAGACCTTTCTTGGAAGAATCTGGTATCTTAACACATTAAAAACTTCAAGGCCAGCCTGGCCTACAGGAGCTAGTTCCAAGACAGGCTCCAAAGATACTGAGAAACCCTGCCTCGAAGGAAACCAAAAATAAGTAAAAATAAATAAATAATAAAAATAAAACTAGACCTATAGAATTTGCCTTACAGGCCAGAGAGGTGTTTCTTTTTTCTTCTCTCTGTATTTGAAATAACTACAAAAAACGTTTGTGGCGTGAGTCTTGTTTAAGAGCTGCCAACTTCTCCACCACGGAAAGAGGAGGCCCCTTTGCGGCAAATGTATTCTCCAAAAGTCCTAAAACTCCTCAGCCCCTCAGCCAGGGAGAAATCTTTCTCTCTCAGCTTCATCTTTGTTGGCAGACAGTGCCCCATGCTGGTAGAATTCAGCAACAGCCACGGAAACTGCAATTTAGTCATCCTGACACAGATTACCAGACCAGTGACTGAGCCCCTGAAAGGAGCTTATCTGTGTTTTCGGAGAACCCAACCAGATAGCGAGACCCAGTGTTCAGCTAGAAAGTCCTTCATCCAGTATTAAAGTAAAGCCAGGCCAACTACTCCCTGGAGGCAGGTTTGCTTGTTTATGACTGCAAAGCCCCCCCCCCCCAGTCTCAGCTTGAAATAAGAGCTGGGGACACCTCACACTGTGGTGCGCAGCACTGCAGAAAGGGCCTCCTGGTTTCTGAGGCCAGGGAAGCAGGGCTGGGAAAGGGTGTAGGGGTCTTGGAATCTGCGGATGAAGGGAGGGGCAGGAGAGCTGTGGAAGAACTGAATTCGCTGAAGGCAGCCCTTGAAAGCACCATCCCAGCCTAGACTGGTATTATTGACCTTGCATGGGAAGGCAAGCTGGGGGTGGGGGGTAGGGGTACTGAAGGAGTAGTGGGGTTGTGATGAGTCTAAGCTAACACCTCCTCATCGTTTGCTTTACCTGTAAACAGGTGCCCTCTGGTGGAGGACAATTTGCATGTAAGTTGCAGTCTGTTCCAGGTAAATTTAGCACTGAACACCTCTATAGAGAGAGTGCCACATGTGACCTCAGGAGGCAGGATCAGAAGAGATCTGAGGGGTCACCTCTTCCTATAGTTATCAGACAATATTGGTGGCTCCCAGGCACATACCTCCTAGACCAGCTTCTTGCCTGCTTTGTACCTGGAGGGGAAGGAAGCATATAGCACCTGACTTCAGGAGCCTGGGATGGGAGATAGCAGCCTTCGCCATCCCCACACTTTCAAATCCCAAAAATGTAAGCTTTATGATCCTCTGGCCTCTTGCCTGGGCCAGAATGTTCTGATCCCTAACCAGGGATTCTACTCTCCCAAGTCCAGAGAGCAAGCAGTATAGGCTTCTAGTGCCTGTGTGGATCTTTAACCTAGATATTGCCACCATGAGATGCAAATGAGAAAGGTAGCCATTAAAAGGCTCTGCCCAAAGCCTACAGGAAGTCCACTGCAAAAAAGCCAAGCATATCAGAACGCAGGCAATCTTTGATTTATTCTCTCATGGTAAAGAGGAAGGTAGCTGGATTTCCTTGTATGTTTACTGCAACCTGTACTAACCTCAGAGGATAACCATCAACTCCTGGGGGGGGAAAGGAAGAAAGAAAAGAAAAGAAACAGCATGAACTCTTTGGAAGTGATCCCAAGGAAAACAGGAGGAAAGAGTGTGTATCTCAGGAGCGCTGCCTTAGTAACTATTTTATTGTTGTGAAGAGACACCATGACCAAGGCGACTGTTAGACAAGCAAGCATTTAAATGAGGGCTTGCTTACAGTTGTAGAGGGTTATTCCATTGTTATTAGGGCAGGAAGCAGACAGACATGGTGTTAGAGCAGTAACAGATTTACATTCTGATTCACAGGCAACAGGCAGAGGGGGGGGCGAAAGAGAGAGACAAAGGGAGAAAGAGAGAGAGAGAGAGAGAGAGAGAGAGAGAGAGAGAGAGAGAGAGAGAGAGAGAGAAACTGGACCTTGTATCCACTTCTAGTGATACATCTCCTTCAACACCTCCTAATCCCTTAGAAACATTTCATCAACTTGGGATTAAGCTTGCAAATATAATGAGTCTATGGTGGCCATTTTCATCCAAACCACCACATTCCACTCCCTGGCCTCCATAGGGTTGTAACCACATCATATGCAAAATGCATTTAGTCCCACTTCAAAAGTCCCCATAATCTTGCACAATCTCAACACTATTTAAAATTCTAAACTTCATAGTCTTTTCTGAGACTCAAGGCTATCTCTTAACTGTAACCCCCCCTATAAAATCAAAAAAGCAGATCATATACCTCCAACATACAATGACACAGAATATACATTCCCATTCCTAAAAGGAGAAAGGACCACAGTGAGGAATTACTGTGCCAAAGCAAGACCAAGACCCAGCAAGGCAATTTTCAAACTATGTATAAACATATCTGATGTCAAAGTGCTCTCCACATCTCTAACTCCTTTCAGCTTTGTTGACTGTAACATACTTCTCTTGGGCTGTTGCCATTCCCTGTTAGTGGCTCTCCTGGAAATGTAGCCCACAACTGTGGAATATCTGGCATCTTGGGGTCTCTAACGCAATCCAGGTTTCACCTTCACAGCTTGGCCTTTTTGTGCCTCCGTGCAGGTACTGGCTGCCCTGCTTCTGTGGCTTTCCTTAACTGTGGAGGAAGATTCCACAACTCTTTTCCTGTATCCTTCATGACTCTAAATTCAGAACTAAGTTATTTCACTTTCTGGGGCTGGAGCCTGGGCCCCCTCCTCGATTTGCATTTACTAGATCAGTAGCTGCATACCATGTACCAGGAGGTGTGCTAATCTGCTTAGATAAGGACATCACATCTGGCAGAGCAGCTGCAGTCAAAGTGACTACTGAAGTCTTCAATAGTCAACTGTCATTCTCCACAATCCATCTGTCTCCTTCACTGGTCAGATAGGAGAGTTAAAGAGCAATGTGGCGGGAACCACCACCCCTGCATTTTTCAAATACTTGATGGTGGCAATAATTTCTGCACTTCCTCCCGGGATGTGATATTGGTTTTGATTCACTATTTCCCTGGTTGAGTCAACTCTAAAAACATTCATTTAGCCTTTCTAACCATAGTAGCCCTCACTCTGCAGGATCAGTGTGAGAATTCTGCCAACTTCTAAGTCTATCTATCCTATCCCAGTTTACATTCTGGGACTGGGCAAAGTTTCAGGGGGGAAGAATATTAGTATGTGGCTGGTGTAGCAGGTTCTTCTGTTCCTGTGTTGCTTCCATTGGCTAATGAATAAAGAAACTACCTTGGCCCAGCTGATAGGGGCAGAACTTAGGTAGGAGGAGAAAACAGAACTGAATGCTGGGAGGAAGAAGAGCAGAGGAGAGAAGCCATGGGCCCTCCACCTCAGATGGACACCGGTTAGAATCTTGACGGTAAGCCACAGCCATGTGGTGATACACAGATTAATGGAGATGAGTTAAACTAATATATAAGAGTTAGCCAATAAGAAGTTAGAGCTATTGGCCTAGCAGTATTTAAATTAATACAGTTTTTGTGTGGTTATTTTGGGTATAAGCTAGCCAGGTGGCTGGGACAAATAAGAGGCCCCTCCTCATGTAACATGTGGCCCTGAGATCTTTCTTGTGATGTTCTGTCAAAAATGTGCCTCGTTTTTGCCCTTGTACTAAAAAATTGCTGGAGGGAATTTTGACGAGATTTGGATTGGTGGTGTCAGCAGGGATTTCAAGAAAGCCTGGTATTTGGTTATTACAAATCAATCTTACAAAGATCTACAATGAAAGAGCACCTAGATGTGTGTGTGTGTGTGTGTGTGTGTGTGTGTGTGTGTGTGAGAGAGAGAGAGAGAGAGAGAGAGAGAGAGAGAGAGAGAGAGAGAAGTGGGATTATTAGAATATTTTATAGGCTGTGGTTCAGTCTAACAATGGATATCTCACAATGGAAAATCAAGAATCTAGTAGTTGTTCAGTCCATGAAGGTGGGGGTGTCTCAGCTGGACTTTGATATATGTAAATCCCAAAGTAGGTTCTAATATCAGGGATGTGAGAGTGGGAGCAAGCAGGAAAAGAGCAAAAGCTTTTTCTTCCTTGTTCTCTAGGGTTGCCAAGAGAAGGTGTGGCTCAGATTAAAGGTGGGTCTTCTGACCGCAAGTGATAATGGATTTAAGGTGGGTCTTCCTTCTTCAAAGGATCCAATTAACTAAAAATCCCTCGCTGGTATGCCTAGAGGCTTAGGTTTTTAATTAATTTCAGATGTAGTCAAGTTGACAACCAAGCATAGCCATCACACAGGCCGTATGCCAACCACTACCAGAATGATCTGTATTACAGTTCTTCAACTGCTTCCCATGGTATTTGCAGCCTCATTCAAAAATAACTAGAGAACTTTCCTGGTCTAGGCTTTGTCAGCCTCTCTAAGATTATAATAATTCCCAGTACCCTATATTTCAATTACTCTCAACACTTTGTAGTCTCCCAAATCCTTCTAGATTTCACATCCTGACATTGATCTGGAATACTGGCAATCTGTGTCAAATTTTAGGTATTGCCCTAATATGCTTGAAGCTGAACCAAGGTAGACTGAGGGAATCTTAAGAAGGTATGAGAGTCTGCTGAGAAATTTTATATGTTCTATCTCACTGATAAAGGGCCATTCAAGAACTCAAGTTCCTGGGCTACAAAGCTCATATATGTGGCATATAGGTAAATTAGTCTTACAAGAACATTTTGTTTGACCTGTACTTTTATATGTTTAAGATATATTTTTAAATTGAGGAGTTTGATATTTAAATGTACAGTTCTACTTTCTTTCCAAACACTGGAAGATCTGTAACATACGCCTAAAAATCTTACATGACAAAATTGAAAGAACGATTATCCTCTTTAGGCACAAAGCATGTGCAACTAGGCACAGCGCCCTCTAGACACCTGTGCACACCTATGTACTACGCCTAGCTATCCTCAGACCACCAGCACAGCACAGCTCAAAATCCCATCTTCCAGGCTTCGGATGATCAATGGTAGAACACATGCTCAGCATGTACAAGGATCTGGGTTCAATACATAGCATCAAACAAGCAAACCCAAACCAGAAACAAAAGCAAAAGTAAACAAAAAAGTCATGTCTGTAATCACTTTAAACTGAAAAAGATGGCATGCCTTTTAGCAGAAACCTGATATGTATATCACCAAATCTTTCAATTCTTTTCTTCTTCTTTTGGCAGTGTATTTTCCCAACACTTGATCTAAGTATGTAGCTAGTTTACAAAGGGCTCAAGACTAATGTAACAAAAAGTCTCTGACATACTTTCTGACTTTTTACTCCCCTTGATGTGGTGATATTGGGAGCTATGGAAATTCTAGGGCATAAAAATGAAGTAGTAGGTAAAAAGCAGATTTTGCCTGAAAGAATAAGCAAAGCCATGGAGAGGGCAGGGTTTGTTACTGCAGCATAGCATGGATTAGCCTAACTAATATTAATGTATTGGCCAATAGGTCATCTCAATCAGAAAGTTTCACTTGCTTTTACCTAATATTAAAACTTAATATCTATTGCAGTATCATACATGAATGATTATATATAAATATATAAATTAGGTGTGAGTAACAATTATATGATTATATGTGAATATATAAATTTAACAAATAATACAAATATTTGGTAATATCTAGAGTGGAACTCCCCACCTGAAACTGTGCCTCTTAACAGTGTCCCAGGGGAGGGATACTAATATATCACTAACCACCTCAAAAATCTCAGAAAAATCTTATATCAGGGCACTCTTTTCTGACTACAGTCATTTCTTCTGTATTTGCACTTCTAAAAGAAGCATTGCTGATTACACAAGTGTGTAGCTGACTTCTGAAATGTACTGATACATCAGTTCATACAGCTAGGCACAACATTAACAACTAGGAATGCTCACTCGGCAAACACTTCTAACACTCATATATAGATCATATATAATACCATACAGAAATAGCTAATATTTTCATGCACAAATTAGCGATTTCATTTCATGCATGAGCAGAAAAAGTCAACAGTAAAAATGAAGAGGAGAAGACACATGCACATGTAACTGCCCCCCAATTCTATTCTTCCTTGGAACTGACCTCATTCAGTTATAGGCAAACCTTGAAAGCCAGGTGAAAACACAGCAGAGGTACTCTCTAGGAGAGAGGATTGGAAATTATCTGGCAGAGCACGTTATGCTTTTCTAGTATTTCAGGAACCAAAAGGGAAGTTTGTATAATTTTTTTTCAAGAAAGTACATTCATACCTTCCAAATCTCACTGAAATTTTAGGTAAAGATGTCCAAAGTTTAGATTTGAGAGTTCAAAACTTTAAACATAACCTGCTTGTCAAGAATTTCTCTTATATAAACAACATAGAGCTGTCCACCAGGTTTTGTGGTTATTATCAGTGAGAGAAGTAATCAGGGTAAACTATTTTGGAAGTAATGTTTAGAGAAAAGAAAGTAATCATATAATAAACGAGGCAGAAAAAAAATCAAAACTCGTGGTTTTAGTTATACATTACTATGTAGAAATAAACATTTAAATATAAGGAACCTGACTCCAATCCAACCAGGTGATTCGAACTCAGGAACTCTTACCATTTTGCAGTGGATAATAGAGTAGAAATCCATTTCCAAGTATAATTCAGGTGTTGTAGGCTGACCAACAACCTCACGTGTGGCTAGTCTTTCAAGGAATACATTATGGCAAGACAGCTGCCTTCTCCCAGAGACAGCAATTTGAGAGCATCTCCAAGACAGATCTAAAGCTTTTGAAGCCTAGTGCTAGAATTTCCATCTCCTCACTTTTGGCCCTTAAAGGAGGCCAGTGAGTTCAGCTCACACTCAATGGGGGGAATTAGCATGAGTGTGGATACCAGGAAAAAGAGATCACTGTACATACCTTTCAAATGGGAGGGGGAAAGGTGTTGTGTTTGTAAGTGATAGGAAGAGCTGAGTCCAGAACGTGGAAAGGTCTATTGTCATCTGTTGGCTGGCATAGACTGCTTGGCCTGTCATGTAGCAGGAAATGGAGAACCAGGAAAGAGTCATCATAGAGTACCAATTGCTATGGTTAGGCCATGCATTCATATGACATAAAATAGTTTTGCTTTGTGGGAGCCTAGGCAGTTTGGATGCTCACCTCACTAGACCTGGATGGAGGAGGGTGGTCCTTGGACTTCCCACAGGGCAGAGAACCCTGATTGCTCTTTGGGCTGACGAGGGAGGGGGACTTGATTGGGGGAGGGGGAGGGAAAGGGGAGGCAGAGGTGGGGAAGAGACAGAAATCTTTAATAAATTAAAAAAAATGTAAAAAAAAAAAAAACAATGTGGACAAATGTCTGCTTCCTAGAGAACAAAGCATCAGAACCCAAAAACTGAAAGTGCTCACAAGGAAGGCCTTGGCATTCCTGAAGTTTACCTGGCTGCAAGATTAAGTAAGAACCAACCAGAGGAGATGGAAGCCAGGAAGCATCCATGATAGGTGGGCTGCCTAACTTCAGTATTGCAGAGTGGTAGTGATCCATAATACTTTTGGGAGAGGAGGAGCTAACTGTATGAACGGTTGAGGGTGCCATTAATCAATAAAACAGGGACTGGCAAGAGGATGGGTTGGTAAAATTAAGACAAGAAAGAACTGAATGAAGATGTCCAAGAGACACCTGAAGGCATGGGCATGAATGTGTGTGCGTGTGTGTGTGTGTGTGTGTGTGTGTGTGTGTGTGTGTTAATGGGTAAATAAGCCTAAGGAGTCTGAGGCTGGAAAGGTAGTGGTGGTGACTATCAACTTGTTGTTTGTATCTCAGATGAGCACTATGAGCTTCCAAATGTTGCCTTAGACTGTGGCTTATTTTAACTGTGTGCTCTGTGATCCAGACTGGTTTTACTAAAAAGTGCTCAATTCTCAATTTTGTGGAAGTTCAATGGATTCATCGGAAAGGATCCGCCCCCCCCGTTTTTTTTTTTTTATTACGCCATGGTCTCTTCTTGCAGTCTAGACAGGCTCAGAGCGAGTGATCCCCATCCCCTGCTTCGGCCTGGTGGAGGGTATTCTTCTGTTGACTCCAGTCTACTAATAATTCCTTTTCATTTATAACAATATCTACTGTCTAATTTTGCTTCCATCAGATGCTGAAAGATAAAAATCATCTATGCACTCTTGTATTTTTATTAAATTCTCCATATGGTCTCCTTGCTTTTGCTTTTTCCTTTCTGATTCTGTGTGTTCCCTCATGCACGACTTCATGATCTGTACGTGAACCTTTTACCATATAATCAGCTCTGATGTACCGAGTGCTTTTTTGCCTGGAGCTTGACCTTGCTTAGATCAGTATTATTAGAGTGGCCCTACGTTTTGTTTGCCTGCTGACTAATTTTTGTGGAATTCTTTTATATTTAAGAAAAATGACAAAAATACATAAAATGATTGTTTTTAAAAATCAACCTTTAAATTGCTTTTCTGTGGATTACATGTATTATATATAAATTATATAAACCTTATATGTGTAATCATAAAATTAGTCTCTTTAAATGCTCAAATAAATGCTCTTTATTGTTTTACTTATGTTTCTGTTCTTTCTTCTGCCTGCTGATTAACCATGTTTTATATCCTTTTATCTTCCACTGTGATTTGGACGCGATGCGACTGTGCTCTTAGAACTAAACCATTATTATAAAAAGCCATATGTTGCTGAGTAACCAGGAACAAAAGATAAGCAAAATGCCAGAATTCCACTGACCCCAGGCACCTATAATAAGTAGGTTTGTGTGTTTCCTCGAGAATCTTTTCAAGAAATGTAGACGTATCTGTACATAAACACACAGCAGAACTACTTACAGGATGAGGCTACGAACCCTCATCTATGGCCTGCTTGCATCTGCATATCATCTGACTATTCCTCACGTAAATAGCTTTTCTCTATACAGCTGTTTTACTATATGTAACAGCTTTTCTATTGTGAACCAATAGAACTCCTTGTTTTTATAAATACTACTGTGGTTTTAATAGGTCTGTTATAACTTTAATCTTTGAGTAGATCTGTATTTCCTTGGGATAAAATTGAAATAGTGAATTAGTAAGACACGGAGCAATTTTTCAGGCTTTTACATGTAATGTCATACTGCCTTCTGGATGTGTTACATCAAAATTATGTCACGTCATGAGGGGTAATTACTATTGTCTTTGGCCTTCATCAAATGTGTAGATGATATATGCATTTTGTTTTACTTTTAATTTCTTTGTGTGTGTGCAAGCATGTGCACGGATTTGTGTATATGTGGCAGAATGCACATGTATATGTAGGTCAGGGGACAACCTTAAGTGTTATTCCTCATGTGCCATTGCCCTTCTTTTGCACCAAGGCCTCTCATTGACCTGGATCACACCAAGTATGCTAGGCTCACTTTCCAATGAGTCACAGCAATCTACCTATCTCTGTCTCCCAGCGCTGAAACCATAGGTGTGTGCCAGCACCATTTGCCTTATTCAACATGCATACATTGGGGGACCTGGAGATTGAACTCGTGTTTACAAAGCAAGTACCTTATGCACTGGGCTATTTCATCAGCTTTACTTTGTATCTCTTTAATTGCTAGTTAAGTTTACCATTTTTTAAAAATTCTGTTTTATTAGTTTTGTGTGGATTTTGTGGTGGTTGTGCACACCACAGTGTCCCTGGGGAAGTCAGAGGACAACAATAGTCAGTTATCTCCTCTGCAGTGTGGGTCCTGAGGACTAAACTCGGGTCTTTGGGTTCATCAGCAAGTACCTTTACTTTCTGATTTTCCTTACCAGCCCAAGTTTAACATTTGTTGTCTGTGACATCAGCTACCAAGCTAACTCCCAATGGCCCCTTCCTCCTGGTAGTCACATCCTGTGTAATTTTCTCACAGACTATATCAGGGCTGATCTGTATGATCAATAGAATACAGCAGATGTAGCCTTCTATTGTTTAAGATACTAAGTTATAGACATTTTCAACTTGTGTAAGTTGTATGTTCTTTGTAATTGAATATATACTCAGTTTTATGAAAAAAAAATCCCTGAAGGTTCTAATCCTCTTTAGGATTACTTCTGACTCCTTTCTGCCTCCGCTGTGGAGGGAATTAGCTTCTATCCTCTGAGCTGCTCTATATGAGAAGAAGGGAGGCCTTCTGGCAACAGTGAGAGAAATGCTGAGATTTCCATAAGCTTGTATGTTTGTGTAGGATGACCATCAACCCTGAGACAGACAGGTGATCTGGAATGCTACATTTTCTTTTTTGAGCTCAATACCAGTAACCATCCTAGGCAAAATGTTAAGGCTTTTCATCTTTCAAGGAGATCATCCAGTCATAGTCAAGCCTTTGGGTGACAGCAGTACTAGCTGCCATCTTACATGTAACCTTCTATAAAGACCCTGAATAATAACCCCCTAACAAAGCCCTTCAAGATTTCTAACCATTAGAAACATTGAGAAATCACAAATAATCGGCTACTTTAAGCTGATAAATTTAGGGACAATTTTGTTCTACGCAAATAATAAATGCGTGAATAAATATATGGTAAAGATGTTCATTGTATCCATTAGAGAAAGACGGATTATTTGATCACGGATATAATTTCAACATAGGGAATTGAGATATTTCTAAGAAAGTAATAATGAAGTATATTTATAGCATCTTAAAAATAAACCCACGATCTTCTAGAGGAGATTCAATGTGTACCAATAGAAAGGTGCTCTGCTTCACCACCCTTCAGCATGTACATCTCCTTCATTCACCTCTTCCTGTCAGCCTCCAGGTCTTAGTGGGCACCTCAGGCCAGCCTATTGCAGCCCTCTGTCCAGTCAAAAGCTACCTGGTGTATCTTTCATGGTCACTTAATTTTTGCCTTACTTTATATTCTTACAAATGACTATTCTTACCTACTTGCCTTATTTTGGATACTTACATGTGTCTCTGTTTTTTTTTTATTGTTGTCTTCCCAGAAAAACAGTAAACTTCCAGAGGTCAGGAACTTCCATAGCCTCTTTACTCCTATACGCTAAGTGTGTATGATTATCTAATAGATTTATGGGGCATTTCTCTCTCCTGTTATAGTTTTTTGACATCAGTTAAAAACAATACAGGGCAGCCACTGCTCCTATCACTTATTTTCTCCCTTCAGCTTCTGCTTAGAGTGCACTGCCTGCCAACAGGGCAAATGCACACACCCCATGCTACATCACAAAGAACTGCCATGCTTTCTGAAGTTAAGGGCTTGTGTGAATCTATGGCTCTACAGGGTCCCTTGTTGCCTGGATAAACCGTGGAGCAATTTGTAAGAAGGCTATTGAATTGGCCTGTAGAAATAATCCCTCAAACTTAAACCTGCTTCATTAACTCAGTAAGTATAACCTTCTTACCAGCATGAAAATACAGGGGTTGCTTTCCAAATTGCACATCCAATAGCTACAGTGTGAGCATTTTGAGTTTCCATTTGAATTTTGAATATTCCAGAAGAGCATATTTTTATGCTTACAAGAGGGGCCTGAATTTAAAAGTTTGGCCAATCCCATTTTAGAACATGAACTACAAGACATTCTAATTATTAGGAATCACTTTGATGACAGATGAAAGCACATTCTAGATAGTCTTCGGGTGTATGAGAGCTGAGATTTCAGAATTCTTCAGACTAGATGTGTTCAGAAGATGAATGAGAGGCAAAGATAGAGAAAAAGGTAATTTGTAGAAATGTGAAAAATTCACAGGAAAGATCCCACTGCAGACTAGGGAATGAAATTATGCAAACAGACAAGAAATAAATGTGATGAGTTCCTCACGCCTCAGGACACTCATGTAAACAGCTCTGTTTCAGTCCATTGAGTATTCATTAGTACTGGATCCTCATTGGGGCCATTCCATCTCCAACAACACGCTTCCTGTCAGTAGGCCATGCTCCTGGAAAGAGGCAGCAATGACAGGGCCTGCTGGGGTCCATGGTGGCGTGAGTATGGCATGACTGCTTATGGCTACTCAGCGGTAAGTTGAGACTGTCACTTTTGCTCCAAGGCATCTATCTACTAATAGAATCAAGACACACCTTGAAAGTGAACAAGTTGTGCATACATATCATATTTTTCTTAGTCATTTGTTGATGACTTTTGGGGCTGGTTCCATATCGCAGTTGTGAACAATGCAACATTAAACATGGATATGCAAAAACCTCTGTGATAGGACTTCATTGTGATAGGACTTCATTGACTATATACCCAAGTGTGGTACATTTGGGGCATAAAGTAATTCTATCTTGAATATATTTTTTAGAAAACTCCACACCAATTTCAGTAGAGACTACAATCATCAACATAGCCAACATTAGGTAAGATTCCTCCTTCAACTCATCCTCAGCAGTGTTTGCTGTCATTTGATTTTTTTTTATTTTAGTAATTCTGACTGGGATGAGGTAAAATCTCTAAACAATTTTAATTTGAACTTCCCTGAGAACTAAGCATGTTGGACACTTTCCCAAGTATTTATTAGACATTTGTATTTCTTTGGAAAGATGTAAAGAAAAATGCAATCATGACATTTGCAGGAAAATGGATGGAACTGGAGATTATATCACACATAAACACAAACACTGTGGTATTTTTACATGGAGGAATCTGTGCTGTTTAGCTTTTATTTGTTTTTTTTTTTTTTGTTTTCTTATGTTTAGTTGGTTTTTCAAGACAGGGTTTCTCTGTGTTGCTTTGGAGCCTGTCCTGGAACTAGCTGTTGTAGACCAGGCTGGCCTCGAACTCAGAGATCCTCCTGCCTCTGCCTCCTGAGTGCTGGGATTAAAGGTGTGCACCACCAGTGCCCGGCTAGTTTTGTAATAGAGTTACTTGGAAAGAGAGATCTTCAACTGAGAAAATAGATCTATAAGACTCATCTATAGGCTAATCTGTCAGGTATTTTCTTGATTAATGATTGATATGGGAGGGCCTAGGCCACTACAGGTGGTTGCAACCCCTGAGCAGGTAGTTCTGGTGTATATAAGAAATCAAGTTGTGCAAGCCAGTAAGCAGTGTTTCTTCGTTGCTTATGCATCAGTTTCTGCCTTCAGGTTCTTGTCTTAAATTCCTGCCCTGGCTTCCCTTCGTGCTGGAGTACAACTGTAAGTTAAATAAAGGCCTTCCTCCCTACGTTGCTTTTGATCATGTTGTTTTATGACAGTTGTAAAAACCCTAGGATAGGATCTTAGATCTCTGTAAGTGTGGGGGGGGCAGTTATGAAACTAGAAAGGTTACAGGATTTTGAGAGGAAAAATGAGATGTAAGTGGGGAGAGGCAAACAGTAATAAACTCCATGTGACATGAAAGCAAAAGGGAAGCTGTTAGGAGAAAGGACCAGCAGGAGGGGTGGGGTGGGGATGAGGAGGAAGGGAGAAGAATCAACAAAAAGTATATGAAATGCTATAAAAGACAAAAGAGTATCAATGTGAAAATAAATAGTATATCAATGTTGTTACCTCAAGTAACTGAATGTGTAGTCCCCAAATTAACTCAGCAGACTAGGACGGGCCTATAATCCTAAATACTTAGGAGGCTAAAGACTATCATAGCTTCAGGGCTTCCTTGGGTAACCTTTCCCCCAAATAAAAAGAGAACTGGGTATAAATATGAGTCATAGAGCACTTGCCTAGCATGTGTAAGGTCTTGGGTTCAACTTTCAGCAGGGTAAAAAAATGAGTGAATAGATAGAGGCAGGAAACCTACTGGAGTGGCTCTTCTCAAGCTTCGGGGGTGATTGGATATGGTGAGAACAAGTCAAATACAATCAGAGCAGACATTCCTCCATTCTTGGGGGCCTCTGCCAAAGCTAAATGCAGACCCAGCTTTCCTCTTCCCGGTGGGCCTTCTCAGTTCTCCTTCTAGGTAATTCTCCTTCCATTGTGTCAGCCTCAGAAGCACTTTCTGCCTGAGATCTCCAGGGACCATACCAGGCTGGGACTCAGGAGGCGACTTTCCATCTCTTTTCTTTCCTCCATTACAGTCTCTCCAGTTCCACCAGAGTCTTGTAGCGATTTCTGTCAGGTACCTTTCCTCCCACCTCAACTCTGTTCAACAGAGAGTCAAATTCTTGGTACAGACCCAAAGTCCCCATAGCCCCTTCATCCCTTGTAGAAGTCATTCTTCCCATGGCTTTCAAACTCCCTTGGGGACACAGTCTCTTGTGGTGGATAGAATTTCCCCAGATCTTTCCTGAAGCCTCTCTGGTTTTTCTCCTACCTTTTCTTTTCTTTTTTTAAATTAAATTCTTTGGGATTTTCACATCTTATATCCAATTTTGCTCACCTTCCAGTTCCCCATATCCTCCCCCTGCAGCGTTCCCTACAAAAGAAAACAAGAAACGAAAACAAAACAACAACAACAACAAAAAACCCCTCTTCTTTCCTGCTTCTCCAACATCTGTTCATTCATCCTAGTGACATTGGGGGCCTTGGTGTGTCACATAGCACATAATATACCCTTTTGTCCTGTTAGCTTTCCTAGCGACTGTTCGCTTCAATGAGTCACTAGTCTTGGTCAAGGCCTCTGGTTTCCGGTACTCCATAATCACTGGATCCTCACCAGAATTCCTCTGGGATAGCCTTTTTCAGCCTCGTGTCTTGGGGATTCTGAGGGTATCATTCCACAGGATCAGTCCCTTCATGAACTCCAGCAGGTCCTAGATGGGGTAGATGTTAGAGTAGGCCAACCTAAGGTCCGGTTGTGGGCCTGGTGATACCTGAGCTGGTCAGTCCATGCCCTCAGGGTCAGTTTACCCTCACCTCTCCTGAGTGCAGAGACCAGTTCTCTTTTGAGGGTTAGGGCCAGTTCTCTTGCTGCAGTGTCCAACGAGAGGCAAAGTCAGCTTTTCTAGGGACATCATGGACCTCTAATTTCATCTCACATGGTTCCTAAGACCCCCTGAGGCGACATGGACCACAGACATCAACACAGACCCCAGCTGTAGCTGAACCATGAACTCAGACATGGCTCTCAGTAGCAACTTGGGCCTGGATGACATTCTGGCTCTGAGTGGAGGCACTGGTACCTCAGGTAGGGATGGTTCTGGTGGCCACATGGCTGCCGGACACAACCAAGGCCTCAGGTTGTGGCACCAACCCTGAGTTTCTATGTGACCTTTAGTGGCAGTATGATACCTGGACTTGAACACAGACCCCAGCTATGGTAGGGCCACAGACCCAGACATAGTCTTCAACAGCAACTGGGTATGGATATCACCATTGCCCCAGGTTGATATAGGTATAAATACTTTGCATTGGTATGGATCTTGGTTTATTGATATAAATTTTAGGTCAAATTTTGTTATATGTGTATTTCTGCTCTTGATTAAGGTATTGTTTGTGTAGCTCATTTAAAAATGTAATGTATAATTAAGAAATATAGGTTAATAGATAATCATCTATAATAGTAGAGCTTCTAATCATATTAGTTAGGTTTTCTAGATATATAGAGATATATTGCAGTTATATAGGGATTCTTCAAATCTTTCAGAGACCTTCAGAATATGGCATTTAAATTGTTTTAAGAACTTAGGACTTTTCATGACAATGAGACACTGTAACACCTGTGTCTGTGTTACCCTCTCAGTCCAGTTTGTGCACCACTGTATGATATGCGAGCCAGGCAAGGGCCTAGAGATTGAAAGAACACACAAGAGACCTGGGTCATTCGAAAGGAGATCAGCTGAATGTCGTTTATTCAAATTTAGGGAAACCTTAAATACCTAGCTGCTGCATAATGTAATACCCCCTAGGCAGGTAGGAAATTACCACGCCCAAGGTGGAGTAAATGCCCTACAGCTAATCACCAGGTAGGGCAGAGGGAACACAGGAACAAATGGGAAATAGTGGCTGGCCAGAAACTGTCCTCAAAATGAACCCGGGGAGCAGGTGTAGACCCATGGGCCCTACAAGACTCATCTGTTCCTGGCAGCACCAATTACTTCAAGAGGAAAATGGGCATCCAAGAGGCTCTTTATGGAATTGGTTAGCCATTTGGGCAAGAAACTGTTCTTGCCTGGACTACTTGATGGTATGCTATGTGAACTGGTCATGCAGGACCTGCAGAGAACTGACTGCTGAACTTGCCTAAAGGTGAGACGATCCTTTTGGGTTCCTGCTTCATGAAAGAGTCTACCAGACATTCTGCAGGACACAGAAAAAAGTAACTGATAAACTGCCAATGTAGGCAGAACTGTCTTTGAAATTTCCTGCTTCATGGAAAAGTCTGCTAGATACTATGGGTCTGTAGGTTGAAGATGGATGCCCCAATGGTACAGAAGAACTTCGGGTGATTGTCTAGGCAGAGAGATGTCTCTGACAATTCTAGAGTTTTGGAAGTTGCTTGCAATGCACTTCCTGCTTACTTAGGTAATATTATATCCTTCTGGAGTCTTTGATGGAGTTGAAGAATATATAGTTATAGTTTTCCTTAGTCATGATAAAAGATAAAATAAATGTAAATATTGTAACTGTAATTTTGCTTGATACCTGCTTTGTTATATGCAATTTTAATATGATAAAATTAAAACCTTTCTTTTTATTTAAACAGAAAAGGAGAAATGGTGTGGGTGGTCCTTCTGTCTATGTGTTGCTTTTACTGGTTAATGAATAAAGAAACTTCCTTGGCCTGATAGGGTAGAACAGACCTAGGCAGGAAAAACTAAACTTAATGCTGGGAGAAAGAAGGTAGAGTCAGAAGAGAAGCCATGGAGCTGCCACCAGAGACAGACATGCTGAAACCTTGTTGATAGGCCACAAGCCTTGTGTTAAAATATAAAATAATGGGAATGGGTTAATTCTAAATGTTAAGAGCTAACTAGCAATACACTTAAGTAATTGGCCAAGCAGAGATTTAATACAGTTTCTGTGTGGTTATTTCAGGAGTCTGGGTGGCCAGAAAACAAACAAGTGGAGGGTGGCCAGGAACACATTAGCAGCCTCTTACTACACCAGGTGGCAGTGCAGGCCACCAGATTGGCAGAGGCCTTAATGCAGTATGGCCCTCAGACACCAACATGCACCCTATCTCGGATGTCTGCATGGCCTTTGATGATAACAGGAGCCTCAGACATCAGCACGAACCCTGACTTCAGAAGGACCACAGATCCAGGCATGTCCCTCAGCTGTAACTCTGGCCCAGATGCTACCAAGACATTGAATAGCAGCACAAACCACTCAGGTCTGCATGCATCCCAGTTCTCAAACACCAACCTGAATTCAGGTAGCTGATCTGACCCTGGCCATCCTCATGGCCACATGCATTAATTCAGGCACTGGCTACTATAGGACCACAGATCCAGACATGGTCTTCAGCAGCAGTCTGAATCTGAGTGACACCATGGCCCCAGGTGGCAGCACAGGCCACCCATATCTATATGGCCCCTGCTATGGCATAGCTCCCAGATTCCAATCAGGTTTCAGGCTCCAGCCCAGATCCCTGGCCTCTGTGTGGGCCCTAGTGGCAACATGGACCACAGACTTCAATGCAGACCTTGGTTACAGCTGGGCCATGGACCTAGACATGTCCCCAGACAGAAGCTGGGTCTGGTTGACATTCTAGCTTCAGGTACCCATGCCCACTTGGATCAGGATGGCCCTGGCAGTGGCATGTCCCCTGGATACCAACAAGGCCACAGGTTGTGGCCAAGACCCCAGACTTCATGTGGCCTCTCGTGGCAACAAGGCCCATGGGCATAAACATAGACCTCTTGGTTGCTGTAGGACTATGTACCCAGATATGGTCCTTGGGAACAACCTGAGTCTGTTTGTCACCATGGCCCCTGGTGACCGTGAAGATCACCTAGATTGTGATGGCCCAAGTGGCAATGTAGCCCCTGGATCTAAACATGGCCTTAAGAGACAGCCCAGACCACTGGAATAAGCATGGCCCTCAATGTCAACAGGAACAATGGACATCAACACAGATCCTAGCTACTGTAGGGTCAGAAATCCAATTATGGCCCTTGGCAGCAACCTGGCCTGAATATCACCATGGCCCCAGGTGGCAAGCAGACGTCCCCCATCAGCCTACTCCACACCACCTTCACCATGGTCCCAGGTGGCAAGCAAGCCTCAAACATCTGTCTATTCCTTGCCTGATGGAGGAAGGTCATTGGTTAATTAATAAAGAAACTGCTTGGCCTGATAGGTTAGAACATAGGTGGGTGGAGTAAACAGAACAGAATGCTGGGAGAAAGAGGAAGTGAGGTAGACACCATGCTGCTCCTCTCCAGGGCAGACACAATGAAGCAAGCCGCCAGGTCAGACATACTGAATCTTTCCCTGTAAGACTGGTGCTACACAGATTACTAAATATGGGTTAGGCAAGATATGAGAGTTAGCCAAGAAGAGGCTAGAGCTAATGGGCCAAGCAGTGTTTAAAAGAATACAATTTGTGTGTTGTTATTTGGGGGCATAAGCTAGCCAGGCGGCCAGGAGCCAGGTGGCAGAAATGCTGCCTGCAGCTCCATTTACACTTGCCATCTTGATTTCTTCCTTTCTGCATCTTTCCACAGGGCACAAATCATTCTGCTTCTTGTTCTCTCCCATTTCTCCACTACATATTTGCTTATCATAATGAGGCCCACCTGTCCAGCTCTACAAGGCACTGGGTGGGCCCATGGATACCTCCCCATCAGCCAGGGCATGGAGGACCCCAGCTGTCCTAGCCTTTCTCTATTCCACACATCCACCCACCAAACTTGCAGAATCACTCTCTACCAGGCAACCCATAGATACCACACTTCCATAAGGTCTAGAAAGGGCAAAAGAAACCAAGCAATGGAACACTCACACAACAAAAACAAGAGCAGCTATCTCCTGAAGTCATCTCAATCATCCAAACTCCAGGTGCCTAGACACAAGCACAAAAACACGAATATTAACAGGCAAGACAATATGTCTCCACCAGAACCCAGTAGCCCTACTAAAAATAGACCCTGAGAAATATAATACAACTAATGCACAATATATAAACTTTAAAATAGCAATTATGAATGTTCAAAGAACCTAAAGAGGATATGAATAAATCCCTCAGTAAAATCTGTGAAAATACAACAAAGCAGTAGAAGAAAAAAATGAAAATGGCTCAAGACATAAAATTGGAAATAGAATCATTAAAGAACACCCAAACTGTGATAAGACTCGAAATGGAAAACTTACAAAATCAAACAAAACCTTAGAGGTAAGCCTCACCACCAGAATACAAGACACGGAAGAGCAAACTCAAGCATTGAAAATAAGGTAGAATAACCTCAGTCAAAGAAAATGTTAATTCAAAAAAAAAATCTGGCACAAAACATCCAGAAAACCTGGACAGTATGAAAAGACCAAATATACAAATAATAGGAGTAGAGAAAGGAGAAGAAACCCATATATGCATTACAGCTAAGATGGAAAGGTATCCCAACAGTCAGGAGCCAAGAAATACCATAAAGTTTCTCTCTCTCTCTCTCTCTCTCTCTCTCTCTCTCTCTCTCTCTCTCTCTCTCTCTCTCCCACACACACACACACACACACCCAC